>NC_072046.1:1727288-2052896 GCF_027791375.1 Indicator indicator
AGTCCCCTCCAACTCGATCTATTCTAAGATTCACCCTATGATTCAATGTAGAGGCCAACCACTGCAGTCAACAGGCAGCTCTGATCCTGCAGCCACTCACTACATGTATGTCCTGAAAATTGCTATCCTTCCAACCTTGGTTTACAGGTGCGTGGTGATGTTGCAGCACCCTTTTCCCCCACAGCAGAATTTCTACTTGGGCTCCCAGTTTCCTTATCCTCAAGACTTGTCATGTCTCAGAGAGCGAAAACATTACGTTCCCCTCCAATATCGTTAGACAGCACCATTCTCTGGGCTTATACTGTTGTGTCTCTGCCAATAATAGCTGGTCTCAACCATAAAAACACATCTTGTCCCCCGGCTGGGGACCATATGAGTTCCTCTGCCCAATGCATCCTGTATCAATCCCACCACCCAACCACCATCAACGTTGCTTTCTCCCCTCATAGACAGCCTTCGCCTTATCCCAGATTTTATTGTTACAGACCAAACCATCTACCTTCAACTCGCCTCTTCCTGCCTGTGACAGGGGCTCTGAGCAACCCAAATATTTTAGTGACAATCCTTCACTGACCAAACTGACCCAGGATTCTGTAGGTACTCTGTGAAGTTGAGGCACAGCATGTGGGTGGACCTAACTCTAATTCTCTGTATGAATTTTAAGCAAAGTTGTAACTACATACATAGGCTTCAACCTATTTCCATTCTTTGTCTAGACGCACAAGGTTGGATCAATTCAAACTACCGGAGTCAAGACCCATCACTTGAACATGTGGAGTGCATGGTGGTTTTGTTGATACTTAAGTCTTTTCTTACGAGGAATGATTCAGTCTCTCAAGCAGACCTGATGTGTCCTTCCCCTCCTAGCAGACTCACACTGGCACCCTGACTGAGCTAAATCTGTTTCCTCCCCGTTTATATATTATTTAAACATGAAGTTCCTCGTTAATTGTGGAGAGTGCATATCATCAAAAGCAAGCCGCGAAATGTAGACACATATCCCCACCCCCACAGTCGCCGCACAGCACCAAACTCATTAAATCATACTCTATGGAAAAACCTTTAAACACCCCCATGTACCACAGACCACTGCCCTTTGCATACACTCTCATCCCACAACCCTGGATAACTTCCTCTAATTGCTGCCCACTATGCAATGGCCCTTACATGTGCTCTGACCTTAATTAACATGGAGTACACAACCACAAAACATACCTGACTGCTGTTGATGCCACATGGACAATGCGGGATGTGCGACATCTTTGTCCCAGGTGAGTTTTTCTTCCCAAGATTTTTCTCGATCCTTTATATAAATAAAATCCTATACTAAGAATATTGAGTACTAACGCTGTTCTATCGCCTGCAACTTCAATCATGGTGCAGCTGCCAGGCAACAACAGTGCATGAGAGCAGCCAGCCCAGGGTCCTCACTCCCAAATACCCTGAGGATTAATGTGGGGGCTAGTTTCCCCCCCTCCCATAAGGGTTCCATCCCACCCACTGGGCTGTCACTGACCATGAGGCTCTCTTTGCCCCCTAACCTTCCTTTTTGCCAAACACCATATTTTAGGAGTTTGTGTCTTTTGTTTGGTATGCCAGAGAATTTTTCTTCTCATGCTGCGCTTCTACTTTTTTTTTTTCCCCAAAACACCACCTGGGCAATCCTCAACATTCGCCTTTACTGGTGAATGCCTCGTCCCTCAAACTATTCCTGCCTTCATGTGGTTGGTTTGAGAGCGCTCATATATAACACATGGCGGCATCATAAAATAGGCTTGGAAAGTATCAGGTGCCTAGGGCTATACTGTGCCATCTTTGTGTGGGATTGGACACAATAAACCGATGTTTACGTGGAAGAGTTTCTAGCAGCATTCTTAGTAAGTGAACCTTGAATCTTATATGGAAACTTTTGCCAGCTCCATATAGCAATAAAGTTATGTCATCATGATTTTGCTCTCCTTGCATAGGTCTGCACCCCCCTTGAGGATCTTCCTGTCGAGGAGGCCTTTCAAGAGACAATGACCAACTCCAAGATCAGTTCACTCCCATCAATTTGGCGACTTCTCGAGGAGTACATACCACCTTTGAGCATCATCTCTGTACAAGCTCTGCCCTACGTCCGTGCCCCTGCCCAAAACCCTTCCTCTTTGGAGCTGAGTAAAGCAGCATAGCACTATTCACATCAAGCGTCTCTTTCACTTCACCATGCAGACTCCCTGTGCCCCAACTCCAGCAAACATGGGAAAGCTGTCATGCTACCAGCACTTACCTACACAGGCAGAATCGCTCGCTAATTATGCCCAATAGCGGTGTGGTTTCCCATAGCGGAGGATGCTGAGGTTTGAACTCTCTCGCCCATGGCTCAGCCTCCTGCATGTGCTAAACCCTCGAGGCTCCTGTAAAGCACCCCCATAGCTGTCCATTCGCTGTAAGGCATGCCTGATGCCCCGGAGAGATAGACATGCCCACCCCGGATGCTCCCGGGACTGCAATGCCTTGCGCAACTGGGGAGGCTTGCAGTAACAGCTGGAAAGGGATTCACATGATACAAACCTTTCCCTTCCTCCCCTACCGGCATCCATTCGGTTCAGCACACTGTGGAGCAGGAGCTTCAACTGTGGTCGTGTTGGGTTGGTGCGAGACAATCATCATGGTCATAAAACATCAACATCCAGCAAGCTCTGGGCACATGCATTGCCATTTGTTACAGCAAAAAGCAATGGCTGGAATGTGAGACACTTGGAAAGAATCTGATGTCTGAGGCGGATCGGTGATTGATCCGTAGCAACAAGAGCCCTGTCACTCACCATCTGGCGACTGGATAAGACTAAACCTTCAGTGCTCATGATTCACAAATCGTCATAGCACTGGAGGTCCCAATCAGACCAATAATAGTCCGATGATCAGTAAAATAAAATGTTTTTGGTAAACCCATCACTCCTGTCACTACCGACTCATCCCCGTGGGCTCCCACTCCCGCCCCTCTGCAGTTGACTTGTGAAAGGGAAAATGAACAGTGGGGATAGAAAGAGGGCAGACTGCTGCTGAAAAGCTTACCTCAGTCTCAGCAAGACTTGACTCAAATTGTGGCCCTACCACGCCTGCTTCAACAAAGGGCCTACTGACTGCCTGCACGTGTTGGGCAGCCAAAAACCATTGCCTATATTGTCTACCTTCCAAGCTCATTCTCTTTTTAGAGAAAAATATTTTGTTCTTGCCTTGCACCTGGCCGACCCCCTCCATCTGGCCATCTTCACTAGCACCCAACCATGGCGGCCATCATACTTGATTCGTGCCTTTCTGTGCGCAGCACCAAGCGAGGTTGTCTGACTCCAGAACCCTCTCCTGGGCGACTCCCAGCGTTTGCTCCACACATAACCGGAATTCATCGCGCAATTCCATACAATGAATAGGATTCCCACCTGACCCTGCTCTATGGCGCAATGGTGCAGTCGCAAGAGCACATTGCTACTCCTTAACAAACGCCTGTGCTTGCACCTTCACAGCTTTGTGGCATCAGCTTAACCTCCATGTGCAGCATCCTTCCCGACACTGATCTACAGTCGACCACCACCAATATTGCGCCACATCAAGTGACTTCCACTGCAGGCATTTGGTGCAGCATACCATTTGTGCTTGAAAAGAATGAGGTTTACCTGTGGATGTATGGCTATCTGAATGGTTGTTGTTTAGCTCTCATCGTATGTCCACACAGCTCAAGCCAGTCCAGTTGATTTTTACCCACCCACTAATTAGGGAAATGGGTTAGGAACCCTAAAAAGCCGAAAAATCTCACTTCATTGTGTTGATTGTTCTGACAAAATGGACGGTTAGTAGAAATGTACTTTTTGATATATATTAATGTACCTGTGTGTCTGTGTGCGGGTGTGTTGATGTCAACGAACTCGAGATGGAATCACGCAGTTACAGAGCAGGGACTTGACTCGTGCTTGTTTGATCATTGCTATTAACATCACGCCTAAGATTCAAACCCTCTTCATTTCTCAACCATCTAGCCCAACGGTCAGAAAGGCACCTAGTATCCAATCCATCTGGGAGGATAGTAGTGAAGCACCCCTCTAGACAGCCTGGTGGGAGTACTGGGACAGAGCCACCAATGGCACGTGCACACCAGAAAGCCAATTGCTGACTGGACTGCTTGCAAAGCAGCAAAATGCCAAGATAAAGAGAGAGGATCCAGTCCCTAGCTCTGCTTGGGAACCTCACCCTCACAAGCTGTGACCACTGTGGACCCCCAGCACAGAAAACATGGACCCAACTCTAGGCTAGGTCCAGAACAGGCCATGACGAGCCAGAGGGCTGAGCACTTTCCCTGCAAAGACTGTGAGACTGGGGATTCACCAAAAAAAAGTTCTGAGGAACCTTTAAGAACTTCTCCATTTCATATCTGCCAGGTAGCCGGCTGGTATGAGGTAGACGGTTCATTATAAGTGCCTGTGGATTAACAAATCAATTGTGTTTGATATATAGAAGCAAGATCAAAGGTTGTTACTTCAGAGAAACATCAGCACAGTGCGAGGTGTGGGGAGACACAGAAAAATGCCCAAATACTTAGAAATATACGCCAACAAGTGAAAGATTGTCAACTAGTTGGTCCTCTTCTAAAACGCGCAGTGTGAGAGTGCACTGGCCTATAGAGGATACTATATACACTTCAAGTCACGTTACAAATAGCATTGCAGTTTGTCCATGATTCTCTCTGTGGATTTCTGTGCTAACGATCCCAAGAATGAGTGCCAGAGTCCCCCTTCATAAAGAGTACTGGAAGCTCCTCTGACGGTGAATTTAGACGCTTGCACACGTTGAGCTGCTTAAGACAGTGGCCTGGGCAGGTAGGTGTGGCGAATGTACTGAAAAACCTTTCACCCACATAAAAAGGACCAATGGAGACAGCCTATCAAACCATTCATCAAAATTATTTCGGCACTGTGAAGAAGGTAATTAAGTATGCTGTAAGGTTGGAAACAATTGGTTGGAGTTTTTAAAAAGCATACAACCCTAATTAAAAACCCAATCCAAATCTATAGGTGCGGTAATAGTTTAGTGTTTGGGGCTGGTGGGTAAGTTGTAATGAGATTGTTACCTATGGCTTAAGAAAATGCGGCAATGGCAGCGGAGCTACATGTCCCAAGGTTGTCTGGAGGTAGATTTGTGTGTGATGAGAGGTTGAATGGTTTGGGTTTGAAAAGGATCCTTAAATGGTCGTCCAATTTCCAACCCCACTGCCAAGCATGAGGAAACAGACAACCACCCCAGTTGCTCTATTCACCTTTCATTCCACTCTTCTTTGAAATAAAACTCCAGAATAAGCTATCAACAGAACTCAAGACTAACCATTTCCATTTTCTCCACCCAACCCACACTGTGAAGGAATTTGTTTTTCTAGTCTCCATCTCAATAATCTCTCCTCCTTCCACTCAAACCATGCTCCTTGCCTGTCACTCTTCCAACGCTCCACACCCTTGTCAAATAGTCCCTTCACCACATCTCTCCTGGAGCCCTCTTCAATTGCTGGGAAGGCAAGCTCAAGATGCTCCCTGAGCCTTATCTCGGCGTGCACATGCTGATCACACCCACTCTATCTGCCTTACACCCGACATGGGATTCCTCCAGACCGCTGATTCTTCATTTCTTACGCTCACTCAACGCTAACACTCTCCTCAATGCCATTACTGCGCGTGTGCTGGTCAGCTCCCATCAACTGAAATCATCCTCCACAAATCTGCGGATCCCGAAGCACGAGAGCGGGCGACACACATCTCTTCTCCCAAATTCTGCCTGTCAATAAAACGCGCTGGCAGTGTATGCACTACCCCAATAGGATGAGTACTTACGATTTGAATATATTCATGATGGTGGTTAGTGCCCTTTGTGATAGGCAGCAATTGCGTAGATGCAGGGTTGTTAGCTGGTTGGTGATGCCTGAAAATGTGCAAGAGAGGTTTAGTTGGTTGGTTAAAATTGCGTGCTTTGAGGATAAAATGAGCTGGAGATAAGAACCAAATGTGTGATGTAACTGAACGTTTTAAGGTATTGTGGGCCTGGCAATTCGAGTCTTTGTGTATGACTCGTTGTGGTCTATGGGTAATTCTACCTGTTTGCGTTCTGGGAATGCGAATACGCGGATAACATTGATCTCTCCTATCAGAGACGCGCTGGCGAACTGATCAAAAGTAATTGGTATTGAAACAAGATGGATGTGTTGAGAAGTTCTTCAGACTTCTAAGACTAAGGCTTGCTTCACAAATCGATTAGACGCCTGGAAGGGATTTTCTACCGCACTCTGGCATGACACCGCCCAATGATATATTGGATCTTGGAAGCCCAACATGGTTTTAGTGAAACTGCCCATTTAATCAGGAGCCAATCTGACTAAGAGGGTTGACATCACAAATTCGACCCGTTCATAAAGTAAAAGGCACCAAGGCGTTTGGCTGATACAGTTGATAACATTGCCCAATACAGGGAAGAGAGGACATGCCCTTATTATCCTCTGCATATCTTGGGCTTTCGCTCCATGCCAATCATGCTTCTGCCCAGTCCGTTGCATGGCTCTCGGGTGCTGCCCACAGAGGCCTTTTTTGATGCCTTAAGAAGCATGGCCCCTTGGAACTCAGGTTTGTCAGCTCTGCGGATCATAGAATCTAGGGATGTGGGATGGAGTTGGAATGACTTAAAATCATCTGGCCCATGCCCTACAAATATTACAATGTAGCTCAGCTGGTGAAGGTTCTCTGAGCGGCGTAACAACCTACCACTGGATACTTCCAGTTTTACAATACAAACCTCCAATCAGAGATACACTTCCTTTATTAGGTTGACCCAGACGCACTGTGAGGGCTCCCAAAATTTCTGTGTAAGCCCTTCCGTCCACTGGACACTCTCAAAACCCATCAGGCTAGCATTCCTTGTCCTCTCCCGTATCCATACCTTTGGCAGGGTTGGACGGATGCAATCGCCAGAGATCCCTCTCCATCCCCTAACCACTCTCGAATTCTTTAGGTGCGCAGCTCCCACCTCTCAGGGCCTACGTCGCCAGCGCATTCCTCACACAACCTCAGCCTCCGAAGAATGATGCTGCTGCGTACACAGCGTGAGCCGCTTGGCCCACTCTGAGCCCCAAGCCCCTTCTGCGATCGCTTGTGCGCGTGCCATTCGCCCACGCTCTGGAGGCACACAACCACCGCACCACACACTCACCCTGTCCTGCGCACCCCCCTCACTACCACTAGAAGAAGAAGATCACAGAACCCTGAGTTTTTGTCAACACGCAACGTATATCGCGTGACCATCTTCTCTGTCCTGGCTTATAACATGTGCAATATTTACCGAGAGGAGCTGCGCCACAACTGCACCCCATATACTACCACTGTGTAACTAAGGTCACCGCCCCCAGACCCCTCTTGCTTGAGCAACCAACCCAACCACTGCGCATCACTCAACAATCTGCTTTAAATCAACCCTCTCACACTTTCTTTTTCCACCCAAAACTCCACAAATTTCCTCAGTAAAACACCCGGTGAGAACCAGCTCCTGGAACGAAATCTCGCAGTAGCGCATCACCAAAATCCAAAACCCCTAGCGACCCCCCCCCTGCAGTGTAATGGGCACTCTCGCCCCAAAAAAACGGCCCTCGCTGTCAACTCGTGGGCCATCATGCCTGGGGAGTCTCGTGGCAACCGCCACCCCACGCAGGATCACCCCTCTGCCACCCCAACATCTGCGACCCACCCCTGACCCCTCATACCCACCCCCCTACTCACTCAACATCCTGAACCTCGCTAGCCAGCACCCGCAGCCACTGACCGCACCGCACACTGCACCCCACCTCCGCTCCCGCCCCCACACCAACTACCTTCCCCAGCACCCGAGGGCAACAAGCAACGAAGACTCCCAATGGATCACATTATGCCGGCACCCTAGAAACCTCGTGCCACACCGCGCGGCCCTACTCTGGTAAACACCCCTCCTTGGCGCTACTAAACCACCCCGAATCTCCACACCACCCCAAAAACCACCCCGGAGCCCGGGCATCGAGTCCCTCACGCCACGGCGGTAGCCTCCGTCCCACATCGCTCACCATCCCCAGCCAAACCCAGCAACGGGAGAAATGACACGCCACACAGCCCCCCGGCGCAAAACCACCCTGACCCCCCCCACAAACCCCCTCTCCCAATACCCCCGCCCCCCCCCTCCTGACCTCCCACTGCGCAGAGTCCTCAAACATACGGGCTGCCTCCCTGTTCCTCCCCTCATCGACACATATCAAACCATCCCTCATAACCTACTCACAGGAATCCAGCAACCACATCCAACCCTTTCCCCAAGTATGACAACCCAGCTGTTCACATCAAACCAGCACGGGCGGACACCACCCCTCAATGTGGTGCCACCACAAACATGACGACGCATAAACTAAACACCAAACCAAAAAAAAACAATCGAGCGCTGCGACTTCTCCCTACCATAAATAAGGGAATCCCTCCCACCTCAACAAACCCTCTGACCACCTCTGCTCCCCAAGAAGACATGAGAGCTGAGCATCCGAGAACATCGAAGCTTAGGAAGGTCGGACATCACTTGAGGAGCAGGGAATGGTTTTGTTTGAGAAAGAGCTAAGGATACCTGCCTGCTCTCTACGATTCCGAAGATTATGAGTGGAATCTTCTCTTTATATCTTAATAGAAAAAAACCGCCTAATTTTCATGAGGTTAGTGGAAGAATGGTTTCATTGCTGCACGGTGGTCAAATTGTACAAAGCTAGCCCAGGATTGTGGAGTCCCCATCCCAGTTTGATAAAACACTTAGGCCATGAAACTTGGACCAGGTTTATGCCATGGTGTTATTGATTGAATGGATTCAGGAGCCTCCAACCAAACAAGTCCATGTTGCAGTGAGCCAGACCTGGACAGTCCCTTCCTAATCTCTAGGATCTTGCTCCACTGGCTCTCTCCTCTGCTGCTGTTATGGGATCTTTGGGAGCCACAGCTGTGGCTGTAATTGTGCTCAGCCTGCCCTGCCCACAGGCTTTTCTGGAACAGCCTACAAGGAGAACCCACAATCAGCTGGTACCAATTCAACTCCCAGTCACGATGGTGCCCTGCTGGAGCCGAAACAGCTTACATCAAGCAAAACCTGCTGAGCCATTCACTTGATTCCAACAGCAATCCTACATCAATGTGAAGTGATGGCACCGTGCCTGGCCCGGCCCTCCTCACCCCGCAAACTGCTGGCAATCATGCTGCCTTTGCTCTGCCTGCCCTGGTGGTTCTTTGGGAAGGTGCTAAGACCTGGCATGGTGGGACTGATCCTGCCCCTTTTGCTGTTTGTATCCATCGTTGACATAAGAGCTTCCACGCGCTTAATTTGGCTCAACTACCTGTCATCAATGGACTGCAATGGGTCAACAACTCACCCCTCAAGACCACTCAAACTGGAGAGTTTAACCAGGCAACTGGGGGACGGTGGGGCAGCGGAACAGCCTCCACAGTTATGCACTCCCAGAGCACTCACACAGAAGGCGCCATAATGGTTTTTTAAACCTAAGGTTTATCCACATATTCCTATCGGGACACCTCTCCAGGCTCCAGCACTCTCAAACAAAGTAGTGTATCGGTTGAAGGTGGAACCTCCTGGCACTGCCTTCTCCAGTGCCCTCTCCTCATCAAGCACCACTGAAAAAAGAAATGGCCCTTTGACTCCCTCCCTCAAGGACCCAATCAAATATCACGGCTGCGCTCCAGCTGAACACCCAACTCTCTGCCTTTCCTCACTATGTGTTTCCAGTCCCGCTCTCCTCATTAGCCGACCTGCCTATGGACAGGAACTCAACCTTGCAAGCCATGCTTCCCTTAGTGAAAGCGTTGTGGTCTTCCCCGCAGATCCATCAATACCTGTCCCCGAGCCACATCCAACCCCACTTTCCAGATAAAACTGACACATAACCACGAGAGAACTCTGCGGTTTCCGCATCGAGTCCGTAGGCAGTTGCAAGAACCTCACTGCGGCTTCCAGCCGACTCCCTAAGGCGCAAAAGAACCGAATGCCTCTGCAGACACCCCTTCCACGGGGAAGTAGCTCAGTGGCAACCGATGGCAGCCCCCCATCCCAGCTGAGCTTCTCCCATCTCAGCAGGTCATAAGGATCCTGCCTCCGTGTGAGCATGCCACCTTGTTCCCAAAACGCTTTCTTGTGCCCTGTTCGTGAGCTTAGGTTGAGTAGAAAATCATGTAATTCTGTACGGCGTAACGGTCCATCTCCAAAGAGCTGCACCCTGATTTCAGAAATGGAGGTTGGAAGGGACCTCTGGAGATACAGACCATATTGGTAATGTATTCCACAAATAAATGTAGATTATATCTATCGCACTTTCGAACATATCTATTATTATCTCTACCCCAATGTCTGCGGGCGATTGTCTAATGGCGACGTCAATGAAACGTAGGTATAAGCAATTCTATACAACACCCATGGCCAGCATCCCCCAATTCTTACTCCTCTGAACAGAGGTTGGAACTTCCCCTGCAGCGTCCCAACTCTGCCGTGCCCCATACTGCCCACCCATCCACCCCCACACTATTCTCTGAAACCACCCCACCGGCCGCGCGCGTACGTTATGACTCGCGTTGCCTCACCCCCAAACCCACCCCACCCCCCCCCTCAGACACCTAATTCTGGAACAATCTAATCAAGACCAACACCACGCCAACTCATGATGCCTCCCTGCGCGCGCTATACACCAAGAAGATTACACAGCGATCTTAGGCGCGTAGTAAGCCAGACACATCAGATGCCCAGACACACCTCACCCCCCGCATTATTACCACCACTGCTGATGTCTCTTACGCCATGCCCCTCCCTCCTCGACCCACCACCACAACTAGCCCGTGGTTGCGTCACCGGTGCTCAACAACTCCACGCCCCCCCATATGCCCTCCGCACCCCCCGTGGGCCACGTAAAGCTGGGCTTGCGGTACTGCCGCGAGAGACACCACTAACCATTAACTTTCTGTGTTGGAGGGTTAGGTCACTGCTGCCTAGGAGCCAAACTGTAACGGACATAATAATATGTGTTAGGGTCTAGAAGCCAAGCAACCCCAGGCAGAGCACCGCCCTGAGCTTCCTACCTCATCTAACAATGTCATACACTCCAATCAGCGGGCCCGCCAGACGGACTGAATGGCGTCGCCCGCCACGTCCCCAACCTCTGCAGCCCCTCTTCCACTCCCTCCATCCGCCTACACACCAGCCCGGCTGGCAGAGAAGAAACTCCCTCGCGCCACGGACAAAGTAGAACCACTGCGTGCGGCACATGTCACTTCACAATCCACCTACCAGATTAATGTGATTGGGAACAAAAGTACACAAGATCATGATAGGTAAGGTGAAAAAGTGCCATCAAGAACAATACTTCCATGGATAAGAATCAAAGCTAAAGGCTGTGGATGGTATATGCAAACGCAATTGATTTGGATCGCTGAGGTAGTGAAACAAAAGGATGGGTGTTGTCTACAGCACGGCGCCCCCCAGGTCTCGCAGCAAGGCAACTGGTTGGTATACTCCTAACCAAACACCACCCTCATGCCTTATCGCTGCGTTCACACGAAGCCGACTACTGGCTCTGGGGGCCCACCACCCCGCGAGGCATGTCTTCTATGGCCCAGATCCATCGAGCGGCGCCGCCCTCGCGCGCGCGTCACCCCATTTGGTGGGAACTAATATATGTGGGTTTAAATAGGTAATTAAGGACGGTGGTATAAAACGCATACAAATATTGGTAAAGTGGGAATGATAGGTAAAGGTTGGCTCGTAAGGAATGGGGAATAAATGAACGGGGGGCACTGAAATGGTTATCGGTGGTTATGAATAACTTTGGGTGTATACGTGGGTTCTCTGTAAATAGCGAGTACAAGAAAGAATGACTATTGATGGTCAGAAAGCGGTAAATCAATGAGGAATTAAACTAGCGTGGTGACATCAAGGATAGGTGGGGATAAGCATAACTGGTAGATCATGAGGTAAATGACTTGGATAGAATAATAACAACATTTGGATGAAATAGATCACAAATTAAAGCCTGGTTGAGCAGTAAAAGGATGATTAAACATACTTGAAGAAAATTCTGATGGGGGGACAGGGAGGTTAGAAAGGAAGGAAATGATGAGAGGTTTGTGTGTGGGTGGATAAAGTGTGATTTATTATGGTTAATGATAGCAAAAATTGTTTTGTTTGTTTGTGAGGTTGATTTTAATGCTGATTGTATAGGAGTGGGTTTAGGGGAGTATGGGATTTTGTTAGGAATGGTATGGAGTGTGAGTGAGAAGAATGGTATTATTTAATGATTTATTATTATATAAGAAGAGGGCAATTTGGTTACACAAAGACCTCTAACCAGAGGAATTCGAATAAAGAAAAGAGAGAACTGAAGCGCAAGGAAGGCCGATAATACAAGGTGGTGCATGTGAAATTAGCGTGTGGTGGGGCACATGTGAGATGGACTTATGAAATCGATATTAGGGGGAATAACAGTTTAGGGGATACAATTCCAATGGCCGTTGGATGATAAGAACATTACAAACAAGGACAACATTTGGGGTGCCGTAGCATGTTCGGGGAATGATTGTAAGATTACGGATTCCGTCTTTACTCCCCGATACGTAATAACCATAAGTGTAAGGGAATGTCGGGCGCGACAAAGGGGTTCACAATAACAAAGTTGAACACACAACTTCAGTGACATGCCTTGAAGAATGTTGAACTTATCGGGTAGCTCAGTGTTGCATATGCACAGCTGGCTATCATGCTACTGCTCCTCAAACTAGTAGGTTCTGGCAGCTGCCATTTGAGGGAGATGTTATCACTCAGGTATGCATCCCGCCACTGGTTTGAACAGGAGCTCAATTCCCTGAGTTATGGGATTCTCACAGCACCTGGTTGTGATGTATGGGTAGGAACATGTTGTCCTTTAAGGCGGTGATGGCTTGAATTTCCTCATGCGGGTGGATGGCTCATGCTGCTCTTCTCCGCTCTGGTCAAAGGAGGATAGGACAACCCGAGCAACCAGACCCGCTCCTCCATCCAAATAAATGCATGGGCCGTGTAGCCAAAAGGAGGAGATGACCCATGCTCAGAAAGGGAGGGGACCCATCCACTATCTACCTTGTGCTTGGGTTGCAGAGGAGCATCGCCGCAAAACCTTTGTCAGGAGCACTAATGGAGCTGCAACCTGTGCTGCATTGGTTCCATGTAACTGAGCTTCACAGGCCCAGGCTTGGATGTTCTCTCACTTTGCTTGTGACATCTAGCGGTGGGAGACTTTCTGGACAAACATTGCACCTTCTTGCCCGAGTCCTCCCTCTTGGCCTCTGCTTTGCCAACCAGGATGTTCTTTTTTTATTTTTTTTTCTTTCTCACTCCATCCAATACCCAGCACAAACGCTCACATGGACCTGGCAGGTGATAGGAGGCGACTGCCACCCGTTTGCCATGCAACAGGCCCTGCCTACTCCACCGACAAACAGACATGCCAACAAATGAGGTTTCTAAGCCCTAGCAGCTTGCAATCAGGTGGTTCCCCCATTGTCATGCGAGGCGCACGTTATTCCCCTCCGTGCTGAGTGGGGCTTTTCCTTTTGCCAAATCCTGGGAGGAGCACAAGATCCGCATCGCCTGAAACTTTGTATGTCTCCCACGTTTTGGCCTAGCACAGAAACCCCAGGAACTAGCAAGCATCCGTTGGGGACTCTCCCAGAGGTCGTCGATCACCACAAATTCCGAAACAGGGATGGCTTTTCACTCAGTGATACTGGTACACGGGATAAAACTTCCTACTGGGGGCTGCCTGCCTAGCGATACCCCTGGTGTCACTTGTGCTGGGATGGAGGCGTGGGTCAATTCCAACCTGTCGTGCTTGCCCATAATAGAATGTCCCCATGCTGATTTCAACCTTACTCCTGCCTCGTCATCCAATCTCATTATCACCCTGGCCTCGGGTGCCCAACAGCAAGATCACCTTCGGAAACACTTTCTGGAGAATAAGTTACAAACGGAGAAAGAGTTTCTTTATCCCATCCTTCCCCATCTCCTCATCCCAGCGGCTATTCTCTCAATCGATACACAACAACGGGTGAGGAGTAAATTGAAGAGCGCCCCGCTTTGAGAGGATAGAAAGATAGGTGGAATAGAACCTTCCCATCACTTCATTCCGCCCAGTGTTTACCACAGGCATCCTATGCACCCAGACCAGGTAAAGTGTGCGGAGAGCAGAGAAGTTGAAGCTGCAACATCCTAGATGAACAACTTTCATGGTGCGACATTGCCACCACAAATCCCTCAGCCTCCCCCACCCACTGACCCAGGCTACCTCCACTCGGCGGCACCTCCCAGTCGGCCCAGTCCAGAGCATCAGGGTAAAACCAAAGTCTGGTGAGGTACCCAACAGCACTCTGGGAGCTGTCCCCAACAGCTGCGATGCCTATGCCACGTAGCCCGGCTGGCTACCAAACCTGGAGTACATTACAGAGCCTCGATGCCACTCTCCCCCAGACTTTTTGGAATAAAAGGCCTCAAAACCACCGCCCACAGCCGTGGATAGGCATCCTCATTAACCACCCAGCGCTTACCTGGGAAACTGGGAGAAGAGTCACCTCGCCTGTAGAAACCTCCATGTGTTGGCATTCACCATGTGGACTGCGCGTTTGGCACCACTGCCATTGCCCTGGCAAGGTCTTCTGTCCTCCTCTTCAGCTTCCCATGTGGAGCAGTTTCGGCTGTTGCATGTGAGAAAAAAAAAATAAGAACCACCCTGTTGGCCCCCAAAGCACCACCAAGGACCTTCGGCCATGCACACATGGGTCTTCCCATTTTCGCCCTACACCTATCCACCAAGCAAGGTGATAACTCCACGACCCAGCTGCTGCAGAGCTTACCCATAAATGACCGCACGCCTATCCGCTCATTAGGCGCCCTAGATATTGTTTTTAGAACACCCCTGCAACCCCCCAAAGCATCATAGAGAATGGATCTGGTCCCACCATCACCTGTTTCTCAGCGTACAAACCCCTCCTTCTCCTGGCTCACCCGCCAGGCATTTTTGCAGATAGCAATCTGTTGCGCACCTGTCATTCCACCTCCCCTCCTGCACCAGTCGAAGTAACAGAATGAACCATCCCAACAACCTAGGAAATTCCCACCCTTCCATCCCCACCCTTTAGTCCACAAACATCCTTCCGACATCATATCCCCAAGGATATGTACTGAACCCAACATATCGGAATATTCCTAGTTGCAAACCACAAGTATGCACCCGAGGATACCCTCCTCCATCCACATGTTGCGCTGATCACTTCTGTTAGGTGCAGTGCAATGCCCCCGCCCACGCTCTCACCGTCCCCAATGATCCAATAACTACGACTGCTTGCAACGAAGTGTTGGGTTCAAAGGGGTCCAGTATGTAACCTCACAGGTGTCCCATCTACACCAATGTCATCGCACTTGAGTCATTCTCCATTCAGAAGCTCCTCCACATCTAATGGACAATAATGTGAAATGCCCGCTCCTGTGAAGAAACCCTTCTCAGGTGCAAACAAACCCCTGTTGATGGAGACAGTCGAACATCACCTGCCCAACCTCTACCTTGGACTCACACCCCTATCCAAGTGGTCCAGCAGCCGAGAGACACAGATGATGGAACCTGACACAAGACCTTGTGCCACAGGTTAGGAGACCGGGTACCAATTTCGAGAGATGCATGACCTCCAGCTTCAACCCATAAACAAGTGTTTTTCAAACATTCCCGCCATTCCATCCCATCTCTGCATGATCTGGCACACCCCCTCCTTCCTCCACCCCTCTTCAGCTGCTGAAGGCTTCACTGCCCAGCCCCGAACCACACTGCACAGTCCTGGTCTCCCATGTTTTCACTGTCCCAAGTTCTAAGCCCGAGCAAGTGGGCGAAGAGGGAAGAATTGGCTGAGGAGCGGCACGTGTCTGAACAGCAAAACCCAAGCAGTTGACCCTATTTGGGGGCCAAAACAGTCGAATAGTGGCACAGATGCCCCATACACCATATCTTGTATCAGGCGGAACTTTTACCCCTGCATCCCAGTTCCATCGACATCCTACTTCTAGGCGAAACTGCCACCAGTGACACCCATGACTGGACAAAGTGGACCCTGCGGCATAAAAATATAATACAGCAGGCTACTGCCCCTTCACCTGACACATGTCGTCCAATCACATTTACATATAGTGGAACCTCCTCCAGCAAGGCCACCAGACAAGTGTTTCTCCCATCTTTGATCATAGGCATAACACAACATACCAATGCCACTCCCAGCGCTGCTGACCGGTTTTTCTCCTCTCAACACGCAGCTGCACTAATACGCTTTTTCCAAGTGTTTGCTAGGTTCGGTAGGATACACTCATGTGCCAGAAGCTACTCCCAGCAGCACTTCACTCCCCCGGGGACCTGCTCCCCTCACCCTCCCAAACTCAGTTTGAACTTTGGCAACGCCCGTCCCACAGAAAAGTGAACTTCCCTGTGGACCTGACATGGACTGAGTAGTGCTCGATACACAGGTAGCCCCCTAAACTGCTTGATCTCTTGGTACAATCTCCCAAGCCAAGAGGTGTGATGCTGACCATCCCCCCCACACAGACAAAGTCTTCTTTGCCTCCTCCATCTTCCTTCCGCTACCACCATCCGTATACAGTTGACTGGAAGGGCCTGCCAGCTGGCTCACAGGCCACCTTCACCTCGCGACATAGCTACAGGCGAATGGATGGTTGCCTATGGCTAAGTCATCTCATCCAACCTCTTTATTGGGTTCGCATTCCATAGGCAGGTGACCACACTCACATGTTTGAGCAAATATACATTACAAAAAGGCCACACAATAGGAAAAGTACAACAAAGGTTGAATCCAGACTAAACCGCAACCCCCTTTGTTTGCAGATGGGCAGGGCAGAAGAACTCCACCCCTATCAGAACCTCCTGCGGCCTGGATTCCTCTACTACACCCCAACCTTAACTGCACCTGAATCACCTAAGGATCGATGTATGGTACAAAATCTAAGTGAGCATCAAGTAAAAGACGCATGGTTTCTGTGACGTGATGTGCCAATAGGCACAATCGGAACCATATTGTCGCACCGCTGCATAGTTAATTCTTTTGGGGAGTGGCTAAAGCTGCCCAGATAATGTGTAGCGCCTTCTCCATCGGACACTATTAAAGTCCCATCTGGAGTATGACCTTGCGTAAACCCCACTTTTGCATCTCTTGCAGTAGCCTCTACTGCTAGATCGACCCAGAGAGCGACTTGGCCAACCCCTCCCATCCAGTGATGCTCAGAGGATCTCCTTGGAGAGTGACCTACCGCACTAGCCAGCTACGCGGGGGAAATCTCATCCACGCGCCATATACCAAGGCACCAGCAAGCATGGTGTAACACTGAAACAACCTCAACAAGCTGCATTCCTCTGTTAGCCAAGACTTGAGATGACTTCATGACACTGAGACAGTCTGCCCACATCCATGGTTGCAACTTCTGCCCTCACTAACACATCATAAGGGTTCTGCTATTGAGCAATTCGGCTTCTTCATGCATCCGTGAGGCAGCATGCCAGAAGTCGCGTTTCGCCTCAATCCCACACTCCGGGGCCTGTAACACACCTTGCACAATCCGGATGTTGGGCAGGTCTAGAGTCTGGAAAGGCTGGAAAGGGACATAGTCGAAGACGATGACTGACCCCTCCAACCTCGTCCAAAAGAAAGCACCGGCGGCAAGGACACGGCTTCCCTTCTCCTAGACAAAGATGAGGCTATAGATAATAAGGTAGTACACATCTATAGGAAAGACGCAGAGCCCGAGCGCTGTCACCTAGACACAGCCTAGAGGTGCTGTCATGAGTGAGTTCAATGGCAACTTTCGGGCAAGGGGCCACGGATAACAGCTAGGGTGCGAGACTGCTGGACACAGAGGTTCCACCTCAACAAGAAACGTCCTTTGGTGGGAAGAGTCTGACCCCTGTCTATGCCCTGAAGATTGAGACTCTTCTCTCTATCCTGCAAAACCCATCGTTGTCTTGTCCTTTTTGAAAGACTTCACGCTGTATCCTGCTCTGTCAGCTGTTCCCCCCACCAACGACCCGTTTCACCACCAGGCCCCCTGTCACAACAAACTCACATTGACAAGGACTTGAGTGATTTCTACCACCGGGGCCTGCTAATACATTGATTTCACAGGTCGCGGATCCCTATCCCGACGTGGAGTCAATACAACCTGTCTCACACTTCCTGGAACTACACACACAGGCCAAAGGGCAGTATCATCACCACCACCCATTCCATCAACATTATCTACCACAAACAAACATATCAATGCTGATGGGCATACTATAAGCTAGACAGTTCCCAGCACTCCCGGGGTGAGGCGCCAGGAACACTATGCAGGGCTATACATGCACCGATCAATCAGTTATGTAGGATCTAGCTCGTGATCCATCATAGATCGCACATTACACCCTAGCAGAACTTCAGCTTTCCAGCCACCCCAACTAACGAGTCGTATGGCAAGTTACTTCTGGTCAACACATTGTAGTAGGTCCTGTCTCCATAAGTCATCACATCATTGCCTTGCAGAGCAGCTGACACCCACAATACTCCACATTTAATTGTCTACATCAGCAACATTAACCCCAAAAGCCAATTAAGCCATTGTTACTGGTGCCAGGCAAAGGAAGAGGCAGAATTCCCCAAGATCACAAAACTTGATAATGTTGGTTAGTATACGAAAATAATCATCATACGCTACGCCAGCCATCCCACTAACCTGGACCAAAGCCAGGAGCCACAGTCTTCACTCACCTCCGATGGGTCTCCAACACCTCCCTGGGCACGTTACCAAAGACCACACTGACAACCCTTCTCAAAGAGAATTTCTTACAACCAGTAACACGCCCTTGACTACAACTACGGACCGTTTTCTTCGCATTCATAAATCACCAATTCAAATAACTGATTACAGCCGTTCACTCAACCCCTTCTCCGAAACTTCCTAAAGCAATGAATCTTTCCGCAACATCCTCCACTTCTGCCAAAAAATAGTACTCATCCCCAGCTTCCTTCACTTGCTCCTCCCCGAACCGCACCCCAGCTGTACGGAGCGGCCCCATTCTCCGGACCGTCTCCACCTACTGCAATTACCTTCTTGGACACACACCAGATGTCTAGGTTCTCGTCTCCAATGGGTGGATTCACCACCCAACAGACCTCTTTGATGCATGAAAAGGACAAAAAGACACCTCCTACCTTTACCGTTTCCGAGCGTGGTGCGAACACCTAAGTGCCCAGCAGCCCGCGCCCTTAGCTGTGGCAAGCTGTAACCACGTTGTAAATACGTGAAGATGGGGAATCTTCCCAGTATTCTCCCGGAGAGTATATATTTACTGAGACGAAAAAGGACCCCTGATATTGAGAAATTGAGAGCTATGATAAAGTAAATAGTTAAAATGTTAATGCGCTGCCAGAGATCTGGAGGGGTTTTGCGGTGAGGACCGTCGGCGGGTTCTGTGGGCCCGAAGGCCATAGCCTCCCAGAACACCGAATCCTGCCCTTGTTTTGGGCAAAACCAGCGCGACTGGGACCGGAGTGCTCCACAGCAGACCCACCTCGCACGTCGGATGTGTCGGGATGTCCTCGAGTGCCCAAGGAGGGTTTACCAAGTAGGGCACGGAGCACAGATCCTCCTCAGTGCCGTAGGTCCTCCACGGGGAGCCTCGTGCCTGGTCCCCTCTGTCCAGGAGGAGTTGGCCGGGCGGGCACCGAGGTGCTGTGCCAGCTGCTCGCCCAGGCCGCGGCAGCTCCAGCGCATGTTGATGGAGTCGCGGTCGCACTCGTAGGTGGCCAAGGAGTGCAGCCCTGCCGGGCGTTGCCCCGTGCCACGACACCCCCAGGCACTGCATGGCCCCCACGTTGAAGAGGCGGTTCCGAGAGACCCATTTCCACTGCTGGGCCGGGGCGCTGGCGTTGCAGCCCTTGGTGAGCCTCACCAGCGAGTCCTTCGTCTCCAGGCAGCCCTGGCACCCGTGTTGTAAATGAGGAAGACTTTGGAGTCTGGGTGGAAAAGAAAGGGAAAGGGTTAAAGCACTGCTGAGGATGCAGCGTGGTGCCAAGCATTGCCAGAGTGTCCTGGCTGCCTTTCTACACAGGTTAAGTTTCGGGTGCAGCCTTCTGCAGCCAGCACCTAGGCTAAAGTTCCCCCTTCAAACTGTAACAAGCACCCAGCACAGTGGGCACCATCGCTTGCTTCCCTGCACAAAAACCCCAGGGTTTGCCCTTCTGCCTGTCCTCAGGGTGATGGGCTGCAGACAGGGTGATGTGGATGAGTGTTTGCACCCAGAGCTGGCACATGGCACCCCCACAAAGCATCAGCAAGTGGCCTTTGGGCATCAGAGCTGGTGCCAAGAGCTCACCCGCTCTACCAGCACCATTCTTCATGCTGCAGGTGGTGAGACTCTGGCCCAGGTTGCCCAGAGAGGTGGGAGATGCCCCACATCACAGAATTACAGAGTGTTAGGGGTTGGAAGGGATCTCCAGAGATCATCCAGTCCAACCCCCTGCCAAAGCAGGATCACCCAGGGCAGGACACACAGGAATGCTTCCAGATGGGTTTTGAGAGTCTCCAGTGGAGGAGATTCCACAACCTTTCTGGGCAGCCTCCTCCAGGGCTCTGTCACCACCCTCACCATAAGGAAGTGTCTCCTCCTGTGGAGGTGAAACCTGGAAGCATTCCAGGTCAGGTTGTTTAGAGCTCAGAGCAACCTGCTCCAGCTGCAGCTGTCATTGCTAACTGGGGAGGGCTTGGGCCAGATGACCTTTAAAGCTCCCTTCCAACCCAAACCACTCCATGATTCCATGATCAGCAGAGCTGCTCAAAACTGAGTTCCCACAGGCCATAGCATTCTAAGGCATCACAACAAGCCCTGTGGCAGCACCAGAGCAGCCCATGCCAACGGCTGGAGCAGAAGCCACCTGCTCTGGATGGAGGAAAGCAGAGCAGGGAAACAAAGAGCATCTCCATCCTTCCCACCTGTATCTGGGCACCTGTTAGAAAACCTGAGCAGCAAACAAGAACTCTGGGGAAGGTCTCACAGGGCATGAACAGGGTGTGATGGCAAACACCTGCAGGCAGCTGAGGCTCCTGCAGGCATGGCCCCAGCCCTGGCAAAGACAAAACCTCCTGTTGGGATCCTCCAAGATCCCAATTGGAGCACTGGGAGGTGGGAGCAGAGCGAGGGAATCCCTGCCAGGAGAGAAAGTGTTGGTGCAGCCTGTGGAGGGGAGAAAGGCTGATCTCAGCCCCAGCTTGATGCATGTCCCATGGTCCTGCCTGCTGCAATCAGAGCATCAGAGAATTGTTTCAGTTGGAAAAAGACATCCAAAATCCTCCAGTTGAACCATCAACCCACCACCACCCGTGGCCATTAAACCATGTCCCCAAAGTGCCATGGCCACACATTTCCTGAACACCTCCAGGGATGGGGACTCCATCACCTCCCTGGGCAGCCTGTGCCAATCCCTGACCACTCTTACAGCAAAGAAATTTTTCCTAATCTCCAACCTAAACCTCCCCTGGCACAATTTCAGGCCATAACCCAACCCTGCTAACCAACCCTGCATCCCTACAGCAATTCCCTGACCCCCAGCATCACCAAGGGCCACTCCACCACATGAATCATCTCACAACCTGTATCACCCATATCCTGGGCTGCATCACAACCAGTATGACCAGCAGAATGAGGGAAGAGATTCTCCCCCTCAATTCTGCTCTCAGGAGACCCCACTTGGAGCACTGCATCCAGTTTTGGGCTTCCCAGCACAAGAAGGACATGGAACTGTTGGAGAGGGTCCAGAGGAGGCCACAAAGATGATCAGAGGGCTGGAGAACCTCCCCTATGGGGACAGGCTGAGAGAGTTGGGGCTGTTCAGCCTGGAGAAGAGAAGACTCCAAGGAGACCTTAGAGCAGCCTTCCAGCACCTGAAGGGGCTCCAGGAGAGTTGGGAAGGGACTTTTGACAAGGGCTGGGAGTGACAGGACAAGGAGCAATGGCTTTGAGCTGGAAGAGGAGAGATTGAGACTGGAGACTAGAAAAAAATTCTTCACAGTGAGGGTGGTGAGACAATGGAACAGGTTGCTCTTGAGGTCATTGATGCCCCCTCCCTGGAGGTGTTCAAGACCAGGCTGGATGAGGCCTTGAGCAACCTGGGCTGGTGGGAGGTCTCCATGCTCCTGGCAGGGGGGTTGGAACTGGATGACCTTTCAGGTCCCTTCCAACCCAAACCATTCTCTCACTCTCTGAACCCACCAGTAAAGCCAGCACACCACATTGGGACACTGTGCTCCAGCTGCCATGGCATTTTTAGAAGGTACTTGACTCCTTCTTCTTCCCCCACCCCCAGCCAACACAAGAACACATCAACAGCACAACCTTTGTGTTGGTTTGGGGTTTTTATTTTGGTGTTTGTTTTAAAACCAACCTATTTTTTTCCCCCACCACAAGCATCCACCAGAAGTCAAAGGGAACTCACAGGCCCTTCTATATTGAGCTTTGGTTTGCTTTGGCTTTCTGCCATTCTGGGAATTTTTTGGGGCTGAAAAGGTTTTCAGTTCCCATTCGCCCACAACCTCACCCTGCCCCAGCCCTGCTCTTACAGGCAGCTCCATCGTGTGCAAGCAGCAAACTGCTCAGCTCAGAGAGCTTCCTGACCTCTTTCTGAAGGGAAGACAACTGGACAGCCCCATTCCACTTGGGAGCTGCAGCACCAAGCCAACTCCACAGGAGAATCATGGAAAAACAGAATGCATCAGGCTGGAAAGGACCCTTGAAGGTCATCTTGTCTGACCCCCCTCAAGCAGCAGGGACATCTCCAACTAGAGCAGGTTGCTCAGGGCCCCATCAAGTTTGACCTTGAATGTCTCCAGGGATGGGCTCTCAACTACCTCTCTGGGCAGCCTGTTCCAGTGTCTCCCCACCCTCACTGTGCAGAGCTTCCTCCTGATGTCCAACCTAGATCTGCCCTGCTCCAGTTTCAAACCATTGCCTCTTGTCCTATCCCCACAGGCACTTCTGAACAGTCCCTCCCCAGCCTGCCCGCAGCTCCCCTGCAGATACTGAAATGGAAGTTCTAAGGTCTCCCCAGAACCTTCTTTTCTCCAGGCTGAACATCCCCAAGTCTCACAGCTTCTCTGCAGGGAAAGTGCTCCAGCCCCTCTGGCCATCTTCATGGCCTGCTCTGGACTCTCTCCAGCAGGTCCATGTCCTTCCTGTGCTGGGGACTCCACAGCTGGACACAGCAGTGCAGGTGAGGTCTCCCCAGAGCAGAGCACAGGGACAGGATCCTCTCTCTCCATCTCTGGCCATGCTGCTTTGCATGCAGCCCAGGCTGCCCTTGGCCTCCTGTGCTGCCAGTGCCCATTGCTGGCTCCTGTCCAGCTTCTCCCCCACCAGTCCTTCTCTGCAGGGCTGCTCTCACTCTCATCATCCCCCAGCCTGGATTGGTACCAAGGACTGCCCTGACCCAGGTGCAGGACCTTGCAGCTGGATGAGAAATGATGCAGGAGAGCCATTCCTCAGGCGAGGTGACATCAGCCATGACCTCAAAACAGCCAGAGCCAAGTCCATGCTTCTGGATCCCTGGGGAGCAGACTGTGTGCACGTGCAACACACACCAAACAAGCAACAACTGGCAAAAGACATTTCTAGTTTCTCAAAAATTATTTTTCAGATCACAGCAAGTGGAAGAAAATCAACAAAAATGCAGATGGGGCTGAGCTGGGGTGGCTGAAGGTCCCAGGTCCCTCACACTGAGGGGTGGGGGCATTTTCACAACTGGAACTGGCTTGATCCTGAGCTGGACATCAGGAGAGCAGCTCATCCCCACCCAACACCCATCTCACTGTGCCAGCACCATCCATGGCATCACTCTGCTCTTTCCATGCACAACAAGGGTTGCTGCAACCCACCAGCAGCAGCCTGGAGGACATCTCTGAGCAATTCTGGGGTGATGTAGCATCAGTGCTAGGGCAGGATGAGGCCAACCTGGGTCCCAGCCTGATGCCACAACGCTGTGCAAGGAGCCAAGCACCAGCCTTTTGCTACCAGGGATAGCAAAAGCTGCTCTGCTACCAGCAACACCATGGCCATTAGCAGCAGGGTCAGGAATGGGACATCCTTCACTTCTCTGCTCACCTGGCATTGCCAGGAGAAATTTAGAGATGTTGGAAAATCCCTGGAGCAGCCCCAGGAGAGGGATCAGGGTGCTCAGCACCGCCTTGGGGCTGCGCAGCACCAGGCAAGATTAATGCTTGATGGCAGCCAGGCTGGGTGCTCAGAGGAAGCTGGCCAGACTGGAGGGGGCAGCCCCAGGGCAGGAAAAGCACAAATATCATTTTGCTCTAAAAAGAGAAGAGCTGGAGGTAGGAAATTATAGGCTAAGGGTTTTGGCCTGCCCCCACACGCTGCAGGCAGCTCAGCCCACGGCCCCTTTGCTTGAAGCAGGCAGCAGAGGCCACCCAATGTGTGTCCCCAAGTCCTTGCTGAGACCTGAGGAAAGCTTTAGCAGCAGCTCAGCCCTTTCACCTCCCCACTGCTTCCATCTTCTCCCCTTTCAAAAGTCACCCTGCACCGAGGGCAGGGAGCTGGAGCCCCACTGGGGCTGAGCTCAGGTCAGGTCAGCACAGGCAGCTGCTGGTCTTCACCCCAAAAACACTTTTCTTTCACTGATCAGGAATTTGGGGCTGACTTGACCCCCACCAGTGCTCATGAAGACTTGGTCCAGCCCTGGATGCACTGAAAGCAGCTTTCAGCCTCCCCGATCCCAGTCCCCCAGCATGGCTGAGCCTGACAGGCTTCAGTGCCTACGGAGCAAACACCTCCCAAGACCACCAGCCCTCTCTTCCATGCTCCCAACCATCTCCCAGCCATTGCTTGCCTTCAAAACATGGCCACAGGCACTGTGCCACAGAGCACTGGCCTGGATGAGGCTGGCTCCAGCTCCACTGTTGATGCTCAGCACCAAAACTGACCACCCAGGTGAACTCCCCCTGCTCCCACCCAGCTGCTGCTGAACAGAATGGATGCAGAGCTGGGCAGGACAGGACAAGGTTGTATCAGTGAATCCCTTCTCCCAGCCTGGTATCCTGCAAAGCAAACCCAGCCCTTGCAGAATGCAGCTCCCAGAGGAGCATCCCAGTGGGACTGGGAATGTCCTCATCTCTCCCAGGGCCCTCCCTCCTGCACTGCCCTCCACAGCCATGGCACAGCTATGGGGGTGCCTTTCAGAGAGCCAGGGTTTAGCCCCCACCTGCAGAGCTGAAACCCCACTGGCAGAGCTTCCCAACCACCCTCCAGCTATGGAAACCACACCATGGCAAACTCCAGCAGAGCCTGCCTGAGAGGAGCTGCCTGGTAGCACTGACAGCTTTCCATGCTTGCATCAGGAAGCTGGAGGCAGCACCCGGGAGTCTGCATGGCTGGGACAAGACAGCAGCCTTGATGGGTTTTGGCTTTGCTGC
The DNA here is from genome assembly GCF_027791375.1 of Indicator indicator. Taxonomy (NCBI): domain Eukaryota; kingdom Metazoa; phylum Chordata; class Aves; order Piciformes; family Indicatoridae; genus Indicator; species Indicator indicator. The sequence goes on from NC_072046.1 coordinate 1,752,885, forward strand.
TTTCACAGCTCCCACAGAGGAAGTGGAGCAGGAGCAGGGGCAGGACATGTTGGAGCAGAGCTGTACTGAGCTGACCCTGCTCAAAAGGTCTGGGCTTGCCCTCTCCCTAGAGACAGTCAAGACCAAACTTGATGGGACCCTGAGCAACCTGACCTCGTTGGAGATGTCCCTGCTCCCTGAAAGGCCCCTCCAAGACCCAGGAGCTCCTCAAGGGGCTGCAGACCTCCATGCAAGGAGAGCAAAACCTGCTGACAAACACTTTCATTTGCATTTGGGAGCCCAGGCAAAAGTTCTCCCCATAAAAGCCTTCAAGAGTCCCACCCTTCACTCAGATGCTGCACAAAGAAACCCTCCTTCCAACCTCAACCTCCTGGTTTCATGTGCTCCCACCCACCACAAAGCAGGGCACAGCAGCCCCAAGCCACCTGATCCTTCCCAGCCCATTACTGCTGCCCAGGGGTGAGCAGCAGCTCCCAAACCCAACCCACAAGGCTGGAGGAAAGGCTGTGGGAAGCAGCAGCCCATTCACAAGAAGCAAGGTGAGGATGCACCAGGCCTGGGGTGGGGGGAAGAGCAGCACCACAGAAGCAAAATCCCCTGGAATAAAAACCAACAGAAAACAAACACCTAAAAAGTGGTGTTTGGCAAACACAGGAAGGCTTCAGGGGGCAAAGAGAGCCTCCCATGGCTCAGCCTGCACAGCCCTGTGGGAGGGGATGGAACCCCTGGGATGGGGAGAAACTCAGCCCCCACATTCATCCTCCAGGGACATTTGGGAGTGCAGGACCCCAGGGCTGCACCCTCAGCACTGTGCCTGGCCAGCTGCACTGATTGATGCTGCAGGGGCTCAGAAAAGCTTCAGCTCCACCTCAAATTTCTTAGTATAGGAAATATTATTTATATTAGGATCAAATACTCCTCTGGAAGAAAACCTCTTCCTGGGAAGAAGTCCCCAGCAAAGCCCAGCATTGCCACTGCTGGCATCCACACCCCAGCAGTCAGTCCAGGTGTGGCTGGTGCCATCCCCAAGGCCATGGCATGGAGAAGAGCAAAAGCATGGCCATTGCCATAAGGAGCAGCAATTTGTGGAGCCCTTCAAAGGCTGGGGAGGAGAAGTGGTGAAAGGAGAAGTGGCTGTGGTACCCATGGGGGCTCTTAAGAGTCTTTTCCAACCAAAATGATTCTATGATTCTGTGCCTTGCCACCACCTGTGGGGAGGGCATTGCTGCTCCACCTCCCTTCTCAGCTGCTTTTGAGGATCAATGCACTCTCCACCACCCCTTAAAGAGGAACTTCAGCTTAAATAAAATATAAAGGGGAAGGAAACACAGAATTAGCAGCTCCAGGGCATGCTGTGAGCCTCTGCTCAGGAGGTGGCACAGGCACCACTCCTGTCTGCTTGAGAAGCACAGAATCATTACCGTAAGAAAAGACCTCTAAGGTCATCAACCCAACACCACCATGCCCACTAAACCATGTTCCCAAGTGCCATGGCTCTTGAACACCTCCAGGGGTGGTGACTCCAACACCTCCCTGGGCAGCCTGTCCCAATGCTTGGCAATAGGTTGCTCCTGAACCCTCTGTTTGCTTGAGAACCAATGGCAGACACCAATCCCCCACCTCCAATGCTCAGAATTAGAGCTCTGCCTCAAAACCATGCTGCTGCCTCACATCCCACAGGCTCACCCTCACCCAGCACATCCCTGGGGCTCAGCTGGGGCCAGACTTGGCCAAAAGCATCTCTGGGTGCTCCAAGCCAAGCTCCAGAAGAGAAGAGGAGAGTTGTTGCGTTGGTCTGGTCTTTAAAAATAAACCTCAGGGACTAAGGAGCAGATCTCTGCAGGGGAGAAAGCAAAGCTCCTGATGGCCTGGTTGGGGGTGGGAAGCACCAGGACCTGCACTTGGAGCAGAGAACTCCTCTTGGCTCACCCAGCAGCCCAGGGACAAGCTGCTGTTTATATGGTGGAGACCAGCTCCTTACTTGGCTGTGACCACAACAGCTACCTACCAGCCCAAGAGCTCTGGGCTGCCTCCTAAAGATCTTGGACGGGGTCCACGTTCTGCCTTTCAGCCTCTCTGCAGACATTGCACAGTCCTGAGACACAGACATCCCCTGGGCAGCTCAAGTGAACTCCCCACAGCTGTGGCAGGGAACAAGGGAGCAGGAACCCCAGAACCCACCCACCAGTAACCACCACAGGGTGGAAGGATGTAAATTTCTCCCAGACCCTCTCCAGGCTCCAGCTCCAGAGTGGCTGCAGGCATCCAGCAGCTGCCCCTGCTGACTGCAGGGCGTTGGACTACATAGAATCATAGAATCATAGAATCAGTCAGAGTTGGAAGGGACCACAAGGATCATCCAGTTCCAACCCCCCTGCCATGGGCAGGGACACCTCACACTAGATCAGGCTGGCCAGAGCCTCATGACCTCTGAAGGTCCGTTCCAACCTAAAGAATTCTGTGATTCAGAGCTGGAATTCCAGGTTTGCTGGCTCCCTGGGAATGCAGGGAGAAGAAGGCAAGAGCATCCATCTAACAGGCTCCAGCTGGGATGGAGGAGTGTGATGGATCCACCAAGAGCACAATGAGGAGCACCAGAGGATCCCTCCCAGGGCTCCCCACTGATGCCCTGCCCCACAAATGTCTTCTCACCCAGCCACAACGTCCTGGCAGTGGCAGCCTCAGCCATGTTCTGGGGGGAACCAATCTGGCCCTGGCTCATCTGACCACCCCCAGTTTATTCACCCTGAAGCATCATTCTCCAGCACCACAGACCCCCTTTAAACAGCAAATTCAGTCCCACATCCAGGGGTGTGATGAGACATGTGGGACAGCCCTGACACATGTCCCCACAGATATGGTTCCAGCAGAGCTGGCTCCAAACTACCAAGTTTTTCACCACCACTGAAGAAAAGTCCCCAAAAATGACATTAAGAAAAGATCCAGAGACTTTTCCTCCCTTGTTTCTCCAGCACCATGCTGCTACCAACACCCCAACCAGCACAAATTGGTGGCTGAGGATCAGGGATCCTCCTTTTTCACCATCTGTACAGCAAGGCTCAGCCCCTGGTGATCCACAGCCCTTTTTTTTTCTTTAATTAAAATGATGTTTACCAGGAAGCTTTCCTCCCTGGATGCCCTTTGGTTGCCATGTTCAGCACTCAAGTGCAAGACTGGGATCTCTGGAGACTTTCAAACCCCACCTGCAAGCATTCCTGTGTGGCCTGCCCCAGGTGATGCTGCTTTGGCAGTGGGGTTGGACTGGCTGATCTCCAGAGGTCTTTTCCAACCCCTAGCATTCTATGAGACTATGAAATGGGGCTGCTCCCTGCAGCACCCCAAGTCATCACATCTGGAGTCAGGTGGTGGAAAAAGCTCAACCTCCCCATTCCCAGGCTCAGCACCATCCTGCAAACACACAGTTTCACACGGCAAATCCCATTTCTGTTCCTGCTGTGACAGCAGGAGGTGCAGCACAGGATTGGGCTCTCATGGGGATGGAGACTAAAGGTGTTCCAAACCCACCCTTGTGCCCTCTGCAAACAGCCCCAGCTTCACTCCGGGGCTAAGGAGCACTCCCAAGAATCCCCCAAGTCAAGGCAGTCCTCATTTTCTAATCCTTAATTAATTAAAGATGGGTCCTTTAAGAACAAGAGCATCTGTGTGGCTCTCTTCTGGGCTCAGAGCAATCTCAAGAATGAGAAAAATGTCGCTGCTGCTGCGCCGTGGCCTCAGCACAGTTCAAATTAATTAAAGCCCTGCTCCACGGCCACACGTGGAGAACCAAATTTTATCAGTTGCTTAGAAAAAAAAAAAATCACCAAAAAAAAAAATCACCAAAATGCCAACTTTGAGGAAATGGCTGAGTCAGGAAGGGGCTGGAGAGTGGCTGCTGCTCACGCTCCCACTCCCACCCGGGGACAGCTCACACTGGATGGAGCTGAGCAGGGTGTGAGCAGCAGTGAGACCTCCGGAGCTGAGGGCAACAGCTCTTTGCTGCCCTTCTCTGAGCACCCACAGAGGTGCCAGAGCAGAGCCCCCCACTATGGATTGATCAGCTGGGAACAGGATTCAGCAGCCAGCAGCTCTACCCCCGCAGCAGCCATTTGCTTTGATTTCGGGGTAAAATGTTTCCCTGGAAAACATTTCAGGAAGAGGGAAGCAAGATCGTGCCTCAGCCCCCCAGGGAAAGGTGCAAAATCCAGCCAGGAATGAAGCTGAAGGGAGAAATCTGCAACGTGGCTTTGACCAGGACCTCACACCTGGAAACACCTTCTCAGGTACCGCAGAAGTGTCCTGGGCAGCACCTGCATGCTGGAAACCTCCTGGGACCACCACACAGGTCTGGGTGGCTTTTGGGACAAGTTTAGCACCAAAAGGCTGGATCCCTTTTGCTTCTCGTTCTTGTCGTTCTTGTGCAAGCAGCCAGCCCAGTCCCACCGCCCCGGCCTGCCTGGCTGCTGCGTGCCGGCTGGGAGCGTGCCGGCCGGGGGCGGAGAGGTCCTCGGCTGTCCGCCGTGCTCCTGGCTGCAAGCCAGCACCTCTGCTCCCAGATAATCTGAAGAAGATCGAGTCGGACCTTCTTGGATCTGCATTTCCCATGCAACGAACTTTCCGTTGCAGAGCAAAACTGGGGAGGGGGACGGTGGGGGAGCTTCATGCAGAGGCTGCTCTGTTGCTCCTACAGGCTCTAAATTCTTCTCCGGGTGCCTTTTGCCCCCTCCCCTTTTGCCCCGCTCCTGCCCGCGGGTCCCACGCTGGGCAGTGGGTTCATGGAGAAGCTGAACCAGAGCACTGGCAGAGCCATGTCCCCACACTCCCATGCGGACCTCATCCTGCCTGCAGCTGTGTTGGGATGGGAATTGCTGCATCAGTGCCAGAGAATCACAGACCATCGAGTCCAACTGTCAACCTAAGACCACTAAATCATGTCCCTGAGACAGGCGTGTGGGTGCTCAGGGGATGCTGCTGAGATGGGGCAGCCACTGCTGATATCCCCCCAAGGAGCCACCAAAGCCCTGCTCCAGCTTCCCGACTGTGCCAGAGACAAGGACTTGGCAGGAGCCCCTCAAGGAAGCAAGAACTCTCCAGGGACAGCATTGCTGGCTGCTGGGCCAAGCCCACCAAAAGCCTCCTTGCAAAGTGGGACTCCTGGGACTCACCCACCCCCATCCCAAAAATCCCAACAAGCCAAGCTGCAAACCCATCCTGGTGCTGGGGGCCTTGGATGTGGCACCTCCACTGCTGCCATCCCCTGCCCCCAAGGGTCCAAGCCAGTGCTGAGGAGAGCAGTGGGAAGTTGGGGAGGGGGAGAACTGGGGGTCCTCACCCCACTCTCCAGTGGGATGCTCAGCGGGAGCAGCCTGGCACTGCAGCTGGAGGCAGCTGAAAGCTGCCTTGTTCCTCACCCTCCACTGGTGCAGGGTCGACTGCCACTGCACTCCACCTCACCGGGACAGAGCTGCCTCTGTGCTCCCCAGACCTGCATCCCACCCGTGTTTTCCAGGAGGAAACAGCCAGAATGAGGCCTTACAGGTAGCTAAGCCCTGCTGGAATCAAGCAGCCCCTCAAAACCCAGCGGAGGAGGAATTCACAGCCCTCAAGGAAATCATGGGGAGGTTTAACAGGAATTCAGCTGTGGAATGTTGGGGTTCAGCTGAGATGTCTCCAACCAACAGGAGACCTGTCCCTGCTTTCCTGGACACCCCAGGGTAGTACAGGGTTCTCCTTCCCCATCATGGTTTTAATGGCCATGGTGGTCTTAGGTTGAAGGTTGGACTTGATCTTAGAGGTCTTTTCCAACTGAAACAATTCTATGATTCTATGATGACCTCTCCTGTCAGACAATTTCCTCCAGCCATGTGGCTCCAATCCCAGGCTCATCCCTCGATCCCAGGCTGATCCCTCCCCTGGCATGGGCTCATTGCTCAACAGCATCACACCGTGAAGCAACAGCAGCCCCAGGTCTGCCCCTTGCGATGGGGCTTGGGGGGAGAGTGGGGGGCAACGGGGGGAGGAGGGTCCAGTGTCCTCCCATGTTCCTGTTTCTCTGGATTTGCCAAACCAACTCCTATAAAACCGGCCAAGGGTTTACAGTTGCTGCTGGGCAGGCAAAAGTTGCCAGTTTTGCTCTTTTTTTGTTTGTTTGTTTTCTCCACAAGCCGAAATCAACCCAAGGAGGCGACAGGAGCATCTCTGAGCCACTGCACTGGGGTAAAAAGTGTCTGAAATGGCAATTCCTGGGGACATCCCAAGCAGCCTCTGGCACAGGGTGTCCCCAGAAGGTTTAAAAAATAAAATAAAAATACAAACTGATGATGCCAATACCTGGGCCCCCATCCCACCGGGCACTTTCCTATGGGATTAACACACAGGGAAAGGATGGAAACAGCCATCAAAACCCTTCGGCCCCTTCCCCACCTCTCCCTCCCCGCACTGCCCTCCCCAAGGGAGACAAAAGGCCGGAGCGAGGTTGCGGGGCACTGCGAGCCGGAGGCCGGCCCCGACTCTCACCACCACCACCGGCGTAGCCCCGATTCGCCCCTCGCCCGACCGCGGAAGCGCTTCCGCCGAGCTGGGCAGAAGCTGCGTGTCCGCAGGGCGCAGGGGGTTAAACTCGAGTCCGAAAAGCGAGCGAAAAGGCGGCGGAACGGGCGGAGAACAAGAGGCGGCGAAAACGGAGAAAACAAAACGCGGCGGAACGAACCGCGGCCGAGAGAAGATGAAGTAAAACACCCCACGATAAGAGCAAACCAAACATTGCGGGAGGAAATCAACCTGACTGCCGTGCCCGTCCCCTCCCCCCCCCGCCCGCACCGCTCCGCACTCCCCGGGGTCCTCCCCGGGCAGAGCCCCGCAAACCTCAGCCTGTCTGGGGAGGGAGAGCTCCTCCATGCTCCTCATTCTGCTTTCGTTCCTCGCTTCCTTCTCTCTCCCTTCCCTCCCACCCCCCACCGCCAAAAAAAAAAAAAAGAAAAAAAAAGAACTCGTACAAAGCGAGGGGGGCCGGGGGTGGTCGGAGGAAGCGGGGTTCCGGCAGCAAGGGTTGGGAGGGGAAAGGGGGGCAGGAGAAAGAGGGAGTCGGAAGAAGAAGAGAAGGAGGAGAAAAGAAAGATCGAAGAAAAGGGGTGTCCTGGTAATGGGGGGGGGAGGGGGTATGTCAGAGGAAGGGAGGTCCGGGTAATAAGGAGGGAGTAAGGGGGAGGGGGAGGTCGAAGAAAGAAGGGGTCGGAGGATGGGAGGGTCCCAGCAGCGGAGAGAGTCGGAGGAAGTGGGGTCCTGGTACGGGGTGGAGGGGGGGGACCAGAGGAACGGGCGGCTCAGTGGAAGGGGGGGTCCCCGCAGGGATTGGGGGGGGTGGGAGGAAAAGGGGATCGGAGGAAAAAAGGGGGGGTCCCGGCAGCGGATCCCACCTGGATGCGCGGCGCCGAGCAGCAGCTGGAGGCCCAGGACGCAGCAACCGAGGGGGGCGCGGAGGGACCGCGGTGCCGCCGACCCCCTCCCCATGCCCGGCGCTGCCCCGCTCCGCTCCGCGTTGCTCCCTCGCCGGGGCCAGGGGACGGCGGACGGGTGGGCGGGGAGGGACGGAGGGAGACGGCGACGCGGAGGAGGAGGAGAGACACCGAGAAAAGGGAGCGGGGGGGGGGGGGAAGTTTAAAAAATTCCTAAACTAAGGAAAAGCAGCAGCCCAAAGCGTGAGCGCCGGCCCCAGACACTGCGTCAGCCGCAGCCCGGCTGCCCTCCCGGTGGGCCCAGCCCAAAACAGCGGCGGGGGGGAACGGGGAGGCTGCGGGGGGAGCGAGGAGGCGGTGGCTGGGGCTGGGGCTCCGCCGAGGGGGCGGCAGCAGCGGCCCGGTCTCGGAAAGGGCCCCGTGGTGCGCTGCACGGCTGGAGGCGGGGGCGGGGGGCGGCGAGGTTTTGGGGTGAAGCGGGGGATTGGAGGTGATGGGAGGGGTGGAGAGTGAAGGGAGGGTTGAGGGGTGAAGGAGGGGCTTGGGAGAGAAGAGGAGTTTTGGGAGTCGAGAGGGAAGTTGGGAATGAAGAAGGGGTTTGGAGGTGATAAGGGGGCTTGGGGTGAAGCAGGGGGAAGGCAGCCTGTGTGCACAGCCTGACCAGGGCACCCCTGTAGCTCCCCGGGCATGGTTGGCTCTGCACACACAGAGGGGCCACACATCCCGGGCAACCCCAGTGCCCCCAGAGCAAGGCCCACGGTGCTGCCAGCCCTAGGGTGGGTCTCACTGTGCCTCAAGCAAGCGAGCATGGCCTGGGTGGGTGGGGGGGGGAGGCATCTCCATTGGCCTGTTGGGAGCTGCTGCAATGTGGCTTTGGTTGCACTTCTGGGTGCTTGGAGGAGTTAGAATCATAGAATCTTTAACGTTGGAAAAGAATTCTTAGATCATCCAGTCCAACCATCAACCCAACACCACCGTGGGCACTAAACCATGTCCCTAAGTGCCATGGCCACCTCCAGGGATGAGGACTCTACCACCTCCCTGGGCAGCCTGTCCCAGTGCCTGACCACCCTTGCAGGAGAGAAACGTTTCCTAATCCAATCCAAACCTCCTCTAAGATCCAACCCAAACCTCCCTGGGTGCAACTTGAGACCATTTCCCACAGTCCTATTGCTAGTAACATGGGAGAAGAGACCAACACCCACCTGGCTCCAAGCTCCTTTCAGGTAGCTGTAGAGATCCAGGTCTCCCCTCAGCCTCCTCCAGGCTTCTTCCATCCCAGGCACAGCACTGCTGAGCTAGCTCTGTGGAATCCTCCACCCATCCATCCCTGCAGCACAGAGCTGTGCAGCTCCTGCCTCACCTGTGGAAGGGGGATGCTGAGGTTTGGCACAGCTCATTGCACCTTCCACCCACCCTGCCTGGAGAGCAGCCTCATCCTTCCAGCCATGGGGTACTGCTGCAGTGCTGCAGTGCCCTGGGGCTCTCTGTGGAGCACAGGGTGAAGAGTATCCCATGTAGATGTATCCCATATCCAAGGGCTGGCTATAAAAGGCTATACAACTTTAAAATAACATTTTTTCACATTGTTTTTTTTATACCTCTCCTCCCAGCAGAGGTGCCAAGACCCCCAAGAACCCCCCTAAAGAAGGCAGCTTGTGTGGAAAGTGATGGAAATTGGCATTTTCCTGGCTTTGTGCAGCTGTCTGCATGGGGAGTACCCATTGCAACAGGAGCCACCTGGGCACCACAGATTCCTGCTCCTGGGGTTTCCTTCAGTGCTAAAACCTGTTCACACCTTAGAAACCATCAGCACCAAACCAGTGCAGCTGCTCACACCTTCCTGGAGGTCTGGCTGGAGGTAATGGGTCACCCTGAGGCACCTGGAGGAGATGTGACCCAGAGGCACCTGGAGGAGATTCAACATCATGACTTGCTTGAACAAAACAGAAAATCCCAAATTCCTGAAACCTGGAGGAGAGAATCCTCATGGAACAAAAGGAACCATTCAGACTTTGGCTCAGGTGGGCATTGCCCTGCCCAGCTGCTGCAGAGGTGGTTTTCCTCCATTTCTGGACCAATCAAGAAAGCTTTGAAGGGGGAGTTGGGAGCATCTGGAAGTGTGGTGGGTCCCAGGTTATGCACATTGAGTAGTTTTGCTCCAAACTTTCATGGGAAGCCCCAAGGGACTGGTGCAGGCTCGTGTCCACTATGTGCCTCTGCACATGAGGGTTATGCTCAGACCCATCTAAAAGGATTCAACTTGGTGGTTGTGCTCTGAGCCATCTGAAGAGCAGCAAACATCCTTTCCCTGATGGCTGAAAAGGCCTTGGCATTGCCCATGGCATGGCAACATGGCATGGTGTGAAGATCTGGTTGCACTGGCACACACAGAGAGATGCCCATTGTGCCCATCGCATGGGAGCATCCCTGAGGATGCAGGAGCCTCACCTCATCCTCCAGTTCTCTAGGCATTTGGGCAGCACAGGAGGAAGCTTATCAGAGCAGGTGAGGTGATGGCTTGGATAAAGCCAAGAGGCGTTGGAAGAGGCTGCCCAGGGTGGTGGCGGAGTCACCATCCCTGGAGGTGCTCAAGAAATGAGTAGATGTGGCACTTTGGGATATGGTCTAGTGGTCATGGAAGTGTTGGGTGGAAGGTCAGACTGGGTGATCTTAGGGGTCTTTTCCAACCTTAATGATTCCATGGTTCTGTAAGAGGATGGCAGAGCTCCCTTGGGGGGGAGCAGGAGCTGGCCCTAGGCAGCGTGCCGCGGGGGCCACGTGTGATCCAGCCACGGGTTGTGTGGCTGCTCCTGTGGAAATAAATGAATCCCTTGTTTCCCAGCAAGGCAGGAAGGACCTGCAGAGAGGTGCCAGGATGGGCTTTGGGGATGCAAACCCTCTGGGGGGGCCCAATTAAGTACATCAGCATCTGGGCTGTTTGCTTTTTTAAGCCAGGGATTATTTTTTAATTGAGGCAGCGCTGGAGGAAGAGCCTCACTCACCCTCCTCAGCTGGACACACACCAGGAGCTGCCCACAGGGACTCAACAGCCTGGAGAAGAGGAGGGGATTGCCCAGTTCTTTGGTCTCATCCCTAAAACATGGAAACCGCTCCTGGGGGGTGCCACCTATCGAGATGCCAGCACCTGGACACGATGGGACCATGAAGAGCCATGAGTGGGACCCCACATCCATCCTGGTCAAACCTGACGTTCCTTCCCAGGAGGCAAATCCCATGAAAAGGAAGGGACACTGCAGAGCTGAAAGGCTTTGGATCCCACAGAGCATTGCTGCCTCCTGGCGTGGTTCACCTCATGTCTTGGAGGCCCCTACACTCTGTGTGATTAGAAGATAATTAGCACTTCCTACTAATTAATTCTTCTGACATGGGCCAACAGCTCCTCACCTCCCCTCCTCCTAATCAGGTTTAGTACCAGTTGAGTTGCTACTCATCGGGGTGGATCAGGAGGAAATGCATTTTTCCCTTCTCCTGGGACCTTTCCAAGCTGTCTGACCTCCCTGGCCCTAACGAGCTGCTGCCAGACAAGGAGAGGCAGCAGCCTGCAGGGCTGGCCAGCAGCACTGCGGCCACGCTCTGGGGACAGCCCCTTGCAGCAGGCAGTGGATGGGAGCAAAGGGCTTGTCCTAAGGGCTTACCCAGTGCTGGGGACAGTCAGTGTCTGCAGCTGATTCCTGCAGCTGGAGCAGATCTCTCTGTCCCCTAGTTGGGAAAGTCATAGAATCATAGAACTATTTCAGGGGGAAAAGACCTAAAAGATCATCCAGTCCCAACTGTCACAGCTGCTGGGGTTTGGCCGCAGCAGTGTAGCATATGAGGAGTGGTCACCATGGTGGGGCTGGGCTGGGCTGGAATGGGTGAAACAGCTTTGGCTCAAGTGAAAGTCACCCCACAGAAGGATTTGAAAAACATTTCCAGAGATGGAACCACACCACTTGTCCACCTTTGGCTGGAGCTCTGCTTTGGTCAGGAGCAGTGGCAGAAAATGGCTTAGCCAGGATGCTCAGCTGGAAAATGTCACTAAAGGAGCTGTGGGCTCCAGCTGACAGGGATGGGAGGGAAAACTCCCAGTTTGAAGCTGGGGTGCTCAATGGCAGCAAGACACCCTGTGAGTTACTGAGTCTGGGATTGATACATGTTTGGTGTTTGCTTGTGTTTAGAGGACAGGACCTGAGGACCACAAGAGCAGTGTCTGTAGCACCAGGAGGAAGACTCTGCACCAACCCATCAGCCACCTCTCAGCACTGGCAGGTCTAAGGAGTTTGGTTTTTTTATTTTTAGGTTGGATATTAGGAAAATACTCTTCACTGGAAGAGTGGTCAGGTACTGGAACAGGGTGCCCAGAGAAGCGGTGGAGTCCCCATCCCTGGAGGGGTTCCAGAAGCATGTGGCCATGGCACTTTGGGACATGGTTTAGTGGTCATGGTAGTTGGGTTATGGTTGGACTTGATGACCTTACAGGTCTTTTCTAATCTTAATGATTCCAAGATTCTATGATATTAGAGCCTGGTGGAGGTGTGTTACATGAACAGGAAGGCTCCATGCCCTGCTCAGTCATGCTCTTCCAAGGGTATCCCCCTGATCCCATGGCTCTCCACGGGACTGGGAGAGCAGCCTGATGAGGAGCAGCTGAGGGAGCTGGGGGTGTTTAGCCTGGAGAACAGGAGGCTCAGGGGAGACCTCATTGATCTCTACAACTGCCTGAAGGGAGGCTGTAGCCAGGTGGGGCCTGGTCTCTTCTCCCAGGCAACCAGTGACAGGAGAGGACACAGTCTCAGGCTGCGCCAGGGGAGGTTTGGGCTGGATGTGAGGAAGAAACTCTTCCCAGACAGAGAGATTGGCCATTGGAATGTGCTGCCCAGGGAAGTGGTGGAGTCACCTGGAGGTGTTTAAAATGAGACTGGATGAGGAACTTAGTGCCATGGGTTAGTTGATGAGATGGTGTTGGGTGATAGGTTGGACTTGATGATCTCAAAGGTCTTTTCCAACCTGGTTAATTCTGTGATTCTGTGTGAGCAGTGGCCAGCAAAGCCCTGCCTACAGGCAGTGGCCATGGAGGAGCTTTAATTCCCTGTGGCAATCACAACCAGGGATGTCTGCATGGTGGGGACCAGCACTACCTGCCAGGTCCTGCCACGAGCTCAGCCTCCATCTACAGAGCCTCGGCCTCATCCTGGCCCCCAGTGAGCCCATCCAGGCCAAGATCAACACCCCCCTGGCAGCAGCTGCTGCGCTGAGGTCACTGCAGAGGGAAGAGGCAGTCCTGGCGTCTGCTGGCTCCTCTCTCCCCCGCGCCGGCAGCAGGGGAAGGCCACGTCGCGCTCCCTCCACCATCAGACAGGCTGGGGACAGCCAGGACAGCCCCAGACCAAAAGCCCAATCTAAAGCCCACTGCTGGGCTTTGCATCACAGGCAGTGAGGGGTGGTCAGCAGCCTCCTTGCTGGCGTGTGGGGCTTGATATGTCCCCCCCAGCACAGTGGGGAAGCTGCATGGGGGTACAGCAGGAGGCTTGTCCCCAAAGCTCCAGCTTGCATTTGCACCCTTCCTTCCAGGGACGAGCCCAGGGGACACTGTGTGGGGGCTCAGCAGCTCCATGGCCCTGGCTGTGTTGGTGGCCACCAGACGCCCAGGTGATGCCTTCCGAGAGTTTGCTTTTCCCAAGTGCCAATGGGTTCAGCACTGGGAGCAGGGCTGGGTGCTGGTGGCCAGGGCTGTGCCAAGCTGGGGGTGTTAGGGTGCTCCCCTCTCCTGCTCTGCAGTTTGCTCCCCACGCTCCTTGCTGGGGTGCAGAGGCAATGCTTGAAATCAGCCTGGGCTTTGCTCAACACTCAGCTGCAGGGAGAAGAATCCTGGCCAAAAAGAAGGGCCACTTCCCAGCTTCCAAAAGGACCATCCCCTTGGCTCTTGCAAGGAGGAGATGGGGTTTTGCCAGCTGCTGGGGTCTCTCCAGGAGCTGAGTCAGCCCTAGACCCCCTCCCCAAATCCCTCCCCGACTCCCAGCACCGCTAAAGGGGTCCCATTTTGAGAGCGCTGCGCCTCTCGGGGCTCTCTGCTGCTCTCTCCTCTGCAGCCCTTAAAAGTCAGGCAAGTTCAAGCTGCAAATAATTTATGAAAACCAGATGTGCTCGCTCAGAGCTGCCACGAGGAATTTCAGGGCGCTCCAGCCTTGGGAGGGCCGGCACCAAGATCCTGCCCTTCCGCCGCGGGGGCGAGACGAGGCCGGGGGCTGCCCTCCGAGCCTTCCCAGCCTCCCCAGGGCTCCTGGAAGGGCACTGGGAGGAATTCCAGCCCCTTGCAAGAAATCCGCCTTTTAGAAAAACACTTTCCCTGCATGACTCTAGAGCAAAGGAGCAGAGCTGGGCTGCGGAGCGGGGAGGGAAGGCAGCTGGCGAGCAGCGGGGGACAGCACATCCCAAACAGCATCTTCCTCCTCTGGAAGCGGGGATGGGACCGGGAAGCGGAGATCCCACCCTGTCCCGCGGTCCTTTCCAGCCGGAGCGGCGTGGTCCAGCGGCCACGCAGTCAGCGCTAGATGCTTTGTTCCACCTCTGCCACTGCCTTACCTCATAGGCACGGCCGTGTCCCCTTGCACCTCCGTCGCCCACCAGTCCCTTTAGCCGGCAGGGGCTTTGGCCCCGGTCCCAACCGGTCCCCTGAGCCTGGGTGCGAGCGGGTGGAGCGAGCAGAAGCTGGGATGAGCCAATGCTGAACAAAGCAGGTTTTGAGCCCTGATCTCGTTGCAGGACTGAGCCCGGCCAAGAGCGAGGAGGTTGCCGGCACGGCAGCCCATGTCCAATGGCCCCCGGCCAGGGCGTGCTCGTGGCTCCCGCACAGCCGGCAGCCTCGGTCAGGAGAGGACAGGGCTGAGCAGAGCTCCGGGTTTTTTCCTTCCCATCAACACAAACCAGACCCAGGCACCTTCTAGACTCGGTGGCTGTGCTCCCCGTGGCTGCTCAGCTGGGGATGGGAGAGCTGGCCTGCAGATGAAGCCGGGTCCATCCTCCCCCTGCTGCTCTCCACAGCATCCCTGCATTTTTAGCTCCATCCAATGTGTTTTTAGCTCCAGTTGGACCACTGACCCCTCTCCTCTACCCTGCCCCTACAGCCCAGCTAATAGCAGATGTGAGAACAGCTCCAGGCCAGGGGTGCCTGCAGGCTGGTAAAGCTTATCCCACAGTTTTGGGGCAGATAGTGGCTGATTATTTTCAGGCTTTACTGGGCCAGCTTGAAGCACTGAGCTTCCCCTGCACCAACACAGCAGCTGTCTGGCATGTGGAGATAAAGATGAACAGAAACCTACATCAGAACAAATCAAATATTCCTCATTTGGAACCCTGGAGCAGGCTGCCCAGAGAGGTCATGGAGTGTCCATCTCTGGAGGCATTCAGAACCTTCCTGGACACGTTCCTGGATGATTTACTCCAGGTGATCCTGCTCTGTCAGGGGGCTGAAGTGGATGATCTTCAGAGGTCCTTTCTAACTCCTACCGTTCTCTGAAGTCCTGCACCTCAGAGAGTATTTGCAGAAACACTGAGCACAGCTGAAGGATGAAGTGAGAAGACAGGCTGCAGCAACCCACCCCAGGGCAAGATGCAGGGCTGGGAGCAGGGGGAAGCAGAGGGGAGCACACGGTGCTGGTGTGCAGCTTGCTGGCAGGCAGCACGTGCCAGTGGCTATCCCATCCCCAGTGCCCCCATGCAGGGAATGTGTGAAACCAGAGCCCCGGCACCCGCTCCCGGCACTCACAATGGGGTCCTTGTGGTCAACACGCCTGCTCCTGGCTGTGAACGTGGCAAGGAGAGGCCAAACAGCTCCACGTTTGCTTGGCCTCTCACCCCCCCCCCCCCGGGGCGATGACTGTGGTGCACCAGGATGCCCCCAGAAGCTGTGCTGGGGCAAGGGTGAAGTGGAGATCCTGGGCATGGCAGTGTGGGGTGGTGGAAATTCAGAAGCTTTGCTGCAAAGGCTCAGGAGTGCTTGGTAGAAAAGCCACTTTGGGGGTAGAAAAGCCACTTTGGGGCTGGGTCTTGCTTCCATGTGCTGCAAGTCTCCTCTTCCTCTCTGCTGGGAGAGGAAAGGTTTAAGCCTTGGCTGCTTGAGCACCCAGAAAATAACCTCCCCTAGCAGCAAGCCCCAGGGAGATGCTGGCGGCAGTAGCAAAGCTCATGTGGAGGGTTTGCCAGGTCACAAAATAAACTGGGACTGGCCCATTTGGCAGAGGGAAGCTCATTTCATAGCGTGACTGCTAACTGCTAATGCAGGAGGTGAAGCATGCAGCCAGCAGCCCCTCACACCCTGCTGGCGTCAAGCTGAGCGCCTTACCCCACGCCCATCCCTGCTCCCGGGCACTCCTGCTGGGTACCTGCCCTGGAGGTTCTTACCACAGGACGCTTCTGCCTTCGCTGCCAAAACGCTGCCGCCACCTCCCCCTGCCCAAATCTGCGTCCCATCATCGGAACTGGCACAGGGGGCTGAAAAATAATCAGTTGCAGCAGCGGGGAGGGAGCCGAGCTGCTCTCGGTGTTGGGTTTCACGCAGACGAAGCTGACTTGCAAAGCGCAGTGAGGGTGACGTCAGGTTTGCAGCAGAATCCCCAGCCCCAGCCACGCTGCCTCCAGAGGAACCAGGATCTGGCAGACAGGGACCGTCCTGCTTAGTGGTGGGAATGCCCTGCACAGAGGCAGGGAGATGCCTGCAGAGGAGCTGGGTGTGAACTGGTGCTCCCCCGATAAAAGCAGACTCGACCTCTGCAGCTGCTAAGGGCCTTCTGCACTTTCTGTGGTGTGCTTTTTAAAGCTGACAAGACTCAGCCGTGAGAAATTAGCAGAGACGAGTTTCTGGTCACTGCACTGTGTGGTTATTCTGGGTAACCCTGACCAGAGCCTTGGCCACCCATGGGCTGGGGAGTGGCCAGTGGGTTGTGGCCACCAGGGCTCACCCAGCAAGGGCACACAGAGTTCAACAGCAATTTTCATCAGCAGACATACAAAAAAAAGGGTGGGTTTTGTGCTCTGAACATAACATGGCTTACCTAGGCAGCTGCTGCTCCCCTGGGAAGGAGGAACAAACCCACCTCAGGTATCTGTCTCGATGTTCCACAAGACCAAGGCCAGCAATTAAATGAGACTTGGTCATTTTCAGCCATTCGCACTCCACAGCAAAGACCTCACCACTCACAGTATCACAGTGCATTAGAGGTTGGAAGGGACCTCAAGAGATCATCAGGTCCAACCCCCCTGCCAGAGCAGGATCACTTAGGGTAGTCTGCACAGGAATGCATCCAGGTGGGTTTGAAAGTCTCCAGAGAAGACTCCACAACCTCTTTGGGCAGCCTGCTCCAGGACTCTGTGACCCTCACTGTAAAGAAGTTTCTCCTCATATTGAGCTGTTGAGCATAGCCTTCCTCCATCCTTCCTCATCTTGTCCCATGTCACCTCTGTGCTGCCACTACAAGACAGCTGATGCCAACACCACGAAGAGCAGAACAGCAAGAGCCAGGCAAATCAGTTTCTTAAAACTTATTTTAATATCCATGTCTCATCTGTTGGGTAGAGCCAAAACAGTCTGGCCTGGTTTAAGTTACAAATTCTTCATACACTTCTCTTTAAGTAACTGAACAGTGTGGCAATAGGGGCTGTTATTGGAAGTGAAACCCATATTAACAGGGAAGGTGTCACAGCCAGAATTCTACCAGGGTTCTTCACTGCTGTCAGCCCCAGGAAGGCCAACGCTGTCCCCAGGCCCCTTGGATGGGTGTTGCACAGCAGGAATAAATGCATCTGACACAAAACTAATCACACCCACAGAGATAGCACACACTGTATGGCCGAGAAACAACGGGGCCGGGACAGAAAAAACCCTTTTAGAATTCTCCCTGACGTGGACAGACACCAGATCAGCAAATGGGGTGAAGCATCAACCCTGATTTCACCTGGCAGAGGCTGAAGAGATGTCCAAGTGCTGCTTTCTGAATAGTTAACTTCTAGTATAGAGCAGCAGGGCTAAGAAATGATGGCTGAGGGTTTAAAGATGCAGTATTGCTTTTCTTGGTTTAAACCACCCCAGTTTAGGGACCAGCTTAACCCAGCTGCAAGTGAACACATCCAATTAAAAGCCCAGGAGTCACTACAAAGCCAGTAACAAAA
This sequence comes from Indicator indicator, assembly GCF_027791375.1. NCBI lineage: Eukaryota > Metazoa > Chordata > Aves > Piciformes > Indicatoridae > Indicator > Indicator indicator. The sequence goes on from NC_072046.1 coordinate 1,770,503, forward strand.
AGCAAAGCAGTAGAGTTCTTCACTTCCCAGCTCTGCTGCTTCATTTCCACAGCTTCCTCCATTTTTCAGGTAACTCAAAGCTCCTGATCAGGTTTAAGTGTAGTATTTGCAGAGGATGGCTTACAGAAGGCAGACAAGTGGTGATGCTCTCCAAGAGTGCATGGTGGAGAACATCACCTGCCATGAGGCCACCCGTTGGGTACCAAGTGCCCCGAACAGCCCACACACTGCTGGTGCTGTGGGTACAGTCCTGGAGGTGCCACAGAGGTCTGGGTACTGGGTTGGGAGGTGTGCACAGGGCAGTTTGGTTTTAACCCCCACCCTGAATCACAGCACTCAGCCCCTTTCTGAGGCAAACCCTGCTTCTGAACACTGCATCTTTAAATATTTCTGGCTATGAGCTCCTGCCACATGTTAGGAGAGCTCCAACCTGGCTGCCACATGTTCAAGTGCTGTGCTTTTTGTGTTTTCAGTTTTCCTTCAGAGTGGGGAAAGCAGGGGGCAGAGTGGGGACAAGAGGTTTGTGTTTCACAGCAGGCAGGCTCCAGCTGAAGGTGCAAGACCCCTCCAGGCAGATTGCAGAAGGGAGAAAATAATTAGGGTGGCTGCTCCCCTTCTGACCATTATTTCACTCCCTCTCATCTGCAACTGGATGCAGAGAGGGCAGCAAGTTAGGAAAGTCAGCAAGTTTTAGCAATGAAGTGTTAAGGGAGAGAGGAAGCTTTGCTGTCAAGTTCCCCAGCTGAGAGGAGCAGATAAACCTTCAGCTTTGGGTTTCTGTAACAGGAACAAGAGCTGTGCAGGACAGGGTGAGCATAGAGCACACCTGTGAGCCACTGAGCTGTGAGCCACTGAGCTGTGCTCCGATTCCTTCCCCTTGGCTGCCTGCTTTTCACCAGCCATCAGGCTCAGGAGAGCAGAGGGCAGGGCCTGAACATGCCAGGAGGGTGTTTCCAAAAAGAACAGCACTTCACCAAGGAACTCAAAAGGTGCAACCGTTGTGAGGGCTGTGAAGCAGCAGCTGAAAACCTTCTGGTGGTCTGAGCTGTGAGCCACTGCCCTCACAGATCTACACAGATGTCTTCTCCTGGGGGCTTCACCACCCTCCTGAGGTGAATTATTCAGAGGTCACCCCGAGGGAGCAGACAGCTGCACCACCCACAGAACAGCCACTGCTATGAACCTGCTAATAAGGGTTTCACTTCTGAGACCAGAAAACTGTTTTCTTCCAAAAAAAATTGTTATTAAAAAAAAAAAAAAACCAAAAAAAACCTGAAATTAATTAGGGGGTAAAACACTAACTCTAGTGCCATGAACAGGCAGGATCAACTTTTTTCCCCTCCAAAGGGCAAAGAGTCATATACCATCCCCAGCTGAACCTTGGTGCTTCGAGCTTTTCAGGAGATGTTACCTAAACTTTATTAAAAGACAAAAAAAAAAAAAAAAAAGAAAAAAAAAAAGAAAAAAAAAAAAAAAGAGAACAATGTTTAAATATCAACACTGGACTAACCCAGTCTTTTTGTTTTTGTTTTTTGTTTGTTTGTTTCTTTTCCAAAGTCCACATTCTTCATATGAAGCACACACGGCGTCCTGGATTCCCCAAGGCTGCATGTCCAGAAGTTCACAGTACATGGGACCATGTCTTTTGTCTTTTTGTTGTGTTTTATTGAGTTCTTTCTTTCCCCCCCCTCCTTCCTTTTTGCTGAGAGCAGCCACCCTTTTTCCTGTGGTCACTGACTGGATAAACCTCAAGCCATCCTCCTTATCCACGTGGCTTGGCCTAGATGCTGAAGGGTTTTTCTTGATGAGTTGATGTTGTCATGCTCTATGGATGGAAAAAAAGCAAGAGAAAAACAAAACCAAAAAAGCACCTGGTGCAGGTTTCTTGAGACCCTTGCGGATTACTCCTCGATTCCAAAGCTGTTTTCCCCAAAGTCTTTTTGCCGGTTTCTCGAGCAGTTTGGTTTGTTTTTTTTTTTTTTTGGCCTATTTCTCTGTCTCAGTTTGAAGAGCTGTTATTGGATGATCCAGAGGTTGATGCAATGGCAGCTCCAGCTGGGCTGCTCGTGGAGACAGACTTGCGGATGTGAGGCAGCAAGTAGGGGTCACAGGCCAGCTGCTGGACGTCTATCCGATCCTCCTTTCGGTAGGCCAAGCAACGTCTGATGAACGCCTGCAGAGACCCCAAACCCAGCCATCAGCAGATGGACAGAAACAGGAAGCTTCCTTGGACAGGGAACTCTTTGGGAGCAGGGCCAAGGTGACAACCCCAGCGCCAGGACTTCTTCCCCAGTGACCACAGAGGCACAGCCCAGCTCCTACACCAGGAGGTCGTCCTTCCTCAGGAGGGAGCACGGGGGAGGAGGCACTCACTGCACTGCTACCACAGAATCAGACTGGGCTGGGTTGGAAGGGACCTTTAAAGGTCTAGCCCAATCCCCCTGCAGTCAGCAGGGACATCTTCTCCCAAGTCACTAGTGACAGGAAGAGAGGAAATGGCCTTAAGTTGTGCAAGCAGAGGTTTAGGTTGGAGATTAGGAAAAATTTCTTTGCTGCAAGGGTGGCCAGGGATTGGAACAGGCTGCCCAGGGAGGTGGTGGAGTTCCCATGCCTGGAAGGGTTCAGGTGTGTAGATGTGGTGCTTCAGGATGTACTTCAGTGGTCATGGCAGATGGGTTATGGTTGGAATCAGTCTTAAAGGTCTTTTCCAATCTTAATGATTCTACGACCTGCACCTAGATCAGGTTGTTCAGCATGATGGAGGAGGAATTTCTGCAGGTTACTGCTTTTGCTTCCTGCCATCCACACAACCAGTTGCCAGCATTATTTCAAGGGCAAGCAGCAGGAACAAATCCAGTGCAGCCCTCACCGAGCCACTCATCCTCAGCCTGACAACACCACACAGCCACTGCCTGCTCTCTGCAGGAGCCAAGCACTGAGCACAGCACTGGATCACAGGATGTTAGGGGTTGGAAGGGACCTCCAAAGATCATCCAGTCCAACCCCCCTGCCAGAGAAGGATCATAGAATCCAGCAAAGGTCCCATAGGAATACATCCAGACAAGCCTTGAAAGTCTCCAGAGAAGGAGACTCCACAACCTCTCTGGGCAGCCTGCTCCAGTGCTCCGTGACCCTCACAGTAAAGAATTTCTTCCTCATGTTGAGGTGGAGCCTCCTGTGCTGTAATTTCCATCCATTACCCCTTGTCCTATCCCAGGGCACAAGTGAGCAGAGCCTGTCCTCTCCCTCTTGAGGAGCACCACTGCTGCTGGTTTTGGGGAGACCAAGAGGACAGAGGCACCAGTGCCAATCACTGCCTGCCAGCCACTCACTGCAAGAAGATTTATTTACCTTTGCTTCTGGTGTGACTACTGGCTTTGGAGGGAACTGCACCTCGGTAGCTTTCAGAATTGTGTTCTCCTGCAGGATATCTTGTTGTGACTGGTTGTGACCAAAGGGCTACCAAAAATAAAACATGGAAGAAGAGTTGTTAAAGGTTGTTGACAGGCCTTAAAAAACCCCACAACACTACTGTGTATCATCACTTGAGATCAGCAGCTCTCTGGGCAGGAAGCCCATGAATGTTGTGAAGGTGCTAGAGATCCCAGCCAGCTGAACAGGACACATTGCTCCTGCACTTCAGCTGAACAGAAGGGACCAAGCTGGAATGTGTCTGGGGTGTTTCCGGCCCAGACAAGAGGGATCTCCACTTGCTTCCAGACCTTTGTAGGTCAGCTTCAGCACATGCAAGAGAGCCTTCATCTCAGCTGACAGGAGATTCACCCCCTTCAGTCTGAGCTGGTTCCACCCTTTCTCTGACAGATCACACTGAGCAGCAGCCTGTTTGTCAGCACAGGCTCCCACAACACTCTGTTACCAAGGAGTCATGAGAACAAGAGGCAGTGAAATCCTTCTCCTGCTCCAACCTGCTGCTTCTGGTGTTACAAGAAGAATCACCCTTCCTCAGGACAAATCACCTTTTCCTGACTCTTCCCTCCCCAAAGCCATCCCAAGAATTTCTAGAGAGGCTCTTTGCACCTCCATTTTTTTTCCCTCTCAAACACTTGCAGCCATTGGGCAGTATCAGGCTCAGCAAGGACTTGGCACGTCGAAAGCATCACAAAACAAGGCCACACCAAGAACCTCAGTGTACCCTGAAACATTCACTTGTCCTGCCTGCCCATACTGGCCTCAGTGGGAACACTCCCAGTGGAAAGCAGAGCCCTGCTGCTGAGGGCAGCCAAAAGCAAAAAACCAACCTAGTGAATTGTCCCCCTTCATTAGCATGGACTCTGCTGTGGAGCTGATGGCAAGGAGACAAGACAGAAGCACCTCCTAAACCTAGGGAGGAGGAGGAAGCAGAAGCCAGGGCTGCCTCTCAGAAGGTTTGGGAATGGGAAGGGAATGAAATGCCTTCTTACCTTTCTGCCATAGAGACACTGATAGAAGATGACTCCCACTGACCAGACATCAACTTTATTTGAAATCTTTGGAGGTTCCTTCCCAACCACGAAACATTCTGGTGGCAAATACCTGAAGAGAAGGAAGGGACAAGAGGTTATGAGCAGCATCTCTACATACTTTCAATCATTTTCTTTAGAAAGGAAGGAAACAAGCTTCTGTGATCAGATACTGGCTTGGGACTGTCACTGCTCACTGCAAGGGGGTTGGACTAGAAGACCTTTGAAGGTCCCTTCCAACCTATAGCATTCTATGATTCTATGACTTGAGGGACCCAGTTTCATTCCCCTGAATCTTTGGGCCACCATCACCAACACATATCCCTTCTGGGCACACATTCCTTCTGGGAACAGCCATCCCAAGGACTCTCCAGATACTCTTGGTCTGAGCTAGTCAGCACAGTCTCTCTCTTTTCACCAGAGCACACAAAATAACCTATTTTTCTTTTATCTTCAGAGCTGGCATTTGTTGTTAAAAGAGCTTGGCCAACATCTCCACCATGGAAACACACAGCCAAAAGCCATACTTGCAGAAACACAACCCCCAAGCCACGTCCTAGTTAGAGGCACTCAGCCTCACTCAAGCTACAGCTGGCTTGATTTTTAGGAACAGAACAAAACCATACACTCCAGAGAGCCCTGACAAATGGTGCTGCTCAGCTGCTGCCCACTGTGGCAGTCTGCAGCTTGGGTAGCAGCTAAGGGTCACGTTCAGTGGTGTGCACCACAAGCTTTGCTCTCAGCCATGGGTGATGCAGTGACAAAACTTGACACAGAGGATAAAGCATTGCTGAAAATGGCCTTCACATGACACAGAAAAGTGAAGCTCTGGCTCCAGACAGCACTCTGACATTTGTGTCTTTTCTAAGAGCTAACCATGGTATTTCACCTCCTCATTTCAGTGGAATACCCTTCCCATCTCCCTGCTGTACCCGAGTTTCCACGGCCTTCTCCTCCTTCCTTGCTTAAACTGCTAGGCAGTGCCATTATGGAGTGTGAAATAGCAGCCAAGCTCCACTCCAGAGCTCAGCAGCACACAGCATATGCAGGTTTTCACCAGGTCCTTTGGATAAGAGACTGTTTGCAAACGTACAAACACTAACCCACTGAAAAGCAAAAGGCTGCCAGCCTCCAAAGGAGCAGTGTGACAGCAAGAGCCATTTCCAGGGTCTCAAACCTCAGCCTCTCAAGCTGTCACAGACAATGGCAGCACACACAGAGCTGACACAGATCCAAGGCTGTTTATAAACTCCTCTTGATCTGTAACTTGCAAGTGCCCCAGGCGACGCTTACCAGTAAGTACCAGCCCCCTGCGAGGTCAGCTCCATGCCATCCACAGAGTTGTAGCTGTCATCATCCATGATTTTGGAAAGTCCAAAATCTGTGATTTTTATCTCTCCACACGCAGTACCATTGACTAGAAGAATGTTACCTAGACAGAGGAAGGAAACAGCTCCTTAGGATACACACATCTAGCAGGGGGAAAAAAAAAAAAACCAACCGAGGCATAAAATTGCACTGAACTCTGGCACTCTGCACCAGAGCACAAAGAACCTACAGTGAGCTGCTGCAGCCTGGGGTAGAGGTTTTAAAACTCAACACTCTGAGCTCCTACCAAGTGCTGGAACTCATCTGCCCAGCCTTCAATGAGCCAGTGGCTCAGCATTGGTTGGAGCCTCCAGATTCTGAGCCCTGTTGGCCAGAGGAATTTGATGCTCCTGCTGCTGTTTTGATCCCTCCCAAAGGTCCCGTTGGAAGGGCAGGTCAAAAAGGAGGATTAAGGAGAGCAGTACACACACAGTTATGACTCATTCTGCCCAGAAGTCCTGACTTGCCCCAGCCTCTCAACAAACCAGAAACTCTCTCTCCTTCTCCCCAGTACTTTCTAAGCTCAAAAAAACCAAAAAAAAAAAAGGACAATTACTGCTTAGGCAAGAGTCTTTTACAAATCCATCAAGGCAGCTCTCCCTGTTTTTCTCAAAGCCTACAGTAAAGCAGCAGAACCATGCTTGATGGCAGTAGATGAATCACAGCTTTAGACAACTGTAGGCAGAGCTCTGCAGTGTGCTCAGACAGCATGAGGACAGCTGGGGGAAGAAAACAGGGTCACTAGAACTAGAGCAACAGCACCACCTCCAGTACAGATTCCTCCTGCTGATGCAATGAACCACATCACACAGCAGTTACACAATGCTGATGAAGTGCCACCAGTACAGGAGGACAAGCCAGGGCTGGCTGCCCAAAGAGATGGATGAATTTTACTGGGCTAGGGAAAACCAAGCTACAACAATGTGCATCACTTCCATTCCCCCTCTCACAACTCTGCCCAATGGTCAAGAGAAATCTGCAGCAACGTTTGGAGAGGACCTTCTCCAGGGCAGATGCCACTGAGTTCAAAGGCAGCTGGACTGCATGTCCTCAGCTTTGTGAGCTGCCACACCATAGGACAAACAAACACTTCCCAGTCAGCTTCTGCCACCACATCATCAGGCAGATGATTACAGAAAGAATAAGCCAGAAGAATGGGAGCATGAAACACAGTGGTAATTATGGGAACCTTTGTGAAGCAGTAACAGAAGCTCTCCACAGCTGAATACAAGCAGGACATTAAGAAACCAAACACAGACACTTGGTGGTTGGAGGGCTCATTCTGAACAAGGAGGTTGCTTTTTCTGGAATGCTACTTCTTCCTTGGTTTATGTTGCAATTCTGGGAGACAAAACCCTTCTCACAGCATGTTCCATGCATTTGAGTTCTTATTCTTGTTGCAAGTTAAGTTTTCCCAGACAGCCCTGTCTCTTTTTTGCTGTCTGCCCAAAGCCAGCTTCCCCCAGAAGCTGTACTCAGAACCCATTCCCTGAAACTCAGAACCCATCTTTAAGCACATCAGCTGGCAGCAGAGCATACCTGGTTTAAGGTCATAGTGTATGATGGGAGGTTTGATTTCATTTAAGTATTTTAAAGCATTCACAATCTGCATGATGATGGATCTTGCCTCTTTCTCTGACATTAACTTGTGCTGCTTCAGGTAGAAGTCCAGATCATTCCCCTCACAGTATTCTAACACTGTACAAAACCTGGAAGCAAAACAGGAATTGGTGTAATTAAGGCACCTGATAGAAACCAGAACACTTTGTTGTTGCTTGACTCCCCTACTTGGTCAAACTATTAAATTCAGACTCCTCCAGCTTATTCATTCCACTCTAAAAGTAAGCTACCACAAATGCTCAGCAGTGCAAAGGTCAGAGATGCCTCACAGTTAAGTGTGGGGGGCTGCCCAGGGGGGTTGTGGAGTCTCCTTCTCTGGAGATATTCAAAACCCACCCGGATGTGTTCCTGTGTGACCTGGTGTAGGTGATCCTGCTCTGGCAGGGGGGTTGGACTGGATGAGCTTTTGAGGTCCTTTCCAGCCCCTAACATTCTGTGATTCTGTGAAGTGTGAGATCCAGAATTGGAAAGCTCTATCAGTTGGGACATTTGCCCAAGCCAGCAAAGAAGAGGATTTAAGGAGAAACTTCTTTGGTGTGAGGGTGCTGGAGCCCTGGAGCAGGCTGCCCAGAGAGGTTGTGGAATCCATTCTCTGGAGAGATTCCAAACCCACCTGGACAGTGTGATCCTGGGCAACCTCCTGTGGGTGCCCCTGTTTTAGCAGGGGGGTTGGAGTGGATGATCTCTAGAGGTCCCTTCCAACCCCCATCATGCTGGGATTTACTAGTAAAGCACCACATCTAACATCATAGAGCAGACTGGTTTGGGAGCTGGCATCTCTAGAAAACCACTGATGTTCAAACTGCCTCAGACATCTCTGCAGTGCAGCCTGCAACACTGCTGTGGATGTTTAAGATGGAAGAGGGGAGATACAGACTGGAGATCAGGAAGAAATTCTTTAGAGTGAGGGTGGTGAGAACTTCTCCATAAGCTGGGAGAGTTGGGGCTGTTCAGCCTGGAGAAGAGAAGGCTCCAGGGAGACCTTAGAGCAGCCTTCTAGTACCTGAAAGGGACTACAGGAGAGCTAAGGAGGGACTTTTTATAAGGGCTTGTGGTTATAGGACAAGGGGTGATGGCTTTGAGCTGGAAGAGGGGAGATTAGACTGGAGGTTAGGAAGGAATTCTTGACAGTGAGGGTGGTGAGATACCAGAACAGGTTGCTCAGGGAGGTTGTGGATGTTCAAGGCCAGGTTGGATGAGGCCTTGAGCAACTTGGTCTAGCAAGAGGTGTCCCTGCCCATGGCAGGGGGTTTGGAACTGGATTATCTTTGGAGTCCCTTCCAACCTAACCCATTCTAGGATTCTCTGGTCTCTCCTGGGAAGCTTTAAGAGACCACATGCTTTGTGTGTAGTGAAGGGGTCAAGCCAAGTGAAAGGCCACAGTGCCATGAAACTTACGAGTCAGTATCCAGCGAAAAGTAGTCGTAAAGCTTCACTATTCGAGGGTGATCCAGTTCTTTGTGAATTCTGTACTCTCTACATGCATGTCTGAAAAGAGGCAAGTCTGAGCATTAGCCATACAAGTGACTTAGCTCTGAGCTCTGCAGACAGACACCCCCAGCACACCACACAGCAGTCCAGCTTCCCTCAAACCCAGGCACATCAAGGGGACAGCTGAAGGAAGGGCAAAGCGAAGGAGGAGCTGTGCAGGACAGCTCTGGAGAACCACAGCATCTGAGCACATCTCAGACTCTGGCAGTGCTACAAAATAACTCCTGCTGATTAATGGTGATGCGGGCCAAAACAGAGTAACCTCATCATAAATTGTTAAGGGATTCAAGAGAGCTGAATACAGAAATCAGCAAGTTCTAGAAAAACACCACGGTGCTCATCAGCAGTCCAACTGCCAGGCTTCAAACTCAGCTTAGCTTGTCCCACTGACTTGTTGGGGAATTAAGATCACAGCTTCCCCTCTGTTGAGAAGGTTTGGCTGCCCTTCTGCAGAGCTCATCTAATCCATGGCACTAGGGAACAAGAGCTCCCAACCAAGGCTACCTGTACCTCCCTTCAAAGCCATGACCTACGTACAGGCCTGTCTATCTGTGATGGGATTCTAGGAAGCAAAGGGAAGGGGATGGCTTTGGGGGAGCACAGTGCACGTGTGCTGAGCATGAACAACTGTTTCCTAGAAGAACAGAGATGAGGTATTTCAGGGGGGAGAAGTCACTTTAATGCTTCTGGCATAGAGCAGTGCTTTAAAACCTTGTGCCATGGTGTTTAACCAAATCTCTGTGTGTTATGTTTGGAACCTTTCTGATCTGACCATAACTTTTGCAAGGAGCTACTGGGACAGAAAGTGGCTTTTGAGATATGGCAAAAGAGGGGGGGAAAGAAAATGGCACAGGAAGGAGGGGAAGAAAATGGCAAAATAGGATAGGAATAAAATGGCAAAAGAGGGGAGAAAATGTCAAAACAGGGGAAAAAAATGGCAAACCAGATAAAAACAGAAAAGGCAGCCTGTTGACAGGCACTGGATAACCAAACACAGGATGAATCTGGAAATGTGGCTGGCTGCTTTCCAGCCTTACTTACTTGTGATAGTTTTCTTTCTTCTCATCTCTCCAGTTTTTATTTAACTGGTGGATTTTCACAGCTACATATCTCTGTTCTGTTAAATCAAATGCCTGCAGAGAGAGGAGCTGAACATCAGTAGGAATCACAACTTCAACACCACGAAAGCAGACAAGCTCTAACAGGGCTCTATCCCCACCCAGGAAATAAGCATTAGGACATGACTGAGTGAAGAGCAAACCCACATTTTGATGCAATTAGCTTCACCAATGAAACCAAGCAGCTCTGAAAACAATTGAACATGCTGTGCTTTGATCTGACCTCCCCCATGGACTCTAACTTACGCTGCATTTAGCCTGACATTTTAGCACCACAGCTACAATGGGATCAGAAAGGCCAAGTTCCCAAAACACAGCCAGTTTATCACACTGGGAAGGGCACTGCCATTATTGCCCCAAGCCACCTAACTCATTTTCTACACTCAGAGCACAGGGGATTTTCAATGTGTTGTTTCACATTGGTAGCTCAGCTATCCATCTTGGAGCATAACGTTTGAGATCCTCTAGGAGCTGGAGAAGTCAATGGCAGAAGTGTGTAAATCTTGTGCTGTAGTTTTCCCTCCAGGTCCTTGCTGTTCAGGCAGTCTTTAAAGACCAGAGCCCTGCAGTTGTGCTCTTGGAGGAACACACAAATCTTTTACCTTGTGTGAGAGGAGCAACAGCTGATTTATAGGACAGGGCAAAATCCCACTATAAGCAGACAAGGATAAAGTTTGTCCATCTGAAAAGTTGTCATTTAATTCCTAATGCTTTAGAGACTGGCCAAGACCCTGGAGAAGAAGGGCTAAGGATTTCTTGTTTTAATAACAGAGCTACAAGTCTCAAGTGCAGTGAGGTGGGAAGCATTCATATCCTTTTGCTTTCACCTGTGGAACCAAGGCTTTCTACTTCATAGAATCAGAGAATGGTTTAGGCTGGAGGGGACCTTGAAGATCACCCAGTTCCAACCTCCCTGCCACAGGGAGGGACACCTCCCACTAGCCCAAGTTGCTCAATGCCTCATCCAACCTTGCCTTGAACACCTCCAGGAACAGGGCATCCACAACCTCCCTGAGCAACCTGTTCCAGTGTCTCCCCACCCTCACTATAAAGAATTTCTCCCTAATTTCCAGTTTATATCTGCCCTCTTCCAGCCCAAAGCCATTGCCCCTTGCCCTCTCACTACAAGCCCTTGTAGAAAGTCCCTCCCCAGCTTTCTTGCAGGCCCTCTTCCAATACTGGATGGCCACTAGAAGTTCTCCCCCTCTCTTCTCCAGTCTGAATATGGATTTCTGGTTTACAGAAATACTTGGGTCAGCAGAGCTCCCAGGAGCAATTCAGAGTGCTTACAGGCACAGCCCCCTCTTTCTTCACTACCTGAGCAGTCCAGTCCCCCTGGTTTAGATATCTATTATTCTTCTGCATCAGAATAACTGACTGAAGTTTCCAGGATTTGCATTGGCATAGTTACTGTCACTCTAGCCATATTCAACATGAATTAAGAACTGCTAGGGGCAGACAAAGAATATTTAGAACTGGAAAGGTTTTAAGCATAAGTCAAGGAGCAAACACCAAAGTATCCCAGCTCTTGGCCATGCAAGAGTGCTGACACACAACTAAGCCCCAGCTGCAGGGAAGTCCCCAGACTGCACACCCCCCCCCCCCAAGCCTGCTACTTCAGAGTGTAAAATGAGGACACAAGGAAAAAAAAAAAGCCTTCTACCCCCAGGAAATGAAGGCTCTTGTTATTTATAAGAGCTCTTTGCTCTTATTGTTGGAGCTATTTTCTTTTCTTCACAGTGAGGTTCAGACTTGTTAAGCTGTACCCAACAACTTCACTGCTGAAAGTGTGTGCAGCACTTGAAAGAGCAAGTGGTTTGCTTCCCTGTCCTGACAAAACTTGCAGATTTGCTGCAGCCTTTCCTTGAAGCAATATATCTGCAAGAAATATGACCTCTGAGGACGAGGGCAGAAGCTTAAAATCTGAAGCCACCTAACGCAAGCCAGATGTGCCACGTGCTTTGTCCTCCCTCCTTCCCTCCACAACCTCACACCCACCCACCACTGAGGAAACAAGTGTAAAAAAACTCCTGCTGCCTGCAGAGTCAGCTTCCACCACAGACTGCCACTTCCAATTTACCTTATATACTTCACTGAAGCCTCCTCTACCCAGGAGATGTAGCAACAAATATCTATCGTTTAGCGTCGGATGGTCTTTAAATCTGGGGAGAAAGGCACAGTTTGAGAACACCACCACAATAAATTACAGCAACACGACATTGTTAATAACATTAAGCCAGAAAAATACTACAATTGTGCCAGTGGCTAACAGGTTTGATCAGTTTGCACAGGTAAGAGACTATAGAATGGTAGCTTGATGCACTCGGAAGCCTTTGTCATACATGAAGTCATAACCCTGTGCTGCCCCCCAAGTGACAAATGAAGTTATAACATCAATTTTAAAAAGATGAAATGTTTGCCATTATGATGGGAGACAAATAAAACAACTACACTCTTGGCCCTGAATGCCATGTGCTTACTGTGAATTATCTTCATTGTGTATCCTTTTCAATTCCCTGATATGTAGATTTCTAACCCTCTCTAGCCGTTCCAACTCTGCCTGGATCTCTGCTTCTTCCTGCACAAGGGAAAAACAAAAAAGAAAACACAACACTACAATAAAGCAGTTGGCATTGCCACCTGGGTTACAGAAGTCATAGAATTGTTTGGGTTGGAAGGGACCTTGAAGATCATCCAGTTCCAACCTCCCTGCCATGGGCAGGGATATCTCCCACCGGCCCAGGTTGCTCAGTGCCTCATCCAACCTGGCCTTGAACACCTCCAGGAACAGGGCATTCACAACCTTCCCGGGCAACCTGTTCCAGTGTCTCACCACCCTCACACTCTAATCTCCAGTCCCAATCTCCCCTCTTCCAGCTTCACTGCTCCTCATGCCTGTCCCTATAGGGGAGGTTCTCCAGCTCCTCGCCTCCTCTGGACCCTCTCCAACAGCTCCAGGTCCTTCTTGTGCAGGGGGCCCCAGAACTGGATGCAGCACTGCAGGTGGGGTCTCAGCAGAGCAGAGGGGCAGAATCCTCTCCCTGTCCTGCTGCTCTCACTGCTTTTGATGCAGCCCAGCACACAGCTGCCTGCTGGGGGACAAGGGCAGGTGTAATTCCACTTGTGAAGAAGGTACTGGTAAATAACTTGCGTGGGAGATGAGAGAGAAGGTCACAGCCAGCTGAGAGTCAGGTGGGAAGAATGAAAACTGACTGGGCAGTTTTGTTTACACCCCCACACAGACAGGAGCAGACAGATCTTGACACTTTCTTGTTTTTAACATTTGGACTTGATCTTAGAGATCTTTTCCAGCCTTCATGATTCTGTGATTTTCAGTAGCTAAGAAGCATTGTTGCTCTGGCCCTGCTCCTTCCCCAGGTGCTGTGGGGCTGGGTTTGTAAGATCTCTCTGCCTCTGCTGGGACAAGAGAAAGAATGAGGCAGCATCTAGAAAGGATGGACATTGATGACTTCGTTGCTCTCTACAACTCCCTGAAAGGAGGTTGGACTGAGGTGGGGGTTGGTCTCTTCTCCATAGCATCAGGTGATAGAAGAAGAGGAAATGGCCTGAAATTGTGCCAGGGGAGGGATAGGTTGGAGATTAGGAAAATACTGCAAGAGTGGTCAGGGATTGGAACAGGTTGCCCAGGGAGGTGGTGGAGTCCCCATCTCCACAGGTGTTCAAGAGATGTGTGGCCATGGCACTTGGGGCGATGGTTTAGTGAGCATTATTTGGTGGCTGTGGCTCAAGGGACACAGTTACCCACTTGTCCTGTGATTCTGATCCTCCCTTTCCCAACTTGTTCTATTTTTAAGCCTAAAGAATGAACCAGTTTCCAAAAGTGGAGAAGGATAAACACAGCTTCAGACAATGCCACAATCTCAGAACATGACTTCATTTTCCAGTAAGGTCCACTTCCAAATGGATTCCTCTGTTCCAGGCTGGCACACAACATGCCAGCATGGATGGACCTACAATGAATCCATTCCAGCAATGTGGAAGCTGCAGAGCAAGCATGCCTTTGGCATCCCCCTGCCTGTAGCCCTGCTCTCTGCTCACAGGGCAATAAAACAGGCAGAGTGCCAGCAGATTCCATGTGGTCATTAACTTTCCTTTGCCACTGAAAATAACAAGGAGTACAGTAGCATTAATGAGGCCTTGCATTCAACTTGGCTGTCAAGGTTATAGGAGAAAAACCTTAAGTGTAGAGCTCAGGCACCACCTGAGGTCTCCAGCAATGCATTTCCATGTGTCCTCTTTGCTTCATGCAGGAGAGAAAACTCCTTGGCCTGAGCAGAGATCACAGCTAAGCAGGCAATGACAGAAGACATCTGTTCCTTTGCAGTACCTCATCTGCTGAAGCATCCCAGAGCATTTATTTATAGCTTATTACAACTGAAAGGTAACCAACAGCCTCTCTGAACATAGCCTCCCTGGGAGGTGCAGTTGCTACTGAAGCCAGTGTATGTGAAAACAAAAATGCAATGCAACCACCCCAGCAGGGCTACTTTCCAAAAGCCCAAGAAATTTGATGGGGCTCTTACTGATGATGTTGATTACTCAATACAGCAAAGAAAGAAATTCTCTACAGTGAGGGTGTCCAGGGAAGTTGGGGCTGTCCCCTCCCTGGAGATGTTCAAGGCCAGGTTGGATGAGGCCTTGAGCAACTTGTTCTAGTGGGAGGTGTCCCTGCCCACAGCAGGGTGGGTAGGAACTGAAAGATCTTGAAGGTCCCTTCCAACCCAAACCATTCTGTAATTCTATGAGTAGTCAATGATGGCTGCAGTCTTTGGTGTGCTCTTATCATTTTCTTCCCTTGGTCCATTCCTTCCTGTTCCCCCATATCAGACATGAGCAGAGCCCAGGACTAGGCAGGTCACAGTGACAGAATAAGATGCTCCAAAACAGTGGAACTCCCTGCATGAAATCCTAACTGCAAGGACACAGATATCTATTTACTGAAGCTAAGAACATCTTTCCTGAATGCCACTGCCTTGGGAAAAAAAATACAAAGTCCTGACCATGGCTTTCAAGCACTAACATTCTCTCAGTTATCAGACAAACAGTAGTGACCTCTAGAGGGAGATTTCATAGAATGGTTTGTCTTGGAAGACCTTAAAGATCATCCAGTTCTAACCCCCTGCCATGGGTAGGGACACTTCCTACCAGCCCAGGTTACTGAAGGCCTCATCCAGTGTGGCCTTGAACACCTCCAGGCTTGGAGTCTCCACAACTTCTCTGGGCAGCCTTTTCCAGTGCCTCACCACCCTCCTGGGGAAGATTTTCTTCCTAATGTCTAGTCTAAATCCATCTTCTTCCAGTTTGAAGCCATTACCCCTCATCCTGCCATACCATGCCTTTGAAAAAAAGACCCTCTCCAGCTCTTCTGTAGCCCCCTTTCAAACCCTGGAAGGTTGCTCTCAGGTCTCCCTAGAGCCTTCTCTTCTGAACAACCCCAACTCTCAGCCTGTGCTTGCAGCAGAGCTGCTACAGCCCTTGAATCAGTCAGGGTTGGAAGGGACCACAAGGATCAGCCAGTTCCAACCCCCCTGCCATGCCCAGGGACACCTCACACCAGATCAGGCTGGCCAGAGACTCATCCAGCCTGGCTGCAAACACCTCCAGGGATGGAGCCCCAACCACCTCCCTGGACAACCCATTCCAGGCTCTCACCACTCTCATGGGGAAGAACTTCTTCCTCACTTCCAGCCTGAATCTCCCCACTTCCAGCTTTATTCCATTCCCCCCAGTCCTATCACTACCTGAGATCCTAAAAAGTCCCTCCCCAGCTTTCTTGGAGCCCCCTTCAGACATTGAAAGGCCACAAGAAGGTCACCTCGGAGCCTTCTCCTCTCCAGACTGAACAGCCCCAACTCTCTCAGTCTGTTCTAATAGCAGAGCAGCTCCAGCCCTCTGCTCATCCTGGTGGCCCTTCTCTGGACACCTTCCAGCATGTCCATCATCTTCATGGCCTTCTCTGGACCCACTCTAGCAATTCCATGTCCTTCTGTTGGGGGCTCCAGAAGTGTACACAGTACTCCAGGAGGGGGTCTCCCAAGAGCATTGATAGAACACTCCATCAATCAGCTACCTACAAGGCTTTGGTGCAGGGAGTTCTTACCTTTTTAAGATGACCTAGTCGGAGTTTGAAGATTTCTTCCTGTTCGTGGTACTCTGCTAACGTTAACCTGCACAGGAGACAGACCCAATGCATTAGGCAGCAACATGGGACAAAGGCAACAACTTTTTAGGGAAACTCTCCAACTATTTGTATTTCCCCTCCCTCCCCCCCAAATAATCAATCTAAAGGAGACCAAAAGCTTAAACCTTGATAAAGCACCACAGGAACTTCAAACCCAAGTTCCTAACAACACCAACTTAGGGTAGTGACTGACTTAAATCTAAACCACAATCTAAACATGGAGTACTGAAGCTCCACACCTTATTTTTTCCATTTAAAGTCTTCTTTACTGACTGATTTCCAAATTTTCCTTTGTAATAAAAGCTGGAAAATTTAACTCAGTTATTCACTCTGGGACTACCACTACTCCTGACCACAGAGCCACTGCAACACAGCAATGACCTAGGATTACTGCAGCAGGCTGCCCATGGATGTGGTTGAGGCCCTGTCTCTGGAAGCATTCAAGATTAGACTTGATGTGGCCCTGGGCAGCCTGATCCAGTTGGAGGTGTCCCTGCTGACTGCAGGGGGGTTGGGCAAGATGACCTTTGAAGGTTCCTTCCAACCCAATGCAATCTGTGCGATTCAGATTTTTAATTTGTTTCAGGCTCTGCAAAGTGGTTTCCAGGGACAATTTACTTCACCTTACTGTACCTTTGACCTCATGTGTAGTTAGGAAGCAATGTGATAAGGAAAATAATCCACATTTTGATGGCAAATGATGTGCAAAGTTTCCATCCCAGATGGCTGACGGAAACAAAATATTTCAGAATGTTTTCAGTGTCTTTTCTAGCCAAAATGTGCCACACAGGACAGAGGTAAAGCACAACCTCACACTACACTAATGACAGATCCCACCCCACCTGCGCAATGTGCTGAGCTCTTTAAGGTTTGAAAAATGAATCATTAAATTCCCACTGCTGCCAACAAGGAGCTTGGTAAAAGCATCACACAAGCAACCATAAAGCTCTGAAGCCCCTATCAGCTGCATCTGTTTACTCTGGAAACAGGATATGCACGTGCCAGCACATAAATATCCCTTTTGAACCTCACCGGAGTTCAAAGCCTATCCTAGGAGGATTCCTGTTGCAGCAGTTGTGCTCTGCATGGTACTTAGCACAAAGGTTAGTGCATGAGGGCTCCACAGCATCAATAGCACAACTGGCTGCAAGAGGGGATTGAGTTCTATGTCTGTGCAAGGCTGTGGGACCTTGGCTCACTGCACAGCAAACTGAGAGGAGGCAACGTTCAGCTGATCAGTTGTTCATCTTCTCACCACTGCTGGAAATGTAGAGGGTCCACAGAGCTGAATCATGGAATGGCTTAGGTTGGAAGGGACCTTAGAAATCAACTACTCCAACCCCCCTGCCATGGGCAACTAAGCCCTGGTTGCTCAAGGCCTCTTCCAACCTGAAGTGCTAAAGCAGTTGATAACCTCAGTGCAGAACTCACAAGCCAAGGTCTTCTTGAAAGACTTTTGACTATCAGGAACTGCCTATTACAAATTAAAGATAGAGCCAGAGCACAGCTGGTACAGTACAGATTTACTTGTCTCATTTCCTGCAACTACTTGTTCATGCACCCCCACAGCTGCCCCCAGCAGCCTGAATTTGATCAGATATAGCTGATCTCAAAGATGGTTACTGAAGTTCTTCACTATGAGGGTGGTGAGACCCTGGAATGAGTTGGCCCAGAGAAGTTGTGGATGCCTCATCCCTGGAAGTGTTTAAAACCAAGCTGGATGATGCTTGGAGCAACCTGGTCCAGTGGGAGGTGTCCCTGATCATGGCAGGGGGGTTGGAACTGGATGATCTTGAAGGCCCCTTCCAACTCAAACCATTCTCTGATTCCAAAAGTTTAGGTGTTTGGTTGGTGTTGCTGTGAATCAGCAGCAAAGCTTTCTGCACCTTAAACTCCAGCAGTCTGCTCAGGAAGCAAGAGATGTAATGAGCTAACACTGCCCAAAGCAGCTGCAGTTACAGCAGCAAGCACTTCAAAAACCAAAGGGGCTTTAAGACAAACACTGCCCTGTTTCATAGAAACATGCTTGAAATCAGCTGCACTATATTCTAAGACTTCAAGGTTGCCCAAGCTGCTCTAACAAACCTCAAAAAGCCCCAGCAGATTAATCTTCCTGAATGAAAACCTTTCTCATTCACTGGCTAAAAACTAGTTTCAGGGGAGCATGTGTCAGTTTGCATCATGGGACCTTCCTCTCCTTGTTAAGACACAGTAACAACCAGGGAGCAAAGAGGAAAGAGAACTCAAGAGGAGTTTGGCTGCTTGCTTCTCATTCAGCTTTCAGAAACTAGGGAAGTGATCATACCCTTGTACATGGCACTGGTGAGAGGGTGAATCCTGGGTTCAGTTTTGGGCCCCTCACTCCCAAGAAGGACACTGAGATGGTGAGGCAGGTCCAGAGAAGGGCAACAAAGCTGGTGAAGGGTCTGGAGAACAGGGCTGGTGAGGAGCAGCTGAGGGAACTGGGATTGTTTAGTCTGGAGAAGACAACGCTGAGTGGAGACCTCATTGTTCTCTACAACTCCCTGAGATGAGGTTGGAGCCAGGCTGGGGGTCAGTCTTTTCTCTCAAGAAATATGTGATAGGATGAAAGGAAATGACCTCAAGTTCTGCCAGGGGAGACTTACATTGGATATTAAGAACAGTTTCTTCACTGAAAGAGTGGTCAGGCATTGGAACAGACTGCCCAGGGCAGTGCTGCAATCACTGTCTCTGAGAGTGTTCAGAAACATGTAGATGTGGCACACAGGGAGATGGTTTAGTGGTGGACTTGGCAGTGCTGGCTTAATGGTCTTTTCCAACCTTCCAGGATTTATTTTCAACCTGCCTAAAAGGCAGCCTCCGTAAGGATTTCAGAAGTAGTAAATCTTCCTCCATTTTGTACCTGATCCACATCAGTCCAACAAAAGCATTTACAGCCTAACTAATGA
The DNA here is from genome assembly GCF_027791375.1 of Indicator indicator. Classification (NCBI taxonomy): domain Eukaryota; kingdom Metazoa; phylum Chordata; class Aves; order Piciformes; family Indicatoridae; genus Indicator; species Indicator indicator. Next base: position 1,789,692 of record NC_072046.1, read on the forward strand.
TTAAGCAAATAGCACAGTGGCTTCAGCTTACTTCCAAACCCACTGTTTTCACAAGCAAAAATCACTCCACAGGAACCACATCCACACACTGGCAAACAGTCTGCATCAAGGACACCACCAGAAGCTCTTCTAAACCACAAAGATAAACCCCTGAAATCTGTCAGTGAAGAATGATAAACCAGCAAGAAGCAGAGAGAAAAAGAGCTGGAAGCACAAAAAGGCTTAGCAGCAAACCCAGGTGAAGCTGGATTATATCAAGGCAGGCTCACACCAGAGGCAGAAGCTCTCTGGTTATCAGACACCACCATGATTTCCAGGCACATCAAGAGCTGTGCTGCCACATCTACAGAACAAGCCACACCACAGCTGCATTAGGTTGGCTTAGGGGAAATGGGGAAAACCTCATCTGTCCCTTAGAACTGAAAGGTTCTGAAACCATAATGAAGATTCAAGATACCCATGTTCAGACATTCCATTTACTTGTCCAAACTCAAATGCAGGAGGACAGCTTTGAAACTTGCTTTAGTGCTTCCTTAAGCTGCTGTGGCCACAACAAGGAGTAAATGTCCTCCAGTGAGGCTACTGATGTGCAGAAAGCACACAGTGCCCTCCAAGCCAACACCCCTGATGTGCAGGCAGCTGTGTGGGGCATCCCTCAGGTTGCAGAGAGCACCCTGAATATCCTGATTCACCCAGTCATGTGCCAGCTCTGCTGTGACTGCAAAAGGCAGGGGCAGCTTTTGCTTCACATGCACTTTCAAAGATCAAGACCAAGAGTTCAAAGGGCTGCAGGAAGTCTGACGTCAGGTCATGCCCAGGAGATTTAAGAGTGCAAAAAGCAAAGTGCCACTGGGAGGTTATGGTGTCGGTCCACAGCAAGAAAAAAAAAGACTGTGGGACCAAGAGGGCAAATGGTGTCCTGGAATGCAAAGTGTGTCCAGCAAGTTCTCCTCCCCCTCTGGCTCTGCCCTGCTGAGGCCACACCTGGAATACTGTGTCCAGTTTGGGGCTCTCCAGTTCAAGAGAGACAGGAATCTGCTGGAGAGAGTCCAAGAGAGGCAATGAGGATGATGAAGGGATTGGAACATCTCCCCTAGGAATAAAGATTGAGAGACTCTGGGGTGTTAAGCCTGAAGAGGGGACCTTATCAATGTCTGAGGGGTGGGTGTCAAGATGAAGGGGCCAGGCTCTTTGTGGTGGTGCCCAGTAATAGGCCAAGGAACAAGAGGTACAAGCTGGAACACAGGAAGTTCCAGCTCAACACGAGGAGAAACTTCACTGTGAGGGTTCTAGAGGCCTGGAGCAGGCTGCCCAGAGAGGTTGTGGAGTCTCCTTCTGTGGAGACTTTCAAAACCCACCTGGATGTGTTCCTGTGTGACCTGCACTAGGTGACCCTGCTTTGGCTATGGGGTTGGACTGGATGTTCTCTAGAGGTCCCTTCCAACCCCTAACATTCTGTGATTCTATGAAAATCTCCGAGTTAACATATTTTCAGCTCACAAAAGCTTACTGAAAATAATGTCCTAAATCTCTTGTGAGACACAGCTTTCCTGTCTAAGGAACTCTTAGAGCATCAGTGATTTCAAAAGAGGTAAGAAACAAAAAAAAAAAAAAAAAAAAAAGGAAAAGATCTTCTGTAAGAAGAAAGAGCAGCACTTCAACTACTTCCCACTTCCCTGACTCAAGAGATCTGTGAAGAACTGCTTTGGAGATACAGGTCAGTCCTTAAGGCACTGTCTTTTAGAGAGAGCATCTTTCTTTCTGCAGTACACCAAATGAATGTTTGAAAAGCCTCACCAGAAAGTTCAGGGAAATCAAGGCTTCTAAATGCCTGCCATTTGGTTTTTGTGTTCCTTTAAAAAAGCACCACGGATCACAGTGATACTGAAATCGCTTCTGAAGTTGCAACACTTCAGCCAGACACTGCTTTGCAAACCTGATGCAGCAGGAATACTGAAAGTTACTGTATTCAAAACCCAAGAAGTTAAGCTCATGCAAAGTCTGGGCTCAGCAAAGATTCTTGTTTTACTCCAATGAAAACTATTTAGAACTGGAGCCAGATGTTGCTGGATGCCAGGCTAATTCCACAAGATTCATTTGTGCATGGAGTGAAGCCTAGAGGCAAGGGCAAGATTCCATTTGAACATCTCTCCTGTGAAGGAGGACTGAGAGACCTGGGGCTGTTTAGTCTGGAGAAAAAAAGACTCAGAGGGGATCTGAGCAATGTCTATAAATATCTGAGGGGTGGGTGTCAAGATGAAGGTACCAGGATGTTTTTGGTGGTGCCCAGTGACAGGACAAGGAACAATGGGTACCTGCTGGAACATACGAGGTTCTACCTCAACATGAGGAGAAACTTCTATACTGTGAGGGTGATGGAGCCCTGGAACAGGCTGCCCAGGGAGGTTGTGAAGTCTCCTTCCTATGTGACCTACTCTAGGTGATCCTGCTCTGGCAGGGGAGGTTGGACTGGATGACCTTTTGAGGTCCCTTCCAACCCCTAACATTCTGTGATTCTCTGGAGACCTTCAAAACCCTTCTGGGTGAGTTCCTGTGTGACCTGCCGTAGGTGATCCTGCTCTGACAGTGGGGTTGGACTCAATGATCTCTAGAGGTCCCTTTCCAACCTCTGCCATTCTGTGATTCCCCAGCAGATGACCTGTGCTCTGGTGAGATCACTCAGCCTTGCCATGGCCCACGAAGGGCAGGTGACCTACGTTTCGTTTTCTGCTCCGTTGGTCTTGTTCTTGCGCTGCTTCTGCTCGTTGCTGGCTGGAGGGGTCTGGCCCATGGCAGGTGGCTTCCGTTTCGCTAACATTTTTCTTTGCCTCTCGATTTCTTCCCGCTGGGAATTTATCCTTTCCTGTTGCCTGGAAAGAAGAAAAGAGTAGAAAAAGGCATGAAGCAGGTAACTAGTGGTACGTAGCTGGTTGCTTTCAGCTCTGCCCGGCTTGGAGCAATGAATTTCAGCTGCTCGGTTGTGCTCGTGAGATTGCTAACAGCATTTCTGGGCAGAAAAGGGGATGTGCCAAACATCATGACTCAAGAGTTTTTTTTAAAGGTATTTTTTGCATAAAAGGGGATTCTTTTCCTGGCCCACAGAAACCTTTTAGTAAGTGAAAGGTTTTATTCATGCAGAGGATATCCAATACCAAGGAGTTGCTAACCTCACGGAAAAGCCCGAGATCCAGGGTAGAGTCACTAACTTTCCACACGCTTTTTCCTAGAAGGCTCTGTTTTAAATCTCAGACTTTCCTGTTAAAACTATTCCTGAAGCCTGGCACTGTCTGAAAAAGTATCCTTGTACTTCAGGGGTCCAGTTAAAATTCTCCTTAGTTTTCTCCAACATAACTAACACCATTCCCAATTTCACTACGGAAAGCCTCTCCTCTAAGATAAAAAGATTTTATCTTAAAACACTTTACAGTGATAAAAGAGCACTCTCAAAATTTCAAGTCTAAATGTCTTCAGCATTTCCATACTTAATTCACTTTTAAAAAGAGGCTGAGACTGCAAGTAAATATTCCTGAAGTATTCCAGGTCTTAGAGCACAAACTAAAGAAGAATTCTAAAGTCCTTAATCTGTGCCTAACAAGAGCTGCACCTCCCTAGCAGCCTACAGAGAAAGTGCTATGAATTTAAAGATCACACAGAGCTCTCTCCAATGCAATTAATTTGCCAAGTCCTACTTCAAGGTCTAGGCCAGGTGGGAATTTACTGGCTATTTCCATTAACATCATGCATAAAAGGTCTCTGATCTTCATTTCCAGGTTTCTGCAACCCCTTTGATCACTGTTACCAGGAGGCAGAAGTTAAACAGTATGGATTTTCTCTTTTAAGCTTCTCTACTTTCTACTTGAAAAAAAAAATTAAAAAGCAGCTAATTAGCCTGCCTTGACTAGTGTATGCAAGCATGCAAATCAAATTGATTGACTCATGATACATGTAAGAATTTGGACCACCCTCTACCCTAAGCACTGCACAGCCAGGTAGGTGCACTGAGAACAGAATCACAGAATGCTTTGGGTTGGAAGGAACCCCCAAAGGTCATCCAGTCCAACCCTCCTGCAGTCAGCAGGAACATCCTCAACTAGATCAGGTTGCCCAGAGTCTTGTTGAGCCTGACCCTGAATATCAACCCTCTCCCTCAGCAACCTGTTCCAATGTTCCGCCACCCTCATGGTGAAGAACTTGTTCCTGACATCCAATCTAAATCTCTTCCTCTCTATTTTCAAACCATTGCCCCTCATCCTATCACTGCAGGCCTCTGTAAACAGTCCCTCTGCAGCCTTCTTGTAGGTACTGTAAGGCTGCTATTAGGTCTCTCTGGAGCATTCTCTCTTCTGCAGTTTGAACACCCCCAGCTCCCTCAGCCTGTCCTCATAGCAGAGGTGCTAGAGGTGCTCCAGCCCCACGATCATTTTCATGGCCCTCCCCTGGACCCACTCCATCAGGTCCATGTCCTTCTCATGCTGAGGGCTCCAGAGCTGGATGCAGTACTCCAGGTGAGCTCTCAGTGGGCAGCCAAGAGGCCAATCCAAACAATTCAATTCCAGTTCAATTTTCTGGAGGTTTAAGCGGAATCACTTCAACACGAAAACGCTCCCCATCGTCAGCAGCTGTGCTTCTCTCCTAGCCTGCCATGCATCAGCCACACCATTCCCACATCACACACAACTGCAGATCTTTTCCATCTCTGAAGTTAAAGAGTGTTTGTCCTCACTTGATGAGGTTCTGGAAGGCGTAGCCATCTGTCCACTGCTCGGTGAAGGAGGCGCCGTGCCGCACAGTGGTGAAGTGCCCCAGCCTCAAGCGGTCCTGCATGCTCTTATCTCGGCATGCCATCTTCTCCTGCTTTGACTGAAAACAAAACACAGGCAAAAAGAGAAGCCATGAATTAGCAGCCAAGAGCTCTGCTGCCTTTTAAATCACTAACAATTCTTATTACTTGCCATTGTTTCAGCTCTACTTATCTGAAACCCCAGCTGAAAAATCATCGATCTAGCTGTTGCTGGTGCTTCACGCTGCTCTGACAGCTCTTTGTTTGCCTCCTTTCTGACATTTTAGCCTCACCTTGCCTTCCCCATTACTGTCTGAACAGCTCTCCCACTCTATCATCAGTTGAAATCGATCTAGAGAAGGATTAAAACTATCCCTTTTGTATGAGTCGCTTAGTTAGACTCCAGAGTGGCTCTGATCAGCCCCTTATTCACTCCAACAGGAGATGAAGGAAGAAAACACAACTTGAATCACTGTCAAGACTAAGATACAGCGATCAGCCAGCTCAGTCCTGCACTTGCACCACTCCCAGAAGTGACACAACCTCAGTTAGGTCACCAACACGCAAAAAAAATTAGTGGTGGTGTCAGTCACAAAGCATTTCTCTTAAGTGAGAGGAAATTTCCAAGGCTTGAGACGAGAGCAGCAAAGTTTTGCTCAGTCAGGAGTAAAGATGAAGCAGCAAAGCTCCTCCCTGGAGCTGCACAGCACCCATCTGGATGCCAGGTCTAACTAACACCTAGCCCAGTTACACAAGTCCTCCCAAAAAGGAGAGTCCCATGCAGCCAAGAACAATCAGCTCTGTGACAAAATCACCTCAAACAGACTGTATGTACTGGCCAGTACCCTGGTGGTTTTGCCCACCCAGTGCCCACAAACAATAGATGTGATTGGCCAGCAGGTGAAAGAGCAATCAAAGTCCTGCATTGTTTAACCATCAGGAAACCTGGAAATCTTTCAACACAGGCTGGACACTGGCAAACAGCAGCCTGGCACTTTCCCCAGTGTCTTTAATGTGTTGTTTTGAGTTTTAAACAAAGAAACGATCTCCAGCTTTGCTCTGTGAAAGAAGGAAAGGTCTAAATCACTTGCTCATGTCACAGAGTGTATCTGGCAATTTCACTGCACAATGGGACACTGCTCTTCTACTGCCAGAGCTGGGCTGTGTTGCTTTTTGGTCTAAGAGTTTCCAAATCAAGCTATGCCTGATACATTTATTGCTCAGACTTGAAGATTGATCTCCCCTCCCTTGCCTGAGACCATGAAAAGCAACCAAGCCAAACCATTCTGAACCATTTCATAGCACTTCTCCTATGAAGCCAGGCTATAAGGATTGGAGCTGTTCAGCCTGGAGAGCAGAAGAGTCCAAGGAGACCTTAGAGCTGCATTTCACTATCTGAAGGGGACCTACAGGAAGGCTGGGGAGGGATTGCTTAGAAGGGTTTGGTAGTGACAGGACAAGGGGCAGTGGTTTGAAACCGGAGTAGGGGAGATTTAGGTTGGACATCAGGAGGAAGTTCTTTACAAAGAGGATGGTGAGACAGTGGAACAGGTTGCCCAGCGATGTGATTGAGGCCCCATCCCTGGAGACATTCAAGATCAGACTTGATGTGGTCCCTGACAGCCTGATCTAGTTGGAGGTGTCCCTGCTGACTGCAGTGGGATTGGATAAACTGCCCTTTGAGGGTCCCTTCCAGTCCCATGCAATCTGTGAATTTCAGCCTTCAAGATTCCATTGCCATTTGCAGAGAAATCATTCAAGACAGAATTCCAGTTGCTTTTTGTCACTGGTGCAATAGGAGCAGGTTTTCACTGCTTAGAACGAAGACTGAGGAGTTTTCAAGGACATGAACCAGGACTGCAAGTGCTCACCTTCTCTATGAGAAGCTTCTTGCTCATTGTTACACATCTGTTCAACCGCTCCTTGTACTTCTCCAGCATCTTCTGCTGCTCATCTATCTGCCGCCTCAAATCGCAGTTGGCCTAAAAGCAAACAGAGAAGAAAAGCCTTTGACTTTACACCACTCAAAGAGGCAAACTAAGCATCACCTAGGAAGAAGTTTCCCCAGCACTAAAGAAAGCAAAATCAGCAGGATAACAACAACTACAAAAAAAAAAAAAAAAAAAAAAAAAGAGAGAGAGACTAGGTTCCTCTTAAAACATCTAAGCCAAGCTCTTCACTTAACAACCCACTCAAATCTTACTACCCCTCTGGGACAGGGAAGTGTCTTCATCCTGCTTTACATCGAAGGAACAAAGACTAAACACAGGCACAAGGAATTTAATTATTTCCCCCCCCCAAGCATTTAAGATCTTGCCATGTTACCACATCTCAAAATAGCTTTGTCACCCCTGGACTATCCTCCCTCTTTAGCCACAATACTGGCAAAGGAAAAGGATGGGGAACTCCCTTTGCACTTTGAATTAGATTCTTGTTCCAGTTACTATCCTGCAGCCCCACCATACAGATTGCTCCCAGCAGCAGCTGCTGCTTGTAACACCACCACAGAGTACAGCAGGATTTGATGTGCCACTGTTTTCATTGATGACAAGTTCATTTAGCCATCTCCCTTCCAACCAGTAGCCTGGTTTCTGATCAAACAGCAAATGGTAAAAAAACCCAACCAAACAAACAACAAATCTATTTCCTGCTTCACAGATTGTTTTCTACAAGTCCACATCTGTGTGTCTCTACAAGCTTGTCTTAGCTCTGTTAGGTGCTGAGACCAGACACAAACAGAGAGAGCTTTCCCTTTAATGTTTTCTAATCCTTTCCAACACTTCACAAGAGGTACCTCTCCAGCTGATGAAAGCTTTATCAATCACAGCTCCTCCATTAAGACATCTTTGATTTAAAGCTATTTATCTTCTACTGAAGAACACCAGTGGGTTAAGAGAAGCTTTATTCTTTAGGTTTGACCTAAAGATGTTCTCCTCATCTCTAAACATGTGACAGAATCAAAAAATTGTCAGGGTTTGAAGGGACCTCAAGGATCACCCAGTTCCAACCCCCCTGCCATGAGCAGGGACTCCTCACACCAGATCAGGTTGCCTAGAGCCACATCCAGCCTGGCCTTAAAAACTTCCAGGGATGAGGCTTCGACCACCTCCCTGGGCAACCTGTTCCAGTGTCTCACCACCCTCATGTCACTGACTCATGAATGAACATTTTGCCACACACCCTCCCAGCCTACTGAGAGGCTACTGAGCATGTTACTAAGAAAGAGCAGAGTCAGCTCCTCAGTATTCAGAGGGACTAATTCTGAAGAGAAACACCTAATGTGTTAGCTAGCAAAGTACACAAAATGTGCAATGGATCCAAGAAAGGCTAACAACAGTGCTGAGGACAGAAACCCTGAGCTACAACCACTCTGCACTGCCCAGCCACAGTCACTGCCACACTGCCTGTGGATCCAAGCAGGCCCAGAGTATCTGCAAGCCAGGCAATTACCTTTCAGGGGTGAGTGGATTTATTTTACCTTGCCAAGTGTTGGTTCTACAAATGGCATACAAAATCCTGCTCTGCAGCCTAGCTGGCACACGTGTTCTAGGTGTCTTTAAATAGCAGCTTTTAGCAGACTTGTCCCACTTTTAATACTTACTCTTAATAAGTCATCTATCCTCCCTTCCTTCTTCTCCAAGTCAGAGTTCTTACTGTTTTCTAGTGCAGATATTTTTTCCATTGTGAGGTCAGACTGCAGGGAAAAATCACAACAAATGGCATGTAAGAAAACCAGCTGGCAGCATTTGACAGCACAGTGTAACCTCCTCTGATCTAACAGCTGGTCTAAGAAGGAACTGACCCCCTGAATCCTAGCAGTCAGGGGAAGAGCTTCCTCCATTCTTCACTTTCTTATTCCACAGTGAGCTCCTCCAGCACAGCAAGCTGCTCTAGAGAACACAGACTTTCCACAAGCAAAGGGCTACAATATCCTCTGTGTCTTGCAAATTTTGGTTCTACAGCTGAGTTCTGCCTATTCCTTGGTGGTCTCTGACATTCCCTGTCCTGCAGTGCAACATAGCCCATACAGGCAAAAAGGCTTAAGAAAAAAACAGCAAATTCCAAGCCTCAGCTGGAATCTCAAGTTTATGAGAGCTTTCATGGGTGCAGATAACCACCTGCTAGATAAAAGTCAATACCTGTGGGTTCTAAGGTGGTCTTGACAGAAAACACAGGTCTTCATTCCAAAGTATTATAAGAGATTGACAGGAGGAATATCAAGTATCAGGCACAAGCCATTGTTCAAGACAAACGGATCCATCGGTGCCTGCTAAGGACAGGAGCTTTATAGTTCTGGAGTGAAGCCTATTTAGAAAGTTTTATGAGGTGTAGCACGTCTCAAATACCTTCAGCAGTGAAGTGAGAGCTATGCCCAGGAACAGAAGACAAAAGGCAGGTACTATATCCTCTAGCAGGAGGAGTACTTCCAGCTCAGCATTCTCATTAATAGTAAGGAAGGGGAAGAAGTCTGTGTGTACATGAACTCAGCATCTAAAGCAGCCAGGGGAATCTCCCTCCACAGAGAGATCTCAGGTTCATGGCTAGAAAGTGGCTATCCTGATTCTGAGAAGAGTTGGCAGACTTACCTGTGGAGTTTTTAGCATAACCATTCTCCAGGTTTCAGGCTTGCCTGGAAGCTAGCAGCATGAAGTAAGAGAGAAACCTGGCTGACAGCTGCTTCTCTACCATTGTGCAGTACAGGAAAGATCAAAAAGAACACCTGCCAGCACTGCACACCAAGCAAGAGGAGCCTAAAGCCCAAAAGACAAAGAGGAGGGCTGGGCAGGTCACTTCACTCCTGCATGAGAGACAAGTTTATGTCACTGAAGGCAACGTGAAGGCTGCAGCTGCTCAGCCAAGCAGCAGGAAGGTTCTTTAGTGACTGTTACATCCTTTTGCCAAGTGCACTGCCATGCTTGCACTGTCAGATGAAATCACAGTTCAGGATGCACGCTCCTGACTTCATGACAACTCAGAGCCTTGCCTCAGAGCACCTGGAGGGCCCCAGCACTAACTGAAAATGCTGAGAGAATCCTGCTGACGCTGACTTGCTTTTGGCATTGCCAGAAGTGATTCAAACTGAAAATCACTGAAGGATTTGGTCTTATTTTTTTCTTGGTTTTGTGGGTTTTTTGTTTCTTGGTGGTGGGTGGGTGTTTTTGTTGTTGGTTTTGTTTGGTTTGTAATTGTTTTCTTTTAATCTTATCAACCCCAAACAGGTTTGAAAAGGAAAACCAAAAATACATAAATGTCCTCATCATACAGTCAAGCACCTTCCTGGATTCTTTGCCTTAAGCCTATGCTCCATCTAGACCTCTGGAGACCACCATGAAGCTGAGCATTGGCAGAAAACATGCTCAGATAATGTGTTACACCTTTCAAGATGCAGGCATACAAAAGAGAACAAAAACATCTTGCTCACTCCAGGAGGGACCACTATTCTCAGCACTGGTGTTGGGGCAGCAAAGACTGAAATGTGGAAGTTATCTCTGGCAGGTTCTCAAGTTATGGCATCACTCTTGCCCAAGAATTCTCCATGCACTAGCAAGAAACAGGGATCTTCACAGACCAGCATTTGAACAACAGACAACAGATGTGACTCTAGTGACAGCAGAGCTCAGATATTTAAGTATCCCCAGAGGTAGAATTGCTGTTCCTAATGCACAAAGAACTTGTACCACCTGCTGGGGAAATGGAGAATGAACTTCTCCCAGCAATAAAATCATCTCTGACACAGACTGATGGGAGAAAATGATTGACACAAAACTGATCATTTCAAAACCACTCAAGGGAAGAGTCAGTCACAGAGAAATCAGAGATGAAAAGACAACTAAAAGCAGGCATGGAGAAGAAATAAGCATTGCAGATAAAGCTGAACATCCTTGTAAGCAACAGAAGATGATGACAGAGCTAAAAGTAAATCTTGCCATAAAGCCACAGAAGAATCTGAATTTAGAAGGCACTGAAAAGACAACAGCAGAATCAGAAGAGCTATTCCTCTTGTGGAGTCCAGGTCAGTGAAGAGCAAAACATCACATTCCACCTTGACAGGACAAACTGTTCCATGGGTACAGAGGTCAAGGAACTTGCAGCTGGACTGTGGTATTTGTGCTGTGAGCAGTGTGGATGCACCAGGGCTGGAACAGAGGCATTCACAGCTGTCACTCAGCTTTGCTTCACATCTTCACTTTGAGAGAGGAAGAACTGAGGACACACCAGAACTGCAGCAGACAGCTAAGGTGTTCCTCTCCTCAGCACATTCACATGGCTGTACTGACACAGCAAAGCCTCAGGACTGGGCAGCAACTGAAAACATCCTTTACAGGGTAGGGGCTGTTCAGGGCCATTCACTTCCATCAATAGTTCCACACCGAGTTGGGACTACTCAAACTTTTTCACTGGAAGCATTTTGTCTACCACAGGTAGCACCCTCTGGCATGGAAGACAAGCTGCATCAAGCTTCAATCTCATACCCAAGACATGTATCATCGAGTTATACCTGGGACTGTTTGTGCTGGATGGAAATCTGTTTTTGGGAAGTGCAGGAATGCTCAGTGTTCCCTGATCCAGTAGAAGATGGGCTGCCTTGCTGGGCCTGGAAAAGAAAGTCAGTGCATGGTTATATTCCACTTGTGTCTGTGCAGATAATGCTGATCTTCACACCCAGGGGCAGCCTGGCCTGGGTACCAAACTTCCCTGTTCAGGTTTAAGAATTCTCTAGAGGTTTAGTGCAGTAAAACAAGAGAGTCAGTTTCTTTCAGGAAGCCTGGCCCAACCTGCTGAAAGACAAAAGCTTTTAAAAGCCTAACATAACTCATGTCAGCTGAGAGCAAGGCAGGCCAAAACAAACATTTCTCACAGCAAGACCAGACTTCATTCTTTTGCCTTTGTTTTTTGTTGTTTTTTTTTTTTTTTGCATCTATCAGATTAGCCTCTCAGATGCTGTTATTTTGATCTTCAGAAGGTTTTGAGGCATTAATAAGATGACATGGGTTTTAAACTAACACGCAAAGCCTGGGATTTAGAACTCTTCCCAAGGAAGATCCATAGATTCATAGAATGGTTTGGGTTGGATCAGGGAAGTTCCAACTTCTCTGCCATAGGCAGGGACACCTCCCACTAGCCCAGATTGCTTGAGGCCTCATCCAACCTGGCCTTGAACACCTCCAGGGACAAGGAATCTACAACTTCCCTGGGCAACCTGTTCCAGTGTCTCACCACCCTCACTCTAAAGAATTTCTTCCTAGTCTCCAGTCTCAATCTCCCCTCCTCAAGCTTCAATCCATTCCCTCTCATCCTGTCACTACAAGGCCTTGTCAAAAGTCCCTTCCCAGCTTTCCTGCAGCCTCCTTCAAGTACTGGAAGGCTGCTCGAAGGTCTCCCTGCAGCCTTCTCTTCTCCAGGCTGAACAGCCTCAACTCCCTCACAGCCTGTCCCCATAGGGGAGGTTCTCCAGCTCTCTGATCATCTTTGTGGCCTCCTCTGGACCCACTCCAGCAGCTCCACATCCTTATGAACTTACCAGAAGACTCGGTCACCAACAACCAGGCTGGAACCTGAGCTGCCGATAAAACTTCCAATCCCCCATCCCTCAGCTAGCAACACCCCAATTGGGTGTTGCAATCTTTTGCGAGCTGCTCACCGAGACAAAAGTAAAGCAGAGGCCACCTCCCCTCTGGGCCAGCTGCTCATTCTCTAGCCGCTGCTTCGCCAGCATCACCGACATCAGGGTTGGCAGAGCAGAGTGTTCCTCCTGCGCCTCCTTGGCTGTGCTGCCGTCTACCCCATACAGCGGCTGCTCCACTCGCCGCTGCAACACAGTCAGAAAAACAGACAGTCAACTTTTTTTTTCTTTTTCCCCTTTTTAAATATATATTAAAAAAAAAAAACAACAAAAAAAGAGAGAGAGAAAAAAAAATATTCTCTGACTCTGCCAAAAAGTGTTGTCAGTGAAGCAGCAGCTCAAGGAATGGGCCGGCAGCAAATGGTGAGGGATGTGATAACTCAAAAGAGGATTGCTGGAGTGATTGTTTTAATGGCAGACATCAAAAAATGCATGGAGTTAATAATTAAAAAAAAAAAAAAAAAAAAAGGCAAAATACCAAATGAATATATAAAGGACAGAATTTCCTGTCAGTTAACACCTCTCTGCCTTAGGAAATACATGGATTTCAGAGCCAGTGGGGCAAAACAGGCTGGAGATCAAAATAAAAAAAATAAAAATCTTAGAGCATTGTGATTTTCATCAATGCCTTCAAAATTATACTGCTTATAGAATCATAGAATTGCTTGGGTTGGAAAAGATCTCTAAGATCATCCAGTCCAACCATCAACCCAACACCACCATGGCCACTAAACCATGTCCCCAAGTGCCACGGCCACAGCACCTCCAGGGCTGGTGACTCCACCACCTCCCTTGGTGTTTGTGCAGGGCTCATTTTCAAACAGCTCATGTCATGATGCAGTTGTTCTGCTGGCGACAGAAACTGACTCACAACCGCTAAGTGTCAACAACCTAACCATATCTAGGACCCAGCACATCACGGTAAGCTCATTTCTGTCAGGAATTGGATCACAGGATGTTAGGGGTTGGTAGGGACCTCCAAAGATCTTCCAGTCCAACCCCCCCGCCAGAGCAGGATCATAGAATCCAGCACAGGTCGCACAGGAACACATCCAGACAAGCCTTGAAAGTCTCCAGAGAAGGAGACTCCACAATCTCTCTGGGGAGCCTGTTCCAGTGCTCTGTGACCTCACAGTGAAGAAGTTCCTCCTCATGCTGAGGTGGACCCTCCTGTGTTGTAGTTTATATCCATTGCCCAGGGCCTATCCCAGGGCAGGCCACTGTCCCTGTCCTTTCCTTCCTGACCCCCAGCCCTCAGATATTTATAGACATTTATTAGGTCCCATCTCAGTCTTCTCCTCTCCAGACTAAACAGCCCCAGGACTCTCAGCCTTTCCTCATAAGGTAGTACTCCAGTCCTTTAATCATCCTTGTAGCCCTCTGTTGGACTCTCTTAAGTAGATCCCTGTCCCTCTTGAACTGGGGAGCCCAGAACTGGATGCAATATTCCAGATGAGATCCAATTGGGACCAATCTCCTGCAAGGCAAGCAAAGTGCTAACACATTTCCACCATCTTTCAAAGACGCAGGACATCTCTGAAGGGCCAGCTCCCTTCTCCTGCAGTAGACTCATTCTCCAGCTGTGATACAGGAACTGGGCTCAGTCAGAACAAGAATCAGCTGAGCTACATTGATTACAGCACTCAGAACCTCATTGCCTCACTTGAAAGGCCAGCCCATCACTGCTAAAACTTGGCAGTATTGGCTAATAACCATCCAAGTCCTTCCCAGCTGTAAGTTCAGGCCAGGCACATGCCACATGGAAAGCAAACAGTCAGGTCAGGCTTCATTTTTTTTTTTTAAACCCTAAATTGCAATCTGAAGCAATTTTCTGGCTAACATTGCAAATGCCAAGAGTGTGCTTTCCTCCCCAAAAGAACGAGAGCAAACTTGCAAGAGTCTGAGGAGCTGCAGATCATTCTTCTGATCACAGGAGAAGGCAGGCAATTGAAAGCAGCCAGGAGATTTGGAGACAAGCAGTAACATCCTGAAGCCATTACAGTTCCTCCCCAAGTTCTGATTGCAGAGAATTATCTAACTCAGGGGTTTGGAGGAGGTCTGTCTCATTGTGAAAGACACTTTAACACTCTGCTTCTCTTCCTAAACCACAGTGACATCTGTAATGGGGAAGACACTCAATCTTCTCCAATTTTCACTCCTCCTCCTATTTTTTTCCCATGCTTAGCTCAAACTGCTGATATTCAGTTTGGAAGAAGAGAACAGATCTTGCAAATGCAGACAGTATTTTGCTATGAATTATCAAACGTTACAGGTTTAGCTGCAAGAGTGAGAAACAGAAGATAAGAAACACAAAGAGCAGCTGTGTAAGGAGAAAGACAAACTGGCCAAGCTGAAACTACCTGCAACATCAATATTAGCCACATGAGAAATACTCTGCTCAGACTTCTGCCTACCCCAGGCATACAAGTGAAGAAGAAAGCCAAAGGAAGAATCCACTTGCCCCATTCTGAACACCTGGAGGGTATCTCACCTGCTGAAGTAAAGAACTGTCCCTAACACTTCACACATCTGCATTTCAGTATCTGAAGGGGACCTGTTTAGAAGGGCCTGTGGTGACAGGTCAAGAGGCAATGGTTTGAACGGGAGCCGGGGAGATTTAGGTTGGACATCAGGAGGAAGTTCTGCACAATGAGCATAGTGAAATTCTGGAACAGGTTGACAGGGATGTGGTTGAGGCCCTGTCCCTGAAGACATTCAAAGTCAGACTTGGTGTGGCCCTGGGCAGCCTGATCCAGTTGGAGGTGTCCCTGCTGACTGCAGAGGGATTGGACAAGACGACCTTTGAGGGTCCCTTCCAACCAGATGCATTCTGTGATTCTGTGGCCTGCAACACTCAGAGCTGCTGTTTGTTTTATTAAGTCCTCTTTAAAGAGATGTATCAGTGAATTAATGCGAGCCAGGAGAGGGACATTCAATTAATATAAAATGTATCTAAAAGCAGACCTGAAGATGTCCCCTATAGCAGCATTACAAATCTTCTGAAATCCACCAACACATCCTGAGCTCTAAGCAGAGCACTTGGGGTGGGGATTTAGCTCAGTACACATTCATGGACTGTGCAAAGGTCTCTGCACAATCAGTAATCAGTAAAGGCTTTGCATTTGGAATGCTAACCTCTCCCACCATGCTCTCTACTTCTGTGACATTCAACAAACACTGAAATTTTGTCAAGAGAGGCCCAGGCAAGAGCCAGAACTAGAGATGAGCCACTAGAGCCTCTGAATACTGCTTTGCTGGTTGAAAGAAAAGGCTTTAGCTGCTCTGTGCTAAAATAGCTTAAACAGCCTGGTTATTTCTTCACATTCAGATCTTGCAGAAGGTGCTGCCACAGCAAAATGGAATTATGTAACAAGAAATAGCAACAGATGTGCAGGATACACACAGCTCTGCAAGCTTTGCTAAGGCTCCTGACCAGCTGCATGTGAGCAGAAGGAAAAGACCTTCCCAACATAATGAGGGCATGGATGTGCTTCAGTAGAGCCAGGGTCCACTCAGGATCACAGAATGGCTTAGGTTGGAATGGACCCTTCAGATCAAGTCCAACTCCCCTGACAGAGCAGGATTACTGAGGGCAGGTCACACAGGAACACAGCCAGGTGGGTTTTGAAAATTTTCAGAGAAGGAGACTCCACAACCTCTCTGAGTAGCCTGCCCCAGGGCTCCAGCACCCTCACAGCATAGAAGTTTCTCCTCATGCCGAGATGAAACTTCTTGTGTTCCAGTTTGTGTCCATTGTCCCTTGTTCCATCACTGGGCACCAGTGAAAAGAGCCTGGCCCCTTGGTCCCCAACCCTTCAGGTATTTGTAACCATTAATGAGATCCCCTCACAGGCTGCTCTTCTCCAGGCTAAATGAGAGAGGACAAGTGTTCCCTGTTCAGAACCTTTCACCACCCCATCAACCCCATGCCACCACCTCTGTCCCCAGGGGAGACTTACCGGCAAGGGGTTGGATAGAGAGTGCTGCGGTGAGGACCTGGCGACGGGCGGCACGCTTCTGCCAGGGCTGGTTCCTGGGCCACTTCCCCCAGCAAACTGGCCAAGGGAACAGATTGGATCATCAGCAATGGCACACATGGGGTAGTGAAGCAAATTTAACAGAGGCAGAAGAGACACCATCGTCTTAAAAACGAAGCCTTATAGAATCAAAAAGGGTAGAAAAGACCTCCCAAGAGCAAGGCCAACCATTAATCCAACACTGTCAAGTCCACCACTAAACCATGTCCCTAAGTGCCACATCTACACATTTTTTGAACCCTGGGCAGCCTGGTCCAGGCTTAACCACTCTTTCAATGAAGAAATTGTTCCCCATGTCCTGGAACAACTTAAGGCCATCTCCTCTTGCTCTATCACTTGTTCTTTGGAACAAGAGACCAACCCCCACCCTCACTTCAAACTTCTTTCACGGAGTTGTAGAGAGCCAGAAGGTCTCCCCTCAGCCTCCTTTTCTTTAGACTGAACACCCCCAGTTCCTTCAGCTGCTCCTCTGGAGCTCTGTTCTCCAGACCCTTTACCAGCTTTATTGTCCTTCTCTGGACATGCTCCAGCCCCTCAATGTCCTTCTTGGAGAGAGGGGCCCAAAACTGAACCCAGCATTCAAGGTGTAGCCTCAGCAATGCCATATACAGGGGCACA
Organism: Indicator indicator; assembly: GCF_027791375.1. Classification (NCBI taxonomy): domain Eukaryota; kingdom Metazoa; phylum Chordata; class Aves; order Piciformes; family Indicatoridae; genus Indicator; species Indicator indicator. The sequence continues at coordinate 1,806,751 of NC_072046.1, forward strand.
ATCTCTGCCCTTGTCTTGCAGGCCACACTGTTGCTGATCCAGGCCAGGATGCTGTTGGCCTCCTTGGCCACTAGGACTCATTTAACCAAACTGAACATAAACTAAGTGAAAAAGCTTTACATTTCATGCACTGTTTTCAACAGTTAGTAGTTCAGACAGTCATATGTGCACTGAGTATATTTTTCTTTGCAACACAAAAGGATATTAACTTGCACACTTGGATATAGAACAGTTCTTTACTGGAGAATTAGGAAACTCATTCCCCAACACAAGAGTCTAACTGTGCACCACAGGGGTGCTGAGAAATGTATATCTTCACTTAAGTGTCTCTGCAGTCACTGTTACAGACAACATAGGCAGAGGTTCCTAGGTTCCTGCCCACCCAGTGGGCAGCACTGATAAAAAACAGTAGCCAGGAAAGAAGTAAGCACTAGTAAACTTAATTCCTGACTCCAAGTTACTCAGTCAAACAAGGAACATGCTCAAGAGGAAAGCTAAGAGCTTTGGATTGTGCAGACCTAGAAAACTCATTTCTGGAATGTCCATCACTGCTCTGGGGAGGGGTCTCTGTCTTTCATGTGCTACCAGACTCCCATAACAAGCTTTTCTGAAGAGGGAACCCTATGAACAATTTCTTACTCCAATCAGTCAGGCTTTTCAGCTAGGCTCTTTGGCAGCACGGGGCCATTATCACAACATCAGAGATGACTTCATGTGACATCCAGGTTCCAAAGGAAACCCTCAAACCTCTACTTATGTGGCTGATATTTTAAAAAATTCCTTCAAGGAAGTGTTAATTTAAAAATCACCTTCCAAAGCCCTCATATCCTCTACCTAATCTGATTTGAGCCTATCAGGTTAACATGGTCAGTCAGTGACTCCAGTGATGGCTCAGTAACTGCTGTCACAGGCTTCCATCTCCAGATTTGCCATCATGTGAATTCAAGCAGATTCTTCAACCAATGTAAAGATACTCACCTCAAAGTAATCACTAATTTTATGTCCTCTAGGAGTGCCTTTTCCTAAGAAGGAAAACAAAGGATGAAGAAGATAAGAGGACAGAAGTTCTGATGCCACTCTAAAAAACTGCTCCAGTGTTTTGATACTCCTTTCCCCATAGAAAGGTACAACACCTATCACAACAAAAGCTTATGCATAACAAAAGACTGCCCCAGGGTTACAACTCCCCTGCTGCCGCTGGGAGGGTTTGCAGTTGACAATTCAATTAACTCTCAGTTCCAAACACTGTCAAATCCAATCAAACACCATTTGCACTTGCTAAAGTACTTCCGAAACGCTAAACATTGTTGAATGGGGCAGAGGTTCTCCAAATTTTCCTTTCAGATAAGGAAAAAGCAAAGGGTACTTTGACGCCTCTGCCTTCAGGTGAATTGCTGCATATTAGATCTCTCACAGGCATTCTGTAAGAGTTAGAGAGATAATTAGTGGTGGATTAATATCAGCTCGTTAAAACTTAGCCCTTTTGTCTCATTAAATAATATCAAAGCAATTTTGTCAACACAACCCTCATTACTTTCTTGATAAGAATAAAAGAAATCTGACCCTCTCCCCATTTGCTGGAGAATCTGAGCTTGGCCTTGAACATGCTGGGTTCTCCTTAGCACTCTACACTATACTGGAGCACATTTTGTTCTCTGTTATGGTGAGAACTTACTCAACCAATTCAGGCATACATCTCAAACAGCAAGGAAGGGAGTACAGCCTGTATTTTGAAGGCTGGCTGCTGGATGTGTAGTGAGGTGGGACCAAAACACCACTTCCCAGAAGCCATCTCAAGCCTCTGGACAGCCTGTCCCATAAAAACACAATCATTTGTGTGGAATCAGCTGAAGAAGAGTATTTTCCTGCCAATGAGGATAACAAGGCTCCCAGAAGAGAACTACAGCATCATGGAGTAGTTTATAACAAGCTGCCTGACACACCCTTGAGAAGAGCCATTAGTTTCCTAGGACACTGCCTGTGCTACCAACTGTTCAGCAATGCTGCAGCAGGGTCAGGAGGAGGAATTACCTTGGCTGGTCTCATAAGCTTCTGCTTTCCTTTTCCTATTCCGCTGGTCATTCTGTTTTTTCTCAGGAGTCTGTTAAACAATACTTCAAAATTAACATTTCTGCAGTTATTCCAAGATTTAAAGAAAATACCAAAGCAGAACAAATCTTGCTCCATATCCCCCAGTGGCCGTTTTGTGTTCTACTGCTGGTACTTAAAGAAACAACTGCTCTCAAATAGCTGCTACCTCCTGATAGATGTGCTGCAGAAGGGAGAGAACACCGTGAGGAAGGAGGGTGATCCTTCTCCAGCTGCAGCAAGCCAGCCTCTACTGCACAGCTGCCTCACATGGTTAGCAGAACAAGCACAAACACTGACAAAAACCTGTGTGAAGCGTTTCACAATGGTTGCAGTACTGGTACAAGGGGAGTTATGGCAAGAGGTTTGAATCCAGACATCCAAATTTGCAGCCCAGTGGCTACTCAGTCTGCCAGGACAACTCCCCTTTCCTGCAGTTAATGCTTCTTCCCAAAGGCCTTTGCAGATGGCTACAGGAACCATCCTGCCCACCAGTGCACAACTGCAGCCTTACACAAGCAAGGCAGAAGTCCCCCAAGATGGCAGGCAGGAGAAAGCTGCCACAGAGGCAGTAAATCATCTGGATGTATCTCTCATTAAAGCCACAGGTCAGCTGCATCTGTCATTTCTGTGAGCAACCAGAGACCTGAGGGCAGCTCATCAGTGGACAGCAATATATTTATGCACAGACACAATAAAGGGCACAGGGGAAAGGCTTGAAGCCTCCACAAGTGGCTGTACAAGGCTAGCAAACCTAGATATGCAAGGGTGGAGAAGACCCTGGCCTGATGTTTTCCCTACCACCAGGGTCACTCGTGTGGCCAAACCTGCTGGCAACATTAGGAAGCACTGCACTAGAAGCAGCTTACTGTGGTTGCTGGAAAGAAACACATCTTGTAATTTTCATCACCAACGTCAGTTTAAAAACATCTCTTATCCCAAAGGGTCCCAAATAATTTCTGAGCTATAGGCTTTACAATCACTGCAGCCACCACTAAACTGTAGCCTGGGGACAGGAAGAAAACCACAGCAAGCAAAACACAACTCTGGCGGAGGGAAGGCCACGGCCAGAAAGTCTGTGGTAAACCCAAGTTTCATGCTCTTTGGAAATCAAAGTCCAAAGTACCCAGTTTGAACATCCCTGCCAAAAGACTTGCAGAGAGTGAGCAGTAAAATCAATCTCTTTTATATCCTGTTAAAGGAGGTAAAGCTGACACAGCCAGAATCCAACCCTGGCTGTCTACCCAGTGAATGCTGGACATCTACAGCCCCATATTACCAGCTGGGCAATCCCCACCATGTTATTGTTTGGTAAGAAGATGGAGAGAATGTTAAGAGAAAGGTTGATATTGTGTCCAGAAAGCATGTTTTTGAAGAATGAGGAGACTGAAAACTCCCTATTTAGAGACTTGCAGCTCCTTTATGTTTGGAAGTCACTGGCATAGCCTCCTCACTGCATAGGGAAGAGCAAGCCATGAAGAGCGTTGGCGTGGCTGTAACACCACAGGCTCCATTACAGCCTCCATGGAACTCTAAGTGTTGTTAATGAGATCCAGTTCAAGTTGGTTTTCCATTCAAGTACTTACATAACCCAAATTACACACAACATTAGCTGTTAGGACTGAAAAAGCAGCAAGGAATGGTCGACTTGATGACGTCAGCGTGGTTAATTTAAAGCACTCCACACAAGTTCACAAATAAATGCATGGAAAAGAAGGAGGAAGGCTCAGGTTTCCATTATTAACTACACTTGTGTGGAGTTGAAGATGTTTCATTCTCAAAAGACAGCTTCCTCTCAGTGCTGCCATAGAATAGAGGGAAAGATGATCCCAAACTTACCTGGTAGGTGTGTAGGAAGCTCTTTAAATGCATAAAAAGGCATTTAAATTGGAGATTTTACTTAATGAATGTGGAATTAATGGAAAACAATGTAACTCCAAAAGTTCCTTTTTGCTGCTTTAAAAAGTGTTTTGAAATGGTTAATCCCAAAGCATCATTTTTCACCTCCCCACACCATTCATAAAGTGCTCTCTAAAGACTTCTGCAGATTTACCTATCTGCTAGGTAAGAAACTTTTCCATCAATGATTTCTGGCTTTCTGCTTGGCCAAAATTGTATCCAAACCCAGCAAACAAATCACAATGCAGCTAAAAACAACTTCCTAAACCGAGCTTTACGGATGCTGTGATTTTTGGGGTTGGGTAAAGCTTCCCTGTTAGGGGTATGATGAGCCAAGGAATTTCACAGCATGGCCCAAAGAGTGCAAGGTTAAGCTCAAAACACTTCCACTAGCCCCTCTCACACCCCAAAGCACACTCTGTCACCCACTCACACAATTCCTCCTGTGTTCTGAGTTCCACCATGTCTACCTTAAACCCAAGTGGCATGAGGATTTGTGCCTGCTTACCTCCAATTCTTTATCACTCAGAGAACCCACGCTGCACAAGCTCTGGTTGGAAGACTCACTATTTAGTGGACCCTAGTGAAAAACAAGCAAAGGCTGTTAGAAACAACTTCCATCCAAAGCAGAGAGGTCCTAGCAAACACTGCATCTCAGGGCTAACTACGCTGCTCTAAGTCATGTGGATGCAAGCAGCACCCAAGGGTCAAGCACTCAGAGACATGGTGGGGCACTAAAAAACTGCAGGAGTTGCTTGGAGCAGGGCACAAGGTGGCCTGCCAGTTGGACAGGCTTTTCTCAGCAAACTGATCCAGCCTCTGCAGTGATATTTCTGTAACAATTCATCTCCTGCCTGCTGTATTTAACCACATCCACAGAACAGCTAAAGCAGTATTCAGAAAAAATCTGAAACAACTGGTTTGAGAAACAAACCTTCTGATTTGATGAGTAGCAACACTTCCAAGCTCAGCTCTTCAGGCAAGCATCTGCTTGACCCTGGGGGCTAAGAATTCAGAGGCATTTTCCATCTGGCAAGACAGCTATTACTGTTATCAGATGCTGGCAGTACCACTGATTTTTCTATGAATGTGTATTTTTTAATGCTTTTTTTAAAACACTGAGACTGTGAACAAGTCAAAGCTGTGTTACCAGCAGTGCTCTAGGATGTTTTATGCACCCATGGCTGACCTTGCAACACAGCAGTTGCTCCTATCAAGCTAAAGCACAAATTCAAGAGGCTGGAATAGATTCAACAGAATTGTGTCCAGGTACCTACAATAGTCTGCCTGCATCTTTGCAGGCTCTGCTGGTTTCACATCTGCATTTTTATGTATCCAAGCAGTTTTGAAAATGATGTTTTTAAATCTACATCGAAACTGGTTTTAAAAGGAAAGAAAAGTGAATCATGCAAAGTTGCTGTGCTTTAGCCTAGTGCTCTGACACAAAAGCATCCTCCTCCAGATCTAACTTAAGAAATCTAGACAAATTTGACAAAGATAGAAAAACAAGATTCACAATTACTGATGGAATGGATTAACAGGAAGAATGACATGATAAAGCCACCTCTCCATTAATAACTTGTGAGCATCTTTTCCCAAAGATTCATTCTATTTTAGCACTCTGATTTTCTGCAGTAACCACTTCCCACCAATCAATCTTTCCTCGAGGCAAAGCCATTTCTCATTTTATACTTGAGCAGAAGACTTAGGGGAGAAGCCTTAACACCACAGAGAAATCCCACAGGAGATTATTTTTGAGGGGAGCAATTCTCTCTTCTCCATTCATGAGACAAATCCTGGCAGCAAATGAATCCTGTGACACAACCTGGCTATTACTAAGCCCAATTGCCAAGCAGGCATCCACACAATGTAGAAGTTCTGTTCACCTTCTGCATTCCACTGTGAATGTTAACTATCAAATTTGTTTCTCCTAAAAGGACATGCTTAGCTGCTGCAACAAAAGGAAAAGCAGCACCTGAACAGCTCAGGAAGCTACATGGTCAGCATTCCCTCTTAAAAGCAAATTACTTGAAGAAATCCTTCTATGATTCTAAGTCATACCATTACCCCTTCAACTCATCACACAAGTAGCTCAAGACCAGAAGGATATTTCACCTCATCTCTGCACTAAGAGTTGCTTTTTAAACAAAGAAACAAGCTCCTCACAGCCCAAGGTGATGGCTCACAAATCTTACAGATCCAACTTACAAGGGCTGGTAGCAGTAGGATGAGAGGGAATGAAGCTTGAGGAGGGGAGATTCAGACTGGAGATAAGGAAGAAATTCTTTACAGTGAGGGTGGTGAGACTCTGGAATAGGCTGCCCAAAGAGGTTGTGGATGCCCCCTCCCTGGAGGTGTTCAAGGACAAGCTGGATGAGGCCTTGAGCAACCTGGGCTAGTGGGGTGGGCTAGTGGTTAGAACTAGATGATCTCCTCCAACCCAAACCATTCTATGAATCAATGAACTCTTGGTTATTTATTCTTTGGCCAACAGGACTTAACAGAAGTGCCAACACTAACCTTAGCTACACCCACATGGAAGCCTGACTGATTAAAAAAGACCAAGTAATATCTTATGGCAAGTAGCAACAGAATGTTAATCTTTCCACCCATGCAAAAAGCTTGTTTTATAAACTGCACAAACACTGTCCTCTGCAATCCTTCACTCCCTCTCCTGAACTCAGATCCCAGCAGCACCATCCAAGACATCCACCTTCTGTATGAGTGTGAAAGCTTCAGGAAGTGCAGTGGCATCTTGACAAATCAGCACATGTTGGTCTCAGATGGACAGGCTTGGGGGGTTCTGAGATGAAGAAGATGAAAGTGAAAACTGTTTCCACATTTGCTTAACTCCTGCTTTTGCACATGGATAGCAAATGACAGGAACAGCTGCTCCCAGAACGCCACATTTGAGCTTTTCAGGAACACTGTGGTTGAAGAGGCATGTCAGTGGCTTAGGATGGGTCAATGCTTCAGCCACAGACCTGAATTCAAGGGTCACCTGCAGAAATAAACTGATGAGGCCTCCTGTAGTTAGAAATGATCCCAAGAGGTCTTTTTTCAGAAGCAAAAGTTTATCCTCTTGGTTGGACATAAGCTTATAGTGACAGGATGAGAAGGAATGGATTTAAGCTGGAAGAGGGGAGAATTAGATTGGAGATTAGGAAGAAATTCTTTAGAGTGAGGGTGAGGAGACACTGGAACAGGTTGCCCAGGGAGGTAGTAGATGCCCCCTCCCTGGAGGCATCCAAGGCCAGGTTGGATGAGGCCTTGAGCAGCCTGGGCTAGAGGAAGGTCTCCCTGCCACGGCAGGGGGGTTGGAACTGGATGGTCTTTAAGGTACCTTCCAGCCCCTACCACTCTGATGCTATGATTTTCTCCAGTACAAAAAAATCCTCTCAGTTTGCATCTGATTGTAAAGCCTGGAATGAAAGCAGCTGGAGAAATGCCCAACAAAATCCACTATGTTTTACTTACTCCACTACCACAACTACCAGCACCAACTACTCTGTGTGGGACATTTACAGCTCTAGCAGTTGGAATCAAACCCATTTTTTGTGTCAACAAAAGAGCAGTTGAGTCCTGATCACAGGTTCTTCAAGAGCATAAAAACTATTTTCCCTTCACTTCAAAAATTTCTCTAGGAAGTACACAGACAAAATTGTAAAATTGAAGTCAACATAGCAGCAGAAAGGGTGAAAAGGAACTAACTACTCAGTTATGGGACCAGGGAACAGCAGCTTGTCAGATCACAGAATGCTGGGGGCTGTTGGAAGGGACCTCAGAAGATCATTGAATCCAGTCCTGCTTCCAGAGCAGGACCACCTAAAGCAGATCACACAGGAATATGTCCAGACAGGCCTTGAAAGTCTCCACCACCTCTCTGGGCAGCCTGTTCAAGTGTTCTGTCATCCCCAAAGTTCCTTCTCATCTTTAGATGGAACTTCTTAAGTTTATGCCATTACTTCTTGTCCTGTCACTAGGGACAACTGAGAAGAGTCTGGCCCCTTCTTCCTGATACCCACACCCTTAGATATTTGTAAGCATTAATAAGATCCCCCCTCAGCCTCCTCTTCTCCAGGCTACCCAGCCCCAGCTCTCTCAGCCTCTCCTCATATGTTAGATGTTCCAGTCCCCCCCAGTCATCTCAGTGGCCCTGTGCTGGACTCTCTCCGATAGTTCTTTGTACTTCCTGAGCTGCAGAGCCCAAAACTGGCCACAGTGCTCCAGGTGAGGCCTCACCAGTGCAGAGCAGAGGGGAAGGAGAATCTCCCTTGACCTGCTGGAGACACTCCTCTTAATGCAGCCTAGGATGCCATCGGCCTTCTTGGCCTAGAAGTATCCAGCAAGTTCACTGATACTGGGAACAAATGCACAACTAATTCTTTGTAGGCAAGTTTTGACCCACTTCTTCTCCCTTGATCAACTTCTAGAGTGCCTTCCACTGACATTTCTCTTACAGTAAAGGTTCAGGCCTCTCTTACAGGCAAGGAGCTGAAGCATTTTGCTCATGTCAGGGTTGGCAGAAAAAGTCTTGTTTTGAGGTGTTCCATCTATGGAAACACAAACTGTTCCTTAGAACTTGCTGTGCTAGAAGCAAGAAAGATGCAATACCTAGGATGGTTAAGGAACAGGGCCCAGTCCTCAGCTGTACCTCTTGTCACGTAGTTATGCAACAGAAAAAGCAAGTTTTCCTGATCATCCTGCTAGATAGCTAGTTTCACACATAACCTCAAGTGAGCAACAGGTTTAGACAATGGATGTGAGTCTAGATCTGAGCATCTCCCCCTGAATTAACAGTCAGTGTGTGTGTATAAAAAAAAAAAAACCTCAAATTTATGTTTTATCATTCCTGACTGTTTATATTTAACTCAGCAACTGACATTGGATAAATGTTCAGTCCTTAATTTAGCACACCATTAGAAGTGGCCATGACCCAAAAGGAATTAAAGGAACAAACCTGAATTTTGGAAAAAAACCAGAAGTGATGGCAAAGAATAACAAGACTGGAATACTGCTGGGGAAGTAGCAGTAGGGAATAATAAACATGCAATGGTTTACACAGGAAAGGCTTATACATTTTGTTCCTGAAGAAGTCATGTGGCTTTTCTAGCATAGACTGCTTTGGGATAATGCTGCACTTCTCTGCTATCACTTCCAGCCCACTCATCCACTGTACCCTGTCAAGAGACTTGGTGATGGGGCTCAGCAAAAATTCAAACGACGTGGGTCATCTGAAAGAAGCTAATAGTTTCTATAGTGTTTACCCAAATGACAAGCACCAGAACAGCACACACTTCCTCCTCCACAAGGAATTTCTCTTCCAGATAAGCTGGCATGCTCTTTTCCCTTGTGATTCACCTATCAACTGCTGCTTCTCAATCCGTGACCTACCTGTGCACAACAAAACCTCCATCTTGAGGAGTGGATGCAACAGTAGCAGATGCTTTCAAGACTCCTACTCAAAGGCAGGAATTTAAAGTCTGTCCACACACTTGGTTAGTCATTTCTCCCTTTGCAAGAGCCTTGGGAAGGCCACAAAGGAAGCAGAGTGGTTGAAGTTTTAACAGAAGCAACTTAGCCTGATAATAGCTCCCATTAGATTGCATGTAACAAAGCCAGCCTGACTCAGACTGTCCCTACCATCTCCTCCTCAAGCCTACCTACTTGCCTCATATGATCTGTGCATTTCCTCAGCCTCTCCAAGCTCCCAAAAATGGTCCCTCAAGCCTGTCCACAGCTCTTATGTTGGGCAGTGTCCATTTTGTGCTCTCCACCTCCACGTACCAAAAGGGAGCTCTAGGAACTCGAGCTGCCCAGCCAGAGCCTCCAACATGGACTTACAGCAACATGCATTGCAAAATTCTCTTGCTAATTAAGTGGCAGACATGCTTCATTACCTCAAGTCTAGGTAACCAGAGTTGTTCTGAATTCTGCAGCAAATCAAGATTTCAAAGGGAAAAAGTCAGCCCTTAGTTCCACTAAGAGTTAGTGCTGACTTCGCACAGGGTTACACCAAAGTGAAATGGTTGAATGGTTTACAAGTTACTCTGGTTGAGTGCTGCTGTATAAGACAGGTTAATTAACATATTCTTATTTCAAGTACCACATAAGTATGAGAATTACAGCCTGCTTCTTAATTGGGCTTTTAGAAAAGCTTGGTATTACAGCCAATAATGAAATTCCCCAATCACTCAGGTCTTTTTTGCCATGAGAAGTTAATCTACTATCAGACGTTCACAGGTAACCTCCCCTGTATCAGATGGATAAGCAGATTTGCAACAGGATTTGCTTTACTTCCATTATGCCTCAAGAGTTCTCTCAGCTTGAAAAAAATGGTATTTTTATTTTACTCATGACAAGCTGGACAGAAGGGTCACAGCTCATCCCAACTCTCAGTTCAGGGACAGAAACAGTCCCAAGATCTGACAACTATTTCTGGGCTCTAGCCAGCCAGTCAACACATTTGAAATAAACAAAGTTGCACACAGAAGCACCCAAAGCAATTTCCAAGCATCTGGCATAAAATCCTGGCTCATTGTGTGGCAGCTGATGAAAATTCAACTCTAAGTTTCACAACCCTTAGCTAATTCTGGTGGCACCTGCTAGAGACCATCCCTGTGCAGCATCACTTCCCTCCAAGGAAGAGATGCTTTTCTCAAACACAAATTCTCAGCTTAGCAACATGTTTAGCAGCAAAGTCACCCAGCAGACCACACAACCAGTAGTTACTGACCTTATCCCACACAACCAGTAGTCACTGAACTTATCAAGACTGCTGGAGTGACAGGGAAAGGATAACAGCCCAAGTAATACACGTAAATGGTGTTCTTCCTATGAGCCATTCTCTTTTTGGAGGCAGATGTTCTGCAGCCTAAGTGAGACTCTTCAGGTTATTTTCATTTCCTCCTTTATGATACCTCAAAGTAGAAGTAAAGGGAGCACCCAGCTACCACCAAGACCAATACTTCTTCAATTCTAGAACAATCATCATCGATCTACAAGATTCCTACAGCACGACAAAGAGGGTTACTCTCTCTAGAAATACTTCAGCTTTTGGAGCCTAGCTGCAATAAGGTGGCACACACAACTTAGTCTGAAGATCTTCCAAAGACCAGACTTGTAGAAAAGCATGCTGCTGTGGTGATCCAGCCTGGTTAAGCCCGAGAGAAGCTGTGTGCAAACACAGATTCACCCACCACAATTAGCCATTCCAACTCTTATCTAGGAAAAGCCTGTGGAAATGACACAAATCCACTGGAGTTAACCCAGCTGATATCTTAAAGGCAGCACCCAAACAAGGGGAAGGGAGGCAGAGATGACATTAAACAATGTTATCTAGAGAAGCAAGCTCTGTTTCATCTTCTGCACCTACTGACCCAAGGCAGCTGTCTGAGCTGACTCGTCAGAATAATGCCTCAAGTGAACAGGCTTAGATTTCCCCCCTGGTAAGTAAACACAAACAGGAGCTAAACAAGCAGGAATACTGGGAGGTGTCAGATAGTCATGTGCTAGTTCAAGGCCTCACTGTGAATTTGGGGAAGAAATGGCACTTTACCATATGGCAAGAACAGACATCTAAAGCATCACTGGCTTTTTGAAGCTATCTAGTGACCTGGATGAACCACATGAGTATAACAGTTGCCTAGAAACATTCCTTGCTTGTAAATTTGATTCCATGTATTAACTCCAAGCTTCTAGAGAAATATATTCACCAGCTCCTAAGCAAGATAATTCATCACAGGCATGCAACAGAATTGGGAGACATTTGGGACTGCAAATGACCTCGGTCATTGGGTTGTGCCTTCAGCTACCACAGGAGGTGACAGCAACACAGCTGTTTCCAAAACAGTTTAGGATTTCTGTCCTCTACTACTGTTACTGGAAAGCTCTTCCAGAATCTCATGACTCTAATGGCTAGAAGCCTTTTTCTAGCTTCCAGCCTAAAAATGTATTCTAGATCAGCTTAGCCTCCTTCATTTCTCAGAAGCAGTAGAGTTGTTCTCTGCTAGCAGGCTTTGGAGCTGCAGTTGCCCTAAGGATGTGAACCAGTGCATTAGTTTTACGCAGGTCCAAAATACCCTCTGTATTTTTAAACATTAAAGAATCCTAACTAAACACACACAGTGCTACACCCAGTCAGGGGAAGGCAGGAAGCTCAGTTACAACTGCCTGCTGCCTTCACCCAATAGGAGAGCATCTAAGATGACATTTCTTCCTTTTATGCAATAAACAGCAACAGAATACCTTCTATCCCAGGAGGATGTGCCAGTCCCAGTCCCACTAGATGGCACTAACTTACTCTACATAGCTTTCCTTAAAACATTTCATTGGAGAGAGCTAAAAATCTTAGTTGAACCATACAAAAAAAAAATTGTATCACACCTTTCCCAATATATTCCCTTGAAGACAGTGACCTACCAATGCCAGTGCGGAGCATGACGGACGGAGACTTGGGGGGGTAGGGAGGGAATTTGAAGCACCAACCTGGGAGGGAACGTAGTATCTGAGATTAATATTGCAACCAAGATTTGCTGCAACAGAGCAGAGTCATGCTAATTCATATCAATGGTTGGCTGATCTATTGCAAATTAGCAAGTATGCAAGTCAATAAATATATAGTTTGAAATTAAGTGTAAGGCACTTTTAACAGTTTATTGGCTAGTACAAAGCAAAACACTACGCTGCATAACAAAAGGTGAAAAAATAGAAATCAAACTCAGTAACACCACAGCTTTGCTCAGCCTCCAAGAAATGAGGCTTTTTTTAAACTTGGATAGGCTTTAGAGAGAAAAATAAGTTTTCAGTATTCACCTGCAGAGACAAAGGGCATATACCTTCTGCTCCAAACATGATGAAAACAAAATGAAGGGTTGCTTTCCTGTATCTTTTAAAGATTATTCCTTTAAAAGGAGTAGTTCCCAACATTCTTTGTGAGCACTAAGTACTGTGGCACTGTTTTAAACCAACGATAGCATCTATGCTTCTAAAGTCTTAGCTCTCCTAAAAAGTGGTTTGGCTTTATCTACACTGGTACAGCTAAGGATGTTAGAGATGTAGATGGGGAAGAGGCAAGAGACAGATGAAAAAAAGTACATTCAAAGTTTGTAATGTTGTGTAAAACAAGTCTTTCAAGATTGTAAATATATTTATGCATTCAACTTCTGTATCAACTTCTGTGCTAGTAGAAGCCTTAAGATTAAAAAACCTCTTAAGTGTGGGGGAGGGAAAAAAAAAAAAAAATCAAAAACCTCCCACACTCCTACTTCAATAACCAAAATTGTTACTCCTTACCAACTTCTAGGGTTAATCTTCCTTACTACACTATTTTGCTTATGCTTCCTTCCAAGACCTAACTTTGAGTCCTGACTGAAGTACGGATCAGAAAGAAAAGCATCAACCCAGATGAAACCCTTCCTCAAGTTCTCATTTGCAGCACCTACAAAGTTTCTTCTCAAATTAATTCTAAGAGGTTTGTGAAGCGAAGCTAGCAATGATACGTTGTTTTACCACCCTCCTTAATGTTGTCCAAAACTCATCATCTTCCTCCAAAAGTAAACTCCTTACCATTGACCTAGTTTAAGATGAGTTCTGCCACCATTTCATAGCTCAGACTGTCAACCAACGCTACCAACAACACTTAATGCCAGTATATGAAACAACCACACCATGTGTGGCATTTCAGTGCCTTGCTCAAGAAAGGCAGCTACTGAACTGTTATGAAGTTGTAGGTGAGGACAAAGATGGGATTTTACTAGCAGGTTGTGGATCACAGATAGGAGAACTTGCCTCCAAACACTTTTTGTGTTGTGTTCAATGTAACCAAGTACACAGTTTTAGCAGCAGAGCTGAACAAACTCCTGAGTGTATCAAATATGGTTACATGTTGGATCAAACACTGCAAACTCGAAACTGTATCTAACATGTGGCCAAACTGGGTTCCCAAATGTATTCTTGGGGAAAGGAAGAGAGGAGATTCCCACTCCCAAAGACAAAGCTGTCATGGGGTTTTTTGGGGTGCACAGGCTGCCTTAAGATAGAGCAACTCCTCAGAACTTAATCAGAACCCAAAATCTTCTGCATGGCAAAACATCTGCTCATAGAGATCCCATTTTCATTCCTCTTAAACACACTTCAAGCAAATTAGAGGTCAAAACACAACTATTGATTCAAAACTGCTAGCAAAGCAAAATTATCCATGTAGACATTAAAACCCAAGTGCAGCACAGGGTAGCTAAGCAGTCAAGCTTGCTACCACAGGCATCCAACTCACCTTAGCAACCCCAACTCCAGTGAACCTGGCCTCCAGTAGCTCCTGCCTTCGTGGGTCCAGGCTATGCAATTCTTCCATCATTTCTGCTGCTACGGGAGAACAACACTCAGATTATGCAATGCAAGGGAAGGAGAGAGATTTAATATTCTGTGCCACTGACAAGGCTCAAAAGTGCCTGTTCTGCAGCACAACCGTGTAGAAAGCATTTTCTTGCAAGAGAAATGCAATATTGCCATGCAATAATGACATGACTTTGCCACCATATTACTGTATTCAAAGCATAACCCTGCTGGAGAGTTTCCTTTTCTATCTCTTGTACCAGCCATTTTCAACATCTCTAAATCCAAGAAACCAATTATGTCACTTTCTCCCACTGGCTGCTTTATTAAAAGGAAAACATGGGACCAGAGTGTTATGACTAAAAGATTCAGAGCTTTTCATCCCTGCTGCATGACTAGGAGAAAAAAAAAAAAAAAAAAAGGGGGGGGGAATCCCAGGCAATATTCTTTAATTCTCTACCCCCTAATTTATTTTTGGCCAATCCTGGAAATCCTAGACCTCCCCCAATTTCCAAAACCAACCAAACCAAACCAGCATAGTTGTGTAAACAGGTTTAAAAAAAAAAAAAAATAAAAAAAAATCAGGAAATACACAATTCAAATAGAGAACTGTGAAAAAAATGGGACAAATTTCAACGTTCATTATAACTGTGATCACATCTTCCCAACTGCACCAATCAAGTTCATTTCCAGAAATGTCTGTTCTAGTTTCATTTCTGGACTAAGGTAAGGGGAGAGAAAAAAAAAAAAGGGGGGGAGATAGAAGATAAAGATTTGCTGTATAAGGAGCATATGTGATGAGGAAAGTTCTTGAAGGGCAGCAAGTGCCCTCTAGAACAGGCAGTATACAATTGTTCCTTTTATTAACTGTCCATTTTGTCCCTGCCATTTCCTCCAAACGCTGCAGATCTAAGTTACAGGGGGCAAAGTGAATCCATCCGGGGGCATTTACAACTGCTCTCCCAAATCAGGAACGAGCCTCAAAAACGAATGGGAGAGTAATTGCTGCAAGTAGAAAGCCCTATTTCTGCTATGGGGCTTTAAAACCCCCAACAAAGCTACCAGCCTAGTTTTCAAAACAGGAAATTTGTGCACCGAGGAAAATGACAGACAAGCCATGAACGCAAAGATGTGAAAGTCCTCCCAGGTCTCTCCCCCATCACGGAGTTCAGGGGGACCACTCGGGATGGAATCGCATCCCCACGGCAGGATGGGGAATGGACTGTCGCAAGTTCCCGAGCCTTACCCCCCACCACAGGGCCCAGCTCCCTGCCGGGGCCTGGGGACTGCCCTGGCCCCCCTCCATCCCTCCCAGCAGGACATGGCATTCCCTCGCTGCCCTCGCCGACTCCTTCGCGGGGTGATTTTCAGCACCTCTCTCTCCCCACTCGGGAAACAGAGGCACGCGTCTGAAAATTAGCCGGTGAGTGAGCAGCCTTGCCCCGCTGCCAGCTGCTGCACCGCCTCGGCCTGCCTCCTCCTCCCCAGCACCCCAGGCAGCACCGCCTCAACTCCCAGGCCGGGGATTCACAGGCCGTGCCCACCCCTTCACCTCCCCCGCCGGCCCGAGGCCTCCGTGCTCCCCCGGGTCGGGCTGGGCCGATCCCCCCCCGCCCCATTCTTACCCCCCGCCCGCCGGGCCGGGCCTCGCTACGAGCCCGCGGGGCCTGCGCTGCGCCGTGCCCCGGCGAGGCGGGCACCTACGGCCCAGGCCTCGCTCCTGCCGCCTCGGGGCACAGGCCTCGGGCCCTTCCGTCGTGACCCCGGCCCGGCCCCGCCGCAGCCAGCGGCGGGGAGCGTTCGACAGCCTCCGCCCCCCGCCTCCACCGCGGCCCGGGGTCGCTGCCCGCCTTCCCCCTGCCACCACCTCCTGCCCCGCCGCCCCCAGGGCGGCCTCGGGCCCAGCACCGGGGAGGGAAACGATGGGGGTCTTCTCGAGCTTCCCCTACCGCCCCCGGGCTCTCTCACCTGGCGCTACCGCCGCTGCTGCTCCTGCCGCCGCCCCGCCGCTCCTCTCCCCTCCTGCCCGGGCCGAGCGCTCCCCGGGCACCGCTCGGATCCCGCCGCCGCCGGGGGCAGGAGCAGGAGGAGGAGGAGGAGGAGGGAGGGAGGGAACCTGCTGCGGCGGCGGCAGCGGCGGCACGGGCGGGAGGGGGAGGCCAGGGGCGGCTCCGCGGCCTCTCGTGAGCCAGGCGCCGCCGCCGCTCTGGGCACACGGGCTCCACGCGGGGGATGGAGGGCGGAGGGGAGGTGGGGGCGGCGGCAGCGAAGGGTGTGGGGGGGAGAAGGTGGGGGCTAGCCCCTCGCCGGCTCCGGGGCGGGGAGGGAGACGGGGCGGGTGTGGGGGAGCAAGAAGGGATGGTTAGGCCGCGGATCCCCGGCCTCGCGTAAGAAACCTGGCGCGGCCTGGGTTCGCGCAGGCTGGCGGCAGCTGAAAGGCCTCGCGGCAGGACAAAGGCCCGAGGGAGGGCTCGGCAGGGCGGCGGCAGAGCCCGGGCAGGTGGGGAGGGAGGGCGAGTAGAAGGGCGGGGTGGGGGGGGGCACAGGGCTACGGGGACCCCCTCAGCTTCCCGGGGCGTGGGGAGGGGGGCGCTAGGGCGCGGCGGGGCGCGGGCAGGTGGCGGGGCCGGTGCTCGCCCCCTCCCCGCGGCGCTGGGCCCGGCCCGGCCCGGTTCGATTGGTGCACACACACCGGGAGCGCGCGCCCGGCCTCGCGAGACTTGCGCGGGGGCGGGGGAGGGGCGGGGAGGGCAGGGTCAGCGCGGGGGGGCCGAGGGGGGGAGGGCAGGTCAGTGGGGGCGGGGCCCAGAGGGGGCGGGGCCTAGAGGGGGGAGGGCGGGGGGGGACACGGCAGGTACGGGGCGAGGGGGGGTCGAGAGGTGCTGGGGGTCAGGGCAAGTCTGGGGGCAGCAGAGGGGCAGGATGGAGTAGGGGGGACGGAGGGGGGCAGCAGAGGTGTAGGAGGCATGGGGAGGGTCACACAGGCCGGGGGGCAACAGAGGGGCAGGATAGACTAGGGGAGCCTGGGGGTGTCACATAGTCGTGGGGGCAGTAGGGTGCCAGCATGGACCGTGGGGTCAGGATGCCTGGGGGAGCCTGAGGGGGCAGAAGGCGCAATTGGGGTCAGATTGTGTGCGGACAGCCCCGGGGGTCAGGGGGCTGCAAGCACAGAGAAGTGTCAGGGCAGGTTTGGGCACAATTCCCCCTCAGGGGATCAGAGGTTGACCTGCGCCCCCCCCCGGGTGTCCTCAGAAAAGCGCTGTAGGTGAGGTGTCCATGCATACCACCCCCACCCCAAAGTTCTGCATCCCATCTCCAGTCTCCATCTTCCACAACCAGGCGCAAGCTCACCCCCTAAACCATCCTCACCCCCCTGGGGCGGGTGCAAAGGCACCTCAGCACCCCCCCCAACACACACTCCCTGATTCTGAGGCCCCCCTCAACTCCCTCCCTGGGCCTGGCCTGGCCCCCAGCCCCACTTTGGGGCCGCCCAGATCTGGCTCTCGCGCGTGAAACGCCAGCCGGCAGCTCCCGTTAAGGGCTGTCCGCTCTCGCCTCTCAGAGGCCGGGCTGCCGTGATGCTCAAGAAGCCGGGAAAAAAAAATAGCCCAAAAAATCGTTAAAATGGTACAAACGAAGGGCAGATGCAAGCTGCAAACGAGCCATTACCCGGCGCGTTATTGGCCCTGCTGCCAGCGGCAGGGGCAGAATGCGAAGCGCCGCTGCCGGGCGTTGCAAACCCGCTGCGCTCTAAGGCTGAATCAGCTTTCGGAAAAGCAAACAAGCAGCGGAGAGAGGGGAGGAAGGAAAAAAAAAAAAAAAAAAATAAAGAAGAGGGAAAAAAAAAAGAGAGAGGTTTGTTGGGAAAGGAAGTGGCCAGGCCTGTCCAAGGGGAGGCAGGCGCGGATTAGCGATGGGAGCCGAGATTCCCGCAGCTCCGTTAAGGCTTCGCCTTCCAGAAGGTTGGGAGCAGGGAAAAGCCCAGGGCCGTCCATCAAGCTCCGTTTTACTGCACGTCCGACAGCGCAGCGATTTATGACCCAACTGGAACCTACCAGTTTGGCAGAAGCGATGCTGCGGGGAAGAGCTGGTGGAGCATCGCGGCAGGGCGGCGGGGCGATGGTGGAGGGAAAGAGAGGGGGTGGTGCTGGGGGGGAAGTTGTATCGTTTAAAAATTATTCGTTTCTCATAGCGGGAGCCCGGCGTTGTTTGAGAACTTGGGTGTTGCAAATGGCTTTCGAGGCGCCTGCCTCTTCTCACAAGCTGGGTTTCCTGTGCTTTAATCTCTTTTATTTTATACCCCCCACCACCTTTTTTTTCTTTCTGTGTGTGTGTGGGAGAAGAACCATTCCACTTTCAGCTCCTGCTCTGTGAGTCACATTTTCAGCACGACCAGCGCAGGAATTTGTTAAATAAATAAATAAACAGATAAATACATCAATTTACATATAAATAAATAAATGAATACTGGTTTGTCTGTGTTGTTGGGTTTTGGTTTTGTTGGTTTGGTTGCTTTTTGTGTTTTGTTAGTTTTGGGGTTTTAATGAAGAAAACAAAAATATTCTACAGTAAATATTCCACTGTCTGGAGAACTAATCACAGCCATTTAGGGGATAGTTAATTAGAACCTTTTGTAATAAGCAACCTGCTTTAGTGGAAGGTGTCCCTGCCAATGCCAGGCGGGTTGGAATTGGATGATCTTTAAGGTCCCTTCCAACCCAAACCATTCTATGAATCTGTGAAATTTCATTTGTGCCTTTCTGGTTGAGGGAGGTGCAAATCTGGGAGCAGTTACACCAATAAAGGCACTGACTTCAGTCCCCATTGGACCCTCACACTTGATACACCTCCAGCTTTAAAGGGAGCACTTCACCCTCTTAGAGTGCTGGGTAGGACCTGGATGCCCTAACACCAAATTTATGGCACTGTCATGTCGCCCCCCCCTCCCCCCATCTGTGTGTTTTAGGGGTGATGGGTATCACTTTGATCCCATTTTTTTTTTTTTTGAGGGCTTGTTGAGGCTCTTCCTCCTCTTCCATGCTACCTGAAAGGTTGGAGTGAGGCAGGGGTTGGTCTCTTCTCCCTAGTCTCAGGTCATAGAACGAGAGGAAATGGCCTGAAATTGTGCAGGAGTTTAGGTTGAAGATTAAGAAAAAATTCTTTGCTTCAGGAGTGGTCAGGGATTGGAACAGGCTGCCCAGGGAGGTGGTGGAGTCCCCATCCCTGGAGGTGTGCAAGAAACCTGTGGCCATGGCACTTGGGGACGTGGTTTAATGGCCAAGGTGGCATCAAGCTGATGGTTGGACTTGATGATTTCTGAGGTCTTTAGCAACCAAAGCAATTCCATGATTCTATGCATTGCTGGGATCATGTCACTGTCAATCTCCTCACCCAGGCTACCAAAAGACCATGGGATTGTAATTTCCTAACACACTTTTGCTCAGTCTTGTTTGCACCAAAGTCACACAGATGAATGACCCTGCTCTTCCTTCCTCTGGCAGGACCCAGGAAGGAGGTAGCAGCCTCCTGGAGAATTTACTGCAGACAAGAATGTTTTGTAGAAGACAGCCCACGATGCACTGCTGAGTTATAGGCTTGGCATAAAACCTGTGGCTGCAGTCCTGGGCTCTGCTGGAGTCAGGCTGGAGAAGTGGGTGCTGACTTTTGATAACAAAGCTGATAAGCTGAAGTTGCAGCATCTTCCCCTTGTGACTGACCCTCTCCCTGCCCCATGTTCCCCTGTGCTCAGCAAAATGGTTGGGGTTCCTCTTCTCACTTGTGATTTTAGGGATGGAGCAAACCCCCTTCAAGTGTGGCCCCTTTAGTACGTTTTGGGGGAGCTTTGGGAAGACAGCCCTTGGGGCTTGCAGTCCAAGGGCTGCATGGACTCAGCTCTGCTCCTGGATTTCCAGCCAGCCGTGAGTGCTTGCACAGCCTTTCCTCTGAGCCCTGCTAGCCACAGTCACATCCTTCCCTACTCCTCTGCTGCAACCTCAAGTACCATCCTTTCCAACCTCATCCTCCAAAGAGCAGCTCAGAGCTGAAGAGGCTGAGAGGAGACCTCATTGCTCTCTAAGACTCTCTGAAAGAAGGTTGGAGTGAGGTGGGGGTTGGTCTCTTCTCCCTAGTTTCATGTGATAGAACAAGAGGAAATGGCCTGAAATTGTGCCAGGGAGGGTTAGGTTGGAGATTAGGAAAATACTGCAAGAGTGGTCAGGGATTGGAACAGGCTGCCCAGGGAGGTGGTGGAGTCCCCATCCCTGGAGGTGTTCAAGAAATGTGTGGCCATGGCACTTGGGGCCATGGTTTAATGACCATGGTGGTGTTGGGCTGATGGTTGGACTGGATGATTCTAGAAGTCTTTTACAACCCCCCAAAAATTCTCTGATTCTATGCACACTTTCAGCTGCAGTGTCCTGCCCAAGATGCCAAAACAGCACCACACAGGACATGGCAGCTTGTCTTCCTGCAGCAGAGAGGGAAAAGGAATCAACAAGTTGCAACTGCACTTCTGGCCACGAGCAGAAAGTTCAGAACTGGATGATCTTTAAGCCCCCTTCCAACCCAAACCATTCTATGAATCTATGATTCTCCCATGGGAGCTAATCCCTTAGAGTTGGACTCAGCAGAGAAGAGGTGGCTGCTGCTTTTTTTTTTTTTTTTTGCCTTTCATTACTTATTTTTAAATTCTGTTTTCTAAATAAGAAAAGGCAACTGGTTGGAATGTGTTCCTGGCAAGAAAAGGTCAGTTTGGGAGTTTGTGTTTTTAACAGGGAAAAGGTTTTCTAATTCCAAGTGTCTGGCATATGTAAGTATTTCATCATTATGTATAGGAAAATTCTGGAGTCAATTACAAACTCTAATGTCAGCTTTTAAGGTCCTTCTTCTACAAGCATCAAAACTAAAACAAATACCTGAGGTTAGGAACCCAAAATTCTGTCAATCTTGACTGAATTTCCCCCACCGTATTTCAGTTTCAGTGTGTTTGACTTTCTGGCCCAGCAAGAGAAGAGAATATTTGGATTCTCATGCAGGAAAACTTCCTCCAGCCCACATTTGAGTGACACGAAAAAAAAAAACTATTCTGTTTTCTCCCTTTTTCATTAACTTCCTAACAGCCCCTGAGCTCTGGGCCTTTTAGAGGAGGTGGTTTGAGAGCTGGCAATGGGATGTTCTGAGCAATGCAGCACATCCATGGCTGACCAAATATTATCTCACTCATGGGGGCCAGCCAGCCCTCCTACACCATCATCTCTGCCAGCTTCCTCCCATACAGCATCCTGCTCTTCAGCTCTGCCATCACCCAGTGTTAATGCTTCTTACTGCACCCCCCGTGGCAGCTCTCATCTTTTTGCATTGGTCTCCTTGGATGGCAGCACTCCCCCTTGGCACGTTGCACTTGTAGCATGTTTTGAAGCACTGCTCAGCTGCCGCAGCCATTTTCTTTGTCGCTGAATTCAACTTCCAGCAGGCTCTGAGAGCTCTCCTCCAGCCAGCACAGCGTGCTGAGTGAGATGGGCAAAACCCTGCCTTTGCATCACAGCTTCCCTCCTAACCCATGGGAGATCTGACTAAAATGTGGGGAGGTTTCCTAGATGTTTTAATATGGCAGGTAACAAGGACCATATGTCTTGAATTTGGAAAGGAGAAAAAAGCAGAAGTCGAGCTCCTGATCTTTTTAATGTGTTGTTGGGGACTTTGCCTCTGCTTTCCAGGCTTGTGAAATCCTCTCACTGCATTTTTTTTCCCCCAGCATTTCTGTACTGCCAGGAGGGTTAGAAATCTACTGCCAGAATGCAACACATCCACAAGCAAGAGAGCTGAGATTCCTCAGGGATAGCAGGACACCAGGAGCTGGGGGCTTGAGGAAAGCATCAGATAGCCTGAGCCTTTAAAACATAAACCCAGGTATCTGCAAACTCAAATCCCCTAATTTTACAGCCACTGAGATAAAAAAAGAACCACACAACCAAACCAAACCAACCACAACAAAAGTTCAGCACTCAACAGGTTTCTTAAGGTTTCAGCACTGATCTCACCTCCAGGCATCACATCCAGGAGAGGCCAACCCTTGCCTGCAGAGCAGATTCTCTTGGACCTAACAAGGCAGACTTACAAGTGAAGATTTTTCTGGACTTGGAGCATTGAAACCATCTCACCCCTGTGTGGATTTTTGAGGGTCTAGAACTCCCAGCATAGCCTTTCCCTCACTAGGAACATGAGAAGGGTCTCTCCTCCTTTTCATTAGACAGGAGAAGGTTGGTGTCTCAGCTCCTCACAGATACAAGCCATTGCCTGACTCCTTCCTGAGGCCATTCCAAGAGCCTCCACCCTCCCACACAATGGAGTTTATCTGAGAGGTTGTTCCTGCCCCTCCCTCTGTCTACACCTTCAGGTATCCCATTAGGGAGGCTTTGATACCCAAACCCAGTAGGAAGGCATCCAGATCCCTCAACCTCCACACACGGAGAGAGCCAAATGCAACCTCAGAGCAGTGCCTTGATCCAAGGGAGGAGCAGGAGGCAGCCTGTGGTGTAAGGGCACCTGGACCTGTGCAACCACCATGGCCTGGCCAAGGGGAACCACAGCTCACAGGGAGGAAAGGAACACCTCTGTGAATGCATCTGCTTTCCCCAAAGCACATGGTACTGGCAAAATCATGGAATGCTTTAGGTAGGAAGGGATCTTTAAAGCTCATCTAGTCCACTCCCACCCCTGTGCAGCTGGCAGGGACATCTTCAACTACATCAGCTTGCTCAGAGCCCCAGACAATCTGATCTGCAAAGGTTCCAGGGATGAGGCTTCTACCACCTCTCTGGGCAGCCTGGGCCAGTATCTCACCACCCTCAGCATAAAAAAAAAAAAAAAAAAAAAAATCCTTGTATGTAGTTTAAATCTCCCCTCTTTCAGCTTTGAGCCATCACCCCTTGTCCTGTCATAACAAGCCCAGCTAAAAAGTCTGTCCCCAGCTTTCTGATCGGCCCCTTTAAAGTACTGAAGGGTGCAAAAAAGGTAAAAATCCATTTTTTCCCCTTCTGCACAACCAGAAATGATGGGATTCTCCTTTATGAGCCAGCAAGTCCTTCCCTGTCCTCACTCACTACCAGCTTCCTAGAATACAAGGGTATCATTCTCAGCAGGATTTGCCCTCCTGCCTCTCTTCCTCCTGCACACATGGCCATAATAACACCCCACCTTAGAGGGCTTCTGAAAAGCCTCAATTAAACAAACTGCTCTGAGATTTCTGTAAGAGGAAAATTAAATCAACATCCTATTGTAAAGCCAGAGTTACTGCATGCATATTACTCTGAGTATACTCAGCCTCTGTGTGAATGGCTGTAAATACACACCAACCTCCATAACAAGGCTCTTCTCAGCAGGGAAATCACTTGAAGTTGAGGAAAAGCCAGATTTAGTTTTTCCCATGCAACCCTGATCGTCCTCTTTGCATCCACTCTTGGCACTGAAGGTGGAAAAAAAAAAAAAAAAAAGCCCTTGTGGCTGTGTAATTAAAGAGTGCAGCACAGTGTACCTGCCTAGGTGTGCACCCCAGAGGAGAGAGGGATCCAGCACCATGCCTCCTGCTTGCTCCCATGGATGAAGAAGTAGTCTGAGGGGAGATGAGCCAATTTTCTCTCTAAATGAGGAAAGGCCACATCCAGTGTCCCAGGGGAAGGTTGCCAGGGTACCTCCCCTGCTGTAGAGCATAGTATCACAGAATGTTAGGGGTTGGAAGAAACCTCTAGAGATCATCCAGTCCAACCCCCCTTGCCAGAGCAGGATCACCTAGGACAGGGCACACAGGAAGACATCCAGGCAAAGACATCCAGACAAAGGCTCCAGAGAAGAAGATTCAGAGTAGATCCCCTCGTGTTCCCCATGCACACCACAAAGATGTGAGCCCAGCCTCTGTGACCTGGAACTGCCAAAGGCATCTTCCCACTTCACATAGGCCAAAAGAAAGTTTCATAGGCCCAAGGATTGGCTGCAGTGCCCCAGAACTCCCCAGCCCCCACCTAACAGGAGAACACCAGAGCCACAAGGAAAGATGAACACATCCTGAATTCAGCAGTCATGCTTGCACTCCACCCCAAACCCAAGCTGCTGTTCTCAGTGCTGGTGCTTGCAGTGAAGACTCTTTGGGGTTCTTCAGGATCAGAGAGCACAGTTTAGAGCAGCAGGGTCCACACCTCACCAGGATGTTCTTCTTCCCTGGAAACAACTATGGACCAACAGGCTGGGAGCTCCAGGCAGGTGCTAACCTGTTAGGCTTGCTAGTGATCTTTGCCATCAAATGCTTTCTAACCACAGCCAGTTCCCACTCAGCCAACTGTGGGTCAAAGATTGCCTTTGCATGAAGGAAAGCCTTGACACCTCCTGTCATACCATCCAGCCCTTGGGCAGGAGGCAAAAGCAGAGGCACACATGGCTGAGATTCTTTTGCCTCTCCCTGCCTGTGTTCCAGCCAAGCTGCCAGGCCTGGCCTGCACTCCCCATAACAAAGGTAGCTGCATCCAGTTGAGCTCAGATTAGCACTGGCTGGTGCCTGCATGGTAATTTCCTGCACTGTGTCCCACTTTCTCAGCAATCCAAGCTCCCATTCAGCAAGCACTTAACACACAGGGACTTGCATTCAGCAAGAGCTAAGAACAAACTCCAGAGCTTTGCTGATTAAGCAGAGAGCTGACAATTCCTTTTTCTTTAGAGAACCTTGCTTTGCAGGAGAGTCCTCAAAAAAATCCTCCCTCCTCCTCACTTTCCCACTTTCTGCCTTGCCCTGAACTCATCTATGGCAGCACTGTTACAATTCTGAGGACACTGTACAGAAAGATGTGTGCCAAGCACACAGCCCAGTCAAGAGCAATGAACAGCTACCATAGCCAAAGTGATCCTGATCAGGTCTTCTCTTCAGCCTGGAGAAGAGAAGGCTCCAGGGAGACCTCAGAGCAGCCTTCCAGGACCTCAAGGGACCACAGAGAGCTGAGGAGGGACTTTTGACAAGGGCTTACAGTGACAGGAAGAGGGGCAATGGCTTTGGGATGGAAGAGGGGAGATTTAGACTCAAGATTAGAAGAAAATCTTTAGAGTGAGGGTGGTGAGACACTGGAACAAGTTGTCCAGGGACGTTGGGGATACCTCCTCCCTGGAGGTGTTCAAAGTCAGGCTGGATAAAGCCTCAAGCAACCTGGGATAGTGGGAGGTGTCCATGCCTATGGCAGAGGGCTGGGACTGGATGATCTTTAAGGTCCCTTCCAACCCAAACCATTCTGTGATTCTTCTGGACTAATTATCCCCAGCATGGCATCAAACCAAAAGTGGTGGCACTGCTCCAATTGACAAATCAGATCCAGCTGACTGCTCAGGAGAACAAAGACAATGGCATGACTCAGTTTCTCTCCATCTGTCTTTACAGAGGTGAAAGGATGCTTCCCAAGTCCCTTAATAACTTGATCCCTGTGGCTTTATCCTGATCCATGCCCTCACTTCTAGGCACTGAAGCCTGTGTACCACTCATCTGGGCTCAGGAAAAATGGTGTAAGCTCAGTTTGAGTTTGTGATTCCTGTAGCAAATCCAAATGGGGACCTGTTGGGGCTCATCCCAGTGCCCATCACAGGAGGCAGCTCTTTCAGCTTTGGTTATGATGCAGTGCCAAAAGCTGCTAGCATGTGTGCATGAAGGCTCCTCCTGCTCACACCTCAGGTTTGTTGGAAATAATCAGGGCTCGTTTATCCTGGAGCTCTACAACTAACTACTGGATTAGAAATGGTGGTGACATAGCCTGAGAAGGTGGAGCTGAAGTATTTAGGAGAGAAGACAGTTGTGGCTGCTCTCACATGCTTCTGGTCTGAAGCATTTAATGTTGCTGTTGTAACATCACAAAGGATGACTGCTGCTTCCCCACTTCCCTGTGCTCTCAGGAAGATCCTGACAAGGCTCCAATTTTCAGTGGAATTCACAATTTACCTGTTTGGTTTTTTTTTTTAAGTATAAAAAACAATCCCAGGTTCTTATTTCTTCACCTTCCCTGTTCCCTTCCTGTCTCCCAGTTTCTCTTCACCCTGTGTAATCAGGATGCCATGAGAGGAACACTGTACCTGAGGGACTAAAGACTTCTTTGCCACTCACTGGAGCCCTCAGCATCATGGCTGGATCAAAAGCCTTTCTGAAGGACTAGTTCTGGCTCAGTCCAAGTCACAGGCATCATGCCATAATCCCTACATGAAAGGGTTATGCAAAGGGTCAGAATAGGTGATGATAAAGTTCCCTTCCAGCCAAAACAATCTACAAACCTCCAAGGAAATCCACCATCCTCTGGCAAGAGCCAGGACCAGACTTTCTGAAGTGTAACAATGTCTGGCTCCAGAATGGTAGGGGCAGTGCCTCTGAAGAGCTATGAAATCATCTCTTCTGCTTGGGAGGTTCAACAAGCTGTGTTGGCATTGCCTGCAAGCCACAGACCACAAGGCTGGAAAACTGGGAACAAAACCAGTGCAGATATGTTCAGAATGGCTTTAAAGCTAATGTTACACTGCTAAAAAGGAAGAGGGGAGAAGGGAATAAAATCAAGGCACTAACTTTTGACTTTTCAGTGGAGAAGTCAGTGTGAGGATTTCCTTTGAACATGCAGGGAAGCTGTTGTGCAAGCCAGCCTGCTCAGCAGGCCCAAGGTGGGAATGGCAGAAGCTGCTGCAAGTCAGGACCAAGGTACCAGAGCAGAGCTGTGTGGGAGGCAAGGCCTGGAGTGGCAGGAGAGCAGCAGCTTCAGAGAGAACAGGAGCTGGTGGAGATTAATGAAGGAAGCTCAGACAGTATCTGTCTGTAGGAGGCCTGGCTCAACTCAAGGCCATTAACTTGTTGCTTTCTGAACACCACCAACAGGACTGGAAACAAAAGCATGTCTGCCCAGCATGGGTCATGCTGAGTGATTGCTTAAATACTCCAGCAGAATGAAAAGCCTTGAGAAAGGCAAAGAGGCACTTCAATGGCTGCAGGCTCACAGGGCTGCAAGGTTTTTTGCATGAAGCCCAAGTCAAAACCAGGCAGGCAACTGAGATGCAGCCTTGAAAGTAGAAACAAATAAATCATTACCCTTCATTTTCTCCCATCCAGGAGGTTAAATGTAAAGGGGAGTCCATCAACTTTAAATAAATTATGTTGTTTAATTAAAAACACATTTTCCTGTGCTGCTTACAAGCCTTTGGATGATTAATAAGGCATTTCTCAAATTACTTTAATTCACACTAATTATGCTGCTTGTTTACTCCAGTCAATAATTTTTCTTCCAGGGAGATAAAGCTATCCCAGGAGGAGGTCTCCCTCCAGGGACCAAGAGGGAAAGGACCCCAGGGAGCTGCCTAAGGCACCAGGGACCATGGGAGGTCTTTCTCTGAAAGCCACAGAGCTGGTTCTGTGACTCACATCACGTCCAACACTCACAAGACTTATTTTGCTAAGCCTGACTTTGGATAAGATGAAGAGACATGAACTTGCTCAGCACCCAGAGGCCTTGAGCTGTGTTTTACTTAGGCCTTGCCTGAGGTACCAAACCTGCCAGGGAATCAGAGTTTGTATGGTTAGCATCAAAACACAGCAGTGACAGCACAGTTTCTGCACTGGGTCAGAAGGCAAATGTCCTTAGAAAAGAAGGACTTAAGCTTCTTGGGGCAGAGTGGCTGGAAAGCTGCCTGGCTGTTGAGCAACAGTGGCTGAACATGAATGAGCCAACATGTGCCCAGGTGGCCAAGAAGGCCACTCAGCAGTAGTGTGGCCAGCAGGACCAGGGCAGTGCTGGTGCCTCTGTAGTCAGCACTGGTGAGGCCACACCTTGAACACTGGGTTCAGTTTTGGGTCCTGACCACAAGAAAGGCACTGAGGGGCTGGAGTGGTCCAGAGAAGGGCAGTGAAGCTGGTGAAGGGTCTGGAGCAGAAGACTTGTGAGAAGCAGCTGAGGGAAGTGGGGTGGTTTAGTCTGGAGAAGAGGAGGCTGAGAGGAGACCTCATTGCCCTCTACAACTCCCTGTAAGGAGGCTGGAGCCAGGTGGGGGTTGGTCTCTTCTGCCACGTAATAAGATGGGAGGCAATGGCCTCAAGTTGCAGCAGAGGAGGTTTAGGTTGGACATTAGAAGAAAATTCTTCACTGAAGGGTTCTCAAACACTGGAACAGGCTGCCCAGGGAGGTTGTTGAATCCCCATCCCTAGAGGTGTTTAAAAGTGGCAGAGATGTGGTGCTGAGGGCCATGGTTTAGCCCCAGGCTTGGCAGAGTTAGAGAATGATTGGACTCAATGATCCTAAAGGGCTTTTCCATCCAAAATGATTCTATGATTCTGTTCCATGATTCAAGCTCCTCCTGTTTCCTGTTTCAGGCACTGGAAGGTCTCTTTGCCCTTTAGAAAGTACAGTGCAACAAATCATACAGGAATGCTCTTCCCATTTTTTTGATTCCCTTTCAACATTATTTAGGAGCTAGATCTATTTAAAAAAAAAAAAAAAAGGTCAATTTCCATTCCTGCCCCAGAACTGCAGCCCTGAGGTGGGGAATGGATTTCCCGAGTCCCCTTTTCCTGGGAAGGGCTGAGATGTCCAGAAGCCTTTAGGTAGCAGACCTGCTGACACCTGCAGGGTGACACAGTGATGTGGAAGTTAAAGCCTGATGCTGCTGCCACAGCCTCCTCCAATGCTTTACAAATCAAGGTGCTCCTGGTTTGACCCTCCAGGACTCCTGCAGACTCTCCAAAGCTAGCAGTGACACTTCCTCATCTCTTCACCCTTTCTCCTCTGTTTCAAGACAGCAGTTTTTTCATAACCTCTGTGTCTCTACAGCTGACAGTCTTGGGCAACTGTAAGCTCCAGATGCAAGAGTCTAGCCAACAAAATGCTTTGTGCAGCATGAACTGCTCTCCAGCCAGGGGTGCACACACCACAGACCTTGGTGCTCCATGAACTTAAGACGTGGTAGGAGGTTATCAGTCAAGGCTTGAGAGATGAGAGCAGGCACTAAAGAGCCTCATCATAACAAGAAGGAGGAAAAAGCTGTAGCTAGCTAGTGGTGGCCCAAATCCTTCAGGTCAGGCATGCAGAAGCATGTGGGTTTCTGGGAAGCCTGATTTACAATAATCAAACCAGCACTGAAAAAGCATTGCCACAGAATTTATTCTAATACCTGTTGCACCACACCCTAAAAATAAGAAAACAAGTGGAGATAAAAACTATTTGCTGTCAAAGGAGGGGAAATACCTTCAGTAAGCCACAATGTTGGCTCCCTCTAAGAAATGAAACAAGAGTGGCAGACATTCTTCTGATTTCTTATCAAAGACAAGGGTCTTGTCTGCTTGGCTTTAGCACAGCACCAGGACAGGACAGTGCAGCTTGTGAGCTGGGGCCTGCAGCCAGCAAGAAGAGTTTCTCACTGTTCAGGCAGCAAAAGCAGGATGATCTCTGAGGTCTCTTCCAACCAGATTTGTTCTATTCTGTGATTCTGCAATTCTGCACAATCCTGGTCCCATGACACTCTGCACTCTGGAGGTGTCCCCACACTGGTATCAGCCCAAACCTTTGCAAACCTGACTCCTGCCTGCCATGAATTTATAGCTCCTGAGCTATAGTGTGTTAGCTCCCCAGATGAACACCCTGGTGGGCAGGAGGGCAAGGCAGCACAATCTGCTTTCTCCACAGGTTATCTGCACAGCATGAGGCATCCATGGGGAAGCAGACACTGGGAAACCAGCTTGCTCTTGGTTCTTGCCTTCAATCCATGTACTTGAACTTGTGGATTTGCACAAACCTGAAT
Organism: Indicator indicator; assembly: GCF_027791375.1. Lineage (NCBI taxonomy): Eukaryota > Metazoa > Chordata > Aves > Piciformes > Indicatoridae > Indicator > Indicator indicator. Next base: position 1,836,859 of record NC_072046.1, read on the forward strand.
GGCTAGGGGAGAGCAGCATGGGATAAGCTGCTATGGGATCCATATCAGGCCTAGTGACCAGTTGCAGAGAAGAGCAGATTAACCCTTTGTATGTTTTTGTTCCCAAGACAAGAGCACACAACACAGAGGTAAGGTCAAACCTTTCCTGTTTCATGTGGAAATGCAGAGTAAGAGTGACGTGGTACTCAACTTGCTCAGCTGCTGTAAGACAGCATGACCACTTCTTAAGCTGTTAAAAACATGATTTAAAAACCTCAGAGCAGCAGCAAGACATCTAAACCACTGCTTGGTCTCCTCTTAGAGTGTCCACCCTTAGCACAACTCACTTGAAGTGATGCTAGGCAGCGTAAAAGGCACTGAGGTCCTGTGTGGGCTGAGCTCCATCAAACCACAGCTCACCAGGAGGAGACACTCACTGAAGATGGTGATGAAGAGGCTCCAGCCTGAGAAGCAGGCCCTGTGCCCTCACAGGTGGGGGGCAGCAGGCCTGCAGTACTTGCACTGGATCCAGACTCGATGCATGGTCATTTGCTTCCCGCGGTTCACCTGCAGTCGCCGATCCACCAGATTCTGGATTTTCTCCAACCCAGCTGTGGTGAAGAGGCCATCTAATTCATCTGGAAGCAAAGAGATGGAGATTGAGGATGCCATCCTCTCATTTCACTGATACTTGCTCACACTGAGGGCTGAACTGTGCTGAAAGATGTCCCAAAGGAAGCTCACGGTCTTGCTCTGGCATGGAAATGTAAAGAGCAGACAGGGGAGGTTCAGGCTGGATCTCAGGAAATATTTCTTCACTGAAAGGGCTCTCAAACATTGGAATGGTCTGCCCAGGGCAGTGCTGGAATCCACATCCCTGGAGGTGTTAAAGCAGTGTGTGGACCTGGCACTTAGGGACATGGTTTAGTGCTGACCCTTCAGTGCTGGGTCAAGGGCTGGACTGGATGAGCTTGGAGGTCTCTTCCAACCAGATGTATTCTGGTGACTCAGCTACTACACAAGGATGGGATTAAGATCCCAGTTTCTCCAGTTTCCCTTGAGTTTACCTGCTGCTAAAGAAGTAAATAATCACTGGGAGGACAACTAGGATTATAGAGACTTGACAAAGAGAAAATAGCAGCAGTTTCAGACAAGGGCTTTGCCTCTAGTGACCCATTAAGGAAGCACGTTTGGTGAGCAGGGACAGATCCATTCCCTCCCCCTTCTCCCCCTCTCTCCAGAGGAATTCCAGAATCTGCAGGAGCGAATAACAGCATCAGACCTATACTTTTAAAAGGTAGCAGTAAGATCTGTGCTGTGTTGGCTGGAGGGGAAAGGGATTCATTATGGTTAAGTCTGGGGAAAGAAAAAAAAAATCCTTTAAAAACCACACCCTGTTGGGGCCAAATCAAAGCACCAAGAGCCCTGCAGGCTGCACCACTTACACTGGCAGGGATCCCTGACCAAGCAAATCAGCATCCTGGTGCCCCAGTCACTGGCCCTGGGCAAAGCCAGCCCAGGTCCTGCTGAGCAGCAGAGAGCTTGTTCAGCTGCAGCCCGGGAGCACGTGATTTGTATGGAGTCTGCAGAAAAGAGCTAACAGGTCCCAGCTTGTGCTCATTTATCAGATGCTTGCCATCCTGAAACCTTTGCCAAACACGCAGTGAGCATGAATTCTGTTGTGACAAACAAGTGCTCTGGGCAGGGGGGCAGGGGATGGTTCAGTGCAGTTGTGCTGCTCCTCTGGAACTGACCACGCAGAGGGGCCTGTGGAGGAAGTGACTGGAGGAGCACTTGGTGATAAGCAGGGAGAATGCAACCCCTCCTGAACACCAAGCAGCAGCAGAACTGGAGAGGCTGCCTTGGCTCTAGGCTGAACCACACCCCTCTTATTTCCTCGTAGCAGAGCAGTGAAGTTAAGAGAAGTTCCTTCAAGTGGTGTCCATCTCACTCCACCCTCTGCAGGCAACAACATTCAAGGAGAGCTCCTCCATTTCCACCCCTCCCTGTGTAGCAAACACACTGCTCCTCCTTTAAAAGGGTTTTCCTCCAAGGAATTCACAGTGAAACCTACTCTGGGTGACTCTGCTAAGGCAGGGAGGCTGGACTAGATGATGTCCAGAGGTCCCTTCCAATCCCCACCATTCTGTGATATTTGCATCAGCAAGTGGCAAGCCCAGGTCCCTGTGCACATAACATCTCATCTGGGAAGAGCTAGTGGCCAAATTTGAGGGCAGAGGGATAAAAAGAGGTGAGGAGAGACAGAGGGATGCTTTCTAGCCTCCTACCTTGTGTGAAGAAGTAGACTCTGGTGCCATCACCTCTCACATAGAAGTTATCAGACAGACACTGACCTAAGGGCAGGAGAGATTTAAACTGTTACCATCTATCATTTCAGAATCAGCAACTGCCATCCAACAAGTACACACTGTGCTGAAGCTGCCTCCTCATCAGGACAGACACTACTGCAGAGAGGCACCATCTATTAGCTGTCACAGAATGGCAGGGGTTGGAATGGACCTCTGGAGATCACTGAGTCCAATCCCCCCTACCAAAGCAGGATCACCAGGGCAGAAGCACATCCAGGTGGGTTTTCAGTGTCTCCAGAGGTGGAGAATACACCACCCCTCTAGGCAGCTTGTTCCAGGGCTCCATCACCCTTAAATTAAAGAAGTTCCTCCTCATATTCAGGTGAAGCTTCTTATGTTCGAGTTTGTGCCCATTTCCTGTCCCTGGGCACCACTGAACAAAGCCTGACTCCATCCTCCTGCCACCCATTCCTGAAGTATTGATCAACATTGATGAGATCCCCCTCAGGCTGCTCTTTCCCTCATCACAGAGATGTTCCAGTCCCCTCAGCATCTTTGTAGTCCTTTGCTGTACCCTGTCAGGCAAGACCTTGCCCTTCTTTAACAGGGGAGCCTAGAACTGGACACAGCACTCCAGCTGTGATGTCACCAGGGCAGAGCAGAGGGGCAGGAGAACCTCCCTCCACCTGCTGGCCATGCTCATTGGGGAGGGACTTTTTAGGCTATCAGGGAGTGACAGGACTGGGGGGAATGGAATAAAGCTGGAAGTGGGGAGATTCAGGCTGGATGTGAGGAAGAAGTTCTTCACCATGAGAGTGGTGAGAGCCTGGAATGGGTTGTCCAGGGAGGTGGTTGAGGCTCCATCCCTGGAGGTGTTTGCAGCCAGGCTGGATGAGGCTCTGGCCAGCCTGCTGTAGTGTGAGGTGTCCCTGCCCATGGCAGGGGGGTTGGAACTGGCTGAGCCTTGTGGTCCCTTCCAACCCTGACTGATTCTATGATTCTATGATCTTGATGCACCCCATTGGTCTTCTTGGTCACAAGGGCACTGCTGGCTCATGGCCATTGTGTTATCCAGCAGGACTCCCAAGATCCTTTTCCCCCCCTGGTAAGAGTCCCCAGGGGGAAGGAGGATACCTTTCTTGAAGCGAAGCTGGGCCAGATCGTAGCGGCCGTAGTCTCGTAACAGAATCACTCCTCCTGGCTTCAGCAGGCGACTCAGCCTGGTGACAATGCCCTGCATCCTGAGGAGAGGACAGAACCATTCAACACTCTGCAAACTGGGGTTTGCCTCCTTAGCCTCCTTTCCTCAAAAGAATCATAGAATTGTCAGGGTTGGAAGGGAGCTCAAGGCTCAGCCAGTTCCAACCCCCCTGCCATGGGCAGGGACACCTCACACCACAGCAGGTTGCTCACAGCCACATCCAGCCTGGCTGCAAAAACCTCCAGGGAGAAGGCTTCTACCACCTCCCTGCGCAACCTGCTCACCACCCTCATGGTGAACAACTTCTTCTTAACATCCAAGCTGAATCTACCAAGATATCCAGTTTTACACATTTCCTAGAGGAGCTACCCAAACCCAGTGCTGCTCTGAGCTCCTTCAGACTGAGGTGGGTTGAGTTTATTTGGCTGCCTTATTTCTGACACTCCCTGATTCTGCTGCCCATTTTTTCCTACAGCAATAACTGAGGCTGCCACAGCAGGGATTAGCTGCTCTCTCTTGCTAATTACAGAATGATTTCCACTGGTTCCTGTCAAACAAGTAAGAAGTAAACTTGAAGAAAAATGCTGCGAAATAAAACCAAAGGGAACAAAACCAGACAGAGTCAGTGTGGTTGTCACTGTCACACCAAGATCACAGCTCTTACTTCAACTGCTTTCTGACCCTTTTTGTCACCTCCCATAGGAGAAATTAAATCTAGCCCCAGAGCCTTGAAGTCTAGCAGCAACACTGTCCACAAATGGGTGCTGAGTTGGTTCAGAACAACAACTGTGACCTCAGCAAGATCACAGAATGGTTTGGGTTGGAAGGGACCTCTAAAGGTCATCTAGTCCAACCCAGTCTACAGCCACTTAGCACCTCAAGGTGACACCTATCCTGTGCCAGAATTTGTTACAACCAAGTAGCTGCAAATTTCCTTTTCAGAGGCTTAATGGAAAACTGGAGCAGACACACAGGAAACTTTCCTTTGCCTTGATGTGAGAGGCCAAAAGCAGCGCAGCTCCTAATAAAGAACTCCAGCTCTGTATGGATTATCTTCTGCAACCAGAAGGAGTTGTCAACTTACTTCTCTGGGAGAATGGCTGAGAGGACAAAGATAAGAATAACAACATCAAGGCTCTCATCTGGCATGGGGAAAGGACTTTGGTCGTTGCACAGGTCATGGACAAAGGCAAAGCAGCGAGCAGAGTCATATTCTGCATTGTTCTGTATTTAAGAGGAGAGACATCAGAGCATCAGCAGCAGGCCTTGATCTCAAGGTTACCTGGACATAGAAGCATTTTAACTTTCTTTATTACACACAGAATCACCACAGTTGGAAAAGACCTCCAAGATCATCAAGTCCAACCATTACCTAACTCTTCCAGAGCCACTACCACACCATATCCTTGAGCACCATATCTACATGGCTTTGTATACATCTAGGGACGGGGATTCAAACACTTTCCTGGGCAGCCTGTTCCAGTCTTTGAGAACCCTTTCGTGAAGGATTTTTTCCTAATGTCCAATCTAAACCTCCCCTGGTGTAACTTGATGCCATTTCCTCTTGTTCTATCAGTCCTGACTTGTGAAAAGAGGCCAACCCCCTCCTCCCTACAACCTCCTTTTAGGTAATTACAGAGAGTGAGAAGCTTTCCCCTCAGCTTCTTTTATATCTTTTTTAATTATGTGAGACATGACTATTATGGTGTGTGTCCAGAGACTGGACTAAGGCAGATGGGGTCAGATAGGTTCTGTGGTCAGACAAGGAATAGAGGTGAAACATGAAGAATAAGCACCCTAAGGAGATTTACAAAGAGCTTTGGACTTGCTACATGCAGACAATCAGCACTGACAAAACTTCAACACTGGACTGAGGGATTACTGCAATTTTAAGGTCAGATTTTCCACTAATAATGGTAAGAAAGGAGGGATTTACACTGTTAAGCTGGAAATCTTTACAACAGTGAGTGTCAGGGCCCCTTCCTGCATCACCGAAATCAATATTCATTTCAGGTACAAGCAGACTTCTCCTTATATGCCACAAATCAGACCTGGCTGCCTAGGGTTATGCTATAAAAATGATATTTAGACTTCTAAAAGAACTTCTCTATTTTTCTAAAGCTGCTGCTATGACTTGCAATAGCCTCTCTACACAGTGCTTGTGTCACCTTAAGAGGATGAAATGGCATCCTGCCTCTGCTGCTGTGTTCCCTCATCAAGTGACTGATTACATTTGATCCTTCATACATTCTCACTTCTGCCCTGACCTGAAAATTGTTAGCAGTGTTTGTCCTTTGACTAAATTCCAGCCTCCTGCTCCACAGACTGCAGTGTCCCTCCTCAGCTGTCTGTGGAGAAGCAACTAGACCACGTTCCCAGAAATTCCTCTCACAGTAATGCACACACAAACCAAACCCAGCTTCAGTTCCTGTTAAAAAAAAAAAACCAGCTTGGCTGTTTCCAAGGTTCAGCAGTTACTCAGCTAAAAGAGCCTTGGATTTAGGGAGAGTGCTGCCAACCACAGGGCAAAGAAAATTTGGCTGACTTATCTGCTGCCAATGTGACATTTTGAGAGCTCCAACTTCCCCCATTTCTCCAGTCTTTGGTGGCTTGTTTCCCTGATTTACCAGCACAAGGGTCAGCAGAAGGGCTGGCTGAGAAGAAACAGGCAGCTGGTGGCTGCTGTGATGGATTTGGGTTAATGTGCAACTGGCACCATGTACCCTCCCACCTTCCTCTGCCACTACTGAGCTTACCTGGACCAGATCCACAGCTGTTGTAGAAAAATCACAGCAATAAACAAAAAGGCCTGGGTCACTGCAAGAAAGAAAAGAAACTAGCAAGAAATAAACAAAGAAACTAGAAGTGGCCCACAGGAATGGACAGGAGTGGCTCAAATACACAGAGCACAGACTTGGGAGCCAGAAGTCCTTTGGGCTTTGGTCTGTCTCCTTCAAGAACCCCAGAATCTGCTGGATCCCATTGCTCCTTTAGGCCTCAGTCATTCTCATTTGGACCTGGCTTACTTTCCCTCCTGAAAAAGGAGAGACACTAAGGCCTGGGTGAAAATGGTTTCAGAATGAGCTATAGAAAGTGGCATCATGTTTTGCTGGTTGCAAATCTAAGACCAGCTCAAAACACAACAATAGGAAGCTGCAGATGGTTAAAGTCCCACTTGCCTCTGGCTTTTCTCCCAGATTGTCTAAGCACACATGCAATGCTCTGCCAGTTGTTTTTCAGAGGCTGGTAAATCATGCAGGTGAAAAAAAAAAAAACCTGCTGAGAACTCTACTTACTTATTGGTTTGTAAAATGGGGAAGACTGTATTTCCAGCACCACAGCCAACCTGCACAAACACAGCAGATACACACACAGTGAAAATCATTTCCTCAGCATGCCCCATGCAGCCCATTTCACATCACCTCTCCACAGCCATGGAGTAAAGAGCAACTCCTGAGTAAAAGAAGGCTCCAGAGAGACCTTATAGAAGCATTTCAGTATCTTGAAGGGGACCTACAGGAAGGTTGGGGAGGGGCTGTTTAGAAGGGCTTGTGGTGATAAGATGAGGAGCAATGGTTTGAAACTGGAGCAGGTCAGATCTAGGTAGGGAGTTTTTCATGATGAGAGTGGTAAAATACTGGCACAGGTTGCCCAGGGATGTGGTTGAGGCCCCATCTCTGGACACATTCAACACTTTTGATGTGGCCCTGGGCAGCCTGATCTAGTTGGAGATGTCCCTGCTGCCTGCAGGGAGGTTGGACAAGATGACCTTTGAGGGTCCCTTCCAACCCAATGCCATCTGTGAACCTGTAACAACTGAGCACTGCAGTGACCACTGCACACCTTACTGCAAGATGTGAAGATGTTCAGCTCTGAGGAGCAGGCTCAGCTGTAAGCATTTGTGGGCAACCACTAAGCCAGTCCTTGCAAAGCTCTTTCTACCAGGCTGTGTCTTGTTACTCATTTGAAAACTGTTATTGCTGGAATCCCAAGCATAACAACCAGGATGAGTCACTGAAGCACTGGCAAAGGCCAGGACTAGTTGCACTCACTTCCAGAGCAGAAAGAAGTTTGCTTTACTCTAATGACATCCTGCTCTTTCAGAGTTTCCTTCACTAGATGGCTCTTCCTCAAGCTCCAACTAGGCCTGCAACAATCCTGCCCTATTATTCCTTCCCTTCTTCCCATGTGAAGATGGCTCACACCACTGGGCTGGAGGAATTTGCCTCTGAATGTTGAAGGAATCAGTAAAACTGAAGACAGCAGTGAGGGCTTGCAGCAGTGAGGGCTTGCAGCAACAGATAATTGCTGACAAGACTCAGGTGAGACAGGAAAGCCACAAAGAGACAAGAACATCAGAGTCTGAGGAAGTCTCAAAGCCTCAGATTAAATAAAAGAATTGCAAGGACAGTGCATAAATTGACCCTTCCCTGGAAGGGCACAACTTCCCTAAAACATGAAGCATTGAAAATCAGTTTTATTTACAGTGACCAAAGCTGAGATGGCAGAGCAAAAGGACATTACCAGCTGCCAGGAGTCAAATATTTATTAATCCTACAGACTTTTCTGGGACAAATCCTGTATTAGACTGAGATTCCACAGGCCACAGGGAAGAAAACCAAGCAGCATCTTTACATTCTTGGTTCCATTGCTTGTTTCACACCTCTCAAGACAAAAGAGTCAGCACAAACATGCAAAACATAAATGACAAAAGAAAACTTTTATACAGACAAATAAAAGCAGCAGCTTCTTTCAAAAGATGACTTTCAAATGTTTGTTTCAACATCTGAGAGTAACAGTTTGTCTTTTAAACTTGGAAGCTTCTTATGATCCTTGTGCTCTGCTACTTCACAGCCTAGACCAAAAGCATCCCAACAGATTTATAGAATCATAGAATGGTCTGGGTTGGAAGGGACCTCCAAAGGTCATCCAGCCCAACTCCTCTGCAGTAAGCAGGGACATCCTCCACCAGATCAGGCTGCTCAGAGCCTTGTTGACCCTCACCTTGAATATCTCCAGGGATGGGGCCTCAACCACCTCCCCTGGGCAACCTGTTGCAGTGTTCCACCACCCTGATGGCGAAGAACTTGTTCCTAGCATCCAACCTAAATCTACTTTTCTCTAGTGTGAAGCCATTGCCCCTCACCCTATCACTGCAGGTTTTTGTAAACACTCTCTCTCCATCCTTCTTGTAGGCCCCCTTCAGGTACTGGAAGGCTGCTCTAAGGTCTCCCTGGAGCCTTCTCTTCTCCAGGCTGAACCACCCCAGCTCCTTCAGCCTGTCCTCACAGGAGAGGTTCTAAGCTGCCCTCTGTTTTGTTTTTTTGGTTTTTTTTTCATTTTACTGACTTAAGGCAATCATCTCACTCACTTCCTGTTTGCCAATATTTATTTTATGTCCCAGTCACTCTCCCCCTGACAGAAGGGACTGTTGGGTGTGTGACTGTTTCACAGTCCTTACCTCCAGAATGCGGTAAGATGCGGACGACCCTGGGTAATCTCCACCACTCTGACTCAGCTCAGTGTCCTTCTGTGCAGTCCCTTCTTCTGTGCAGATCTCAGGTGTGCCCTTTAGCAGGTTTAACTGATTCTCTGCCCTGGTTTCCAATGAACAAAGTCCATTTTCACAGCTTCCCAGCCCTCCTTTGTCGGATTCCTCTTTGTTACCAAAGCCAGGTGCTGAATCCCCGTTTTGCCCTGGGTTCCTGTTGGGTGCCAGCTCAGGGAATTCAGTGAACAGCCAATGCCTGTCCTTGAAGAAACCATTTTCATGGATTTTATAGAAGTCATCCCAGTACCTCTTAGCATTCACCTCATATTCCTCTGTGAACACAAACAAAACCAGCAGCAGCAGTCAAATCAAAAGGTCTCTGAGTTTAACCAGTTCAGACAGTGAGAGATCACTGCAGGCATCTACACACAAATCTACTTTAATAAGTGAAGTTCTCAACTGAAAATCACCTGTGCCACCCCTCACCTTCAGCCTGCTTCCTTACAATCACTTTCTTAGGACTAAAAAAGGGAAAAGAGATAGAAGAGGTAAGTGTCTGTCTCCTGGTAGGACTTAAAGGCAGCTGGCAACAGAAAAGGCCTCTCTGAAGGAGCCTGGAATGAGGAAATCCAGGTTTTACCCCCATCTCTAACACCAACTTCTGCAGCTCCCCAAAGCTTATCAATACTTAAAGGGTGGGTGTCAGAAGGATATGGCCAAGTCCTTTCTCAGTGGTGCCCAGTGACAGGAGAAGAGGTAATGGGGACAAACTTGGACATAGGAATTTCCATCTGAACTTGAAGAGAAACTTCTTTACATTCCTTTACTGGAACAGGCTGCCCAGAGAGATTGTGGAGTCTCTGTCTCTGGAGTCATTCAGAACCCTTCTGTGGAACCTGCTCTGGCAGGGGGCTTGGACTAGATGATCTCTGAGGTCCCTTCCAACCTCTAACATTCTGTGATTCTCTGAATCCACTGAGAGCCTTGTGACACCAAGTGCCAAGCACTTACAACTTCTAAGGAATTCTGTGACAGCTGCCTGGAGCTGAAGAGCTCCTGCCCAACAGCCACCTCTCCTTTCAGAAGGAGAAACGGAAAAATCAGTCACCTGTATGTCTGTTTAGTCAATTTGAGCCTGGCAGAAAGCTCAGTTAGCATTTGTGCACCACTCCAAGGCTGCAGGGCAGCAGGTTTACACAAGGATTGCTGGAGTCCAGTCTGCAGCATGTTGTTTGCCACAGCTCTGTGCAAGTTTGAGCATCACGCATTCAGGAAATTAAAGCAAGAAGGAAACCAACAGAAGTGACCCCTGCCAATAAAGTAACAGTGGAGAGCTAAAGTGGACAGCCTGAAGATGGTAAGAATTAACTTCAGCAGCCAGCATTATCATTTTCACACCCAGTGGATCCATCCCAGTATCACAGAGAGCTGGAAGAACTCTTACAAAGCCCTGCTCTAAGGGGATTGGAGTCACCCACAGAATTATTTGCACACAGCTTCCCAGACTTCAGACCAAGTACAGTTCTAGGGGAACTATTCTTTGTTCCATGGGAAGTTACCAATAGAACTGGCTTCCTGCATTCTCACTGATGTGATGAGTTCTCTGTCCTGGGAAATGACAGCTAAGTATAGCAGCCTGTGCTTGGAATTACCTGGAGGCATTAACATCCATGGCTAGAGATCCCACTGCAACTCCTTAGGCAGCTTTGCACAGCATCAGGTACATTACTGAATGCAAATGATTCTCCCCCAATTCAAGAGTGGATGTGAGAATGGTTAACTTCTTTCCAACATGTACTCAAGAGTAGGGTTACAGAAAGCAGAACTCTTTAGATTGGAGATCAGGATTGGGATCTGAACTGCAGGTTATTAGCCTTGCTTGAAAGTGTCCAAGTGTTTAGAAGATGTCTGAAGGGAAACAGTAAAATGAGCCAAGAACACCTGGAAAAAACACATAGCCCCAGCCAAATATAGACAAAAATGGCTGCAATAAAGAACCAAAAGCCAGTCCCATGGATATTTTTAGTAGGATCTATTCCCTGAAGCACAAAGAGCTATATATAAAAATAATCTCTTTACCTCAACTACAAGGATTTTCTCCCTTTAAGAAGCCTTGTCCTTAAACCTTAAGCTGAAAGAAATTTGACTGTCAGATAGCAGACTAGAGCAGTGAGTCTGTGCCATGATCTGACTGCAGCTCAGAGTGAGCAGGGTCAAGTCAGTTTGCTGTTTGCACAGGAGGACTCAGTGACTGTTCCTGTCAAAGGAAGAAGCTTTACTGATTCATACCCTGGGTGTACCCCTTCCTGACCTGTCACCTCTCCCACGAGCTAGCAGGGACATACCAAGCTGCTGGAGCTGGACATGCTCTTTCACCTGACAAAACCATCATTCCTGCTGATCCCTGATTCCTGCTCCTAACAAGCCCATGCCAACCTGACTGCAATGGGATGCTTACCTGAGCTGCTGGGGCAAAATTCCAGCCCAGTCATTTTGGATTAGCTGCGTTTCTTTTTTGCCCTAGCAGAACACTGAACAAGACACTGTGCTCTTCCTGTGTTAAATTATGGGGAAATTCTGTTGGATGCTCTCAAACAGCTGCTACACTCCACTCCACATGTGTGGAAGCTTTAAGGCTCATGTACCTCATAGCCTGGTGCTATCAAAGCATTGGAAGAAAGAAGGATCAGTGAAAATAAAACTGCGAGACATCAAGGGCCAGCTGACAAAGCTCATGCAAGAAAAGAGATTTAAAGCAAGAAAAACAGGAGAGAAAAAAAGGACCATATTCATTTTTCAGTCTGACTTCCTGCACAACTTATGCCAGAAAAGTTCACCTAATCCTGCTTCAAGATCCTGTTTGTGGACTGAGCTCAGGGGGGGAATCAGTGTGCAAGCCAGACTCCCCCCAAGACCTTCTTGCTAAGGACTCCTGCTCACCTTTTGCAAGGACACCCCAAAAGCCAAGCCCATACTCACCCTTTCACATTGCAGAAGAAGGACAAACAAAAGTAACTGTTCACAACAGACAGGAAGAGAACCTGGGACCCCCTGACTTGCAAGGGGGGGCTAATTATGGAGCCTGAAAAGGAAACAACAACAGCAAAAAAAAAACCCCAACTCTTCCACTTCTTTCTTTGTTCCCAGCCAGGAGACATATCTTCAACATACCCCCACAGAAACTTCTCTCCTTCTTCAGAACAAATTCTGACAGCCCCAAGAAGTCCCCAGAATAATGCAGCCATAATGACCAATAGCTTGTCTTTGTTCTCCTGCTTGGACATCACTGAGTCTCAAAATACTCGACCCTCCAGGCACATTTGGCTGGGCTGGCTTCCCCCACATCTCAGCCATCCCATTGTCTCCACAAGCTTCCTGCTGAATAGCAACCATCCAAATTTGACTGGCCTCCATTGTTCACTCTGGGAAATACATCAGGGAGACCTGACAAACTGCTCTACCAGCAAATTGCTCCACCATTTCAAGCCTCCTATATAGGTTCTCAAAGCGTGACAGACAGCATCCTTTAATGTTAACCAGATTCTAGAATGAACTCAACACAATGGGCACCACAATGGAAACTGCTGGATGCTTCTGGGAATCCAAGACATTAGGGAGGCTTGATCTTTGGGATAATTAAATTAGCTATTGTGAACACAACTGGAAGCTATATGGGAAGTGTCTCAATAGCTCCAGTAGTGTTCAGCATCGCTTTACAGATGACACCCTCAATTTAATTCAAACAAACAGATCCACCCTAGGGCTCAGCAGGGTGTAACACCATCATCATCATCATCAAACAAGCCTCTTATCTACTCTGCTCTTCTGAGACCCCACCCTGGAGCACTGTGTCCAGTTCTGGTCACCCCAGCATAAGGAGGACATGGAAATGTTGGAGCAGGCCCAGAGGAGGCCATGAAGATGATCAGAGGGTTGGAGAACCTCCCCTATGGTGACAGGATGGGGGAGTTGAGGCTGTTCAGCCTGGAGAGGAGAAGATTCCAGGGAGACCTTAGAGCAGCCTTCCAGTACCTGAAGAGGGCTACAGGAAAGCTGGGGAAGGAGTTTTTACAAGAGCTTGTAGTGATAGGACAAGGAGCAATGGATTGAAGCTTGAGGAGGGAAGATTTAGACTGAAAATTAGGAAGAAATTCTTTCCAGTGAGGGTTTGACAGACACTGGGAACAGGATGCCCAGGGAAGTCATGGTCCTTGGAGGTGTTCAAGGTCAGGTTAGAAGAGGCCTTGAGCAACCTGGTCTAGTGGAAGGTGTCCCTGCCCATGGCAGAGGGGTTGGCACTAGATGACATTTAAGGTCCCTTCCAATCCAAACCAGTCTATGAATCTAGGAATCATACAAGAATTCATTTCACCACCATTTAAAGGACTGAGCGAGCTCACAAGTGGGGAGGAAAGATGCATTATTTAACCAGCTCAGACCAGCTTCAGCTGTGTTACCTGACTGTAGATTTGCACCTGTAGCTCAATTCAGGGCCAGGTTAGCTTTGCCTTTAAGCTAAAAGGCAATCAAACTTCTGGAATCTCTTTTCTGCCTCTCCAATGATAAACACTTTTGATCAGGGTAACATAATTTTACTTCACTTCTGATTTAAACACTATCAAGCTGTTTGTTAACTTGGTAGAGACACTGCTTGGTATGGACACTACTTTATTGGACTCCCTTAAGAGAAAAACTAGGCTTGAGTTAGGGACAGCTCCACAGCATGCAAACCACCAGAAGATTGACTGTTAGAAGTTAAAACTTTAGAGAGCAAGAGCAAGCTGAAGCAGTAACACTACAAAGAAAAACATCTGTGGAACAAGGAACACTAAAAAGTATCTAAAAATGCACAGCACAAACACGAACTCAACCCAAGATGACTCCTCCCAACAAAACCATTTCTGCTCCAGCAGGATGAGTGCCTGGAGAAGGTGGAAAAGCCACAGAGAGGTAAATTATGAACAGAAAGATTCCTCCTTTGGCATTTTTCATTATCAACAACTAAGGGATGCATTTTGGATGATTCAGGACAAGAGGGAAAAGGAGGAATAAATGATGATGTTTAGGAAGCTCTGGTCAGACTGTGCCACTCTTGTGTGGCCAAGTCAAGACTCAGCATTAGCAGACTAACCAAAAGTACCTTGTTTGTCTTGTGGCAATAGCTGTGAGCTGTTCTCTTGGACTTTACTCCTGGCACTGGCTTCCTGCTCTTCTGACCATTCCACATTATCCCTGTTGTGAAAAACAACACGAACTACTCAGCTGAGAATGGCAGGCCAAAGAGAAAGGTTGGTCTAGACAGCCCTCCAGACCCACAGCTGAGCTTTTCCACCTCTTTTCCAGCTCTAACTCTGCCTTGGCAGCAGCACAAGCGATCAGCACAGATACTCCCTCGTTCTGCATGAACTGCACTTCCAGCACTCCCAAAGATGTCACTGCAAGAGACCCCCAAGAGACATCAGACCTGCTCCCTATTCCTTATCCCTATTTGATCCTCAAGTTTAGAGGAAACAGAATCATAGAATTGTCAAGATTGGAAGGGACCACAAGGATCAACCAGTTCCACCCCCCCTGCCATGGGCAGGGACACCTCACACCACAGCAGGTTGCTCACAGCCACATCCAGCCTGGCTGCAAAAACCTCCAGGGATGAGGCTTCCACCACCTCCCTGGGCAACCTGTTCTGGTGTCTCACCACCCTCATGGTGAAGAATTTCTTCCTAACATCCAACCTGAATCTACCCATTTCTATTTTTGCTCCATTTCCCCTAGTCCTATCATTACCTGACACCCTAAAAAGTCACATATCATAAATCATATATCATAAATCATAACTATAAAACCATGAGGGCACCCAGCAGGAAGAGGCCTCCTTGGAGAGGAACTGCCTTTGTCACAAGGTGAAAGAGCCTTGTTCCTGGGGAGGTGCTGGCATTCATCAACAAGGGCTATCAGATTTAGCTGTCTTTAACAAACTGCATTTTCTTTCTCAGGTTAAAACAACAAAGGCAGGAGGGTTGTTTGGAAGACAAAGAGTTAAATTAAATACAATTACAGGAAAAATATGCAGGAAGCTATACAGCATTAAGAGATATTAACAACTGAAATGTGCACACACAGTTGTGGAGTCATTAAAGTGATTCACTTGACCTTTTTTCATTAAAACAAGGGAATGAAAAGCAGAATACAAAGGCCAATAAGCATTATTGTGGCCTCAGGTGAATTTAGTCTTTTGATATTAACTCATAAAAAAACCTTTTAAATGTCAAGTGTGAAAAAAAAAAACAAAATAAACAAACTGAAAACAGAGCACCAGAAGTTTCTTCAGGTAAATAATGTTGAGGATACGCTTTTGCAACATACCTTTGGTAGAGGCCCCAAATGAAGGACAAGCTGATACATGCACATACTGCTTTATTACAAATTAAACATTCCCAATTCTTAATAGTGTATAGCAGCCAGAGACTGAAAGTGGACACATTTTACTCCAGTTCCCACCAAATCCAAAAATTTGGGTGCTTTACATATCTTAAACCAGCCTTCCCCATCAAACACCTCCTGTTGTAAGCTAACACCTAGCAGCATCTCACAGCTACAGCATCCTGTGGCAGCAGATGGGTGAAATGATCTTTGTTCCATGTACAGACCAGTAATTAATGCATCTACAGACAAAGAAGGGCTAAAGAGCTCTGAGAGCAGCTCACAAAACTTTATTAACTATAATAGACTGCTAGGATGCAAAATGCATTCTTCTGAAGTATCAAAGGAGCCTCAGGAATCCCAACTGCTTTGGGAGGAGCCGAGGCGGGGTCAGGACCCCCCGGATCACTGACCTAACTGGGCAGGGCCCTCCCGCACCTTCAAGCCCTTCCTGCACCGCCTGCTACTACCCCAGACGGCGGGTGCCAGGTTCCCCACTCCAGGCCTTCCTCGCTGCCTGGCCGCCAGCCTCGTATCCACAGCTCCCCCGGTCCACAGCTCCCCCGGCCTGCTCTGCACCCCTGTAGGCACTTCAGAAGCGAACCCGGGCGATGGGCCTGTGCGCTGCGAGAGAAGCACGAATAATGCCTGCGGCCGAGCCCCCGTGAAGCAGAGCAGAGGAGCTCAGGGCTAACCCGCCCCGACCGCCGAGAGCTCCATTACACCACGGCTACGCCACAAACTACCGGCAGGCCGGGACGGAGAGGAGGAGCGCACCCCCGGCCACCCCCTCCCAACCCCGAGCGCAGAGCTGCACCACAGGGCAGCAGCGCCCCGAAGCGCCCCGGCCGAGCTCCCCGCGCCTCTCCGCGGTGGGCAGCAAAGCGCCGAGGACTCGGAGCGGGCACCGATGGGGCGAGGAGGCGGCGGCCACCCTCACCAGGCGTTGTGCTGGAAGAGACGGGCGGGGTCGGTGAGGAAGCGCCTCCCGAAAGGCCGCCGCTCCGGCGTCTTCCTGGGCGCCGCCATGATGGGACGAGGGCCACCGGAACCGGAAGCAGCGCCGCGCGGTCCGACCCGAGAGAGGACTGGCCGGGCGGGGCGGTCACCTGAGTGACGCTGCTGTCACGTGTGGGTGGTGGCGGGAAGCGCGCGGGCCTGGGCAGGGCAGGGCAGGGCAGGGGCGGCCCCGGCCCCGGCCCCGGCCCCGGCCCCGGCCCCGGCCCCGGCCCCAGCCCCAGCCCCAGCCCCAGCCCCAGCCCCAGCCCCAGGCAGCTTCTGCCGCCGTCTGTGGCGCATTTCGCGCACCGCGGGCTCGGCTGCCGCTGTCCAGCATTCACAGGTCCCAGGTGCTGTCACTCTCAGCACGTTGGCGACCTCTGGAGCTCACCCACTCCAACCCCCTGCCAAAGCAGGGCACCCGCAGCGGCTTGCCCCGGAGCACCATGGCCAGCGGGGGCTGGAGTCTGTCCAGGGAAGGAGACTCCACAACCGCTCTGGGCAGCCTGCTCTAGGCCTCCAGCACCCTCACAATAAAGACCAAGTGCAGTTCTAGGGGAACTATTATTTTTCCCATGGGAAGTTACCAATAGAACTGGCTTCCTGAATTCTCAGTGATGTGATGAGTTCTCTGTCCTGGGAAATGACAGCTAATTATAACAGCCTGTGCTTGGAATTACCTGGGGGCATTACCCCTTCCTGTTCTGATGGAACCTCTTGGGTTCCAGGTCGTGCTCATTGCTCCTGGTCCTGTCAGCACCACCTGTATGCTCCCCATGCTCCTGCCCCCAGCCCTGCAGTCCTGATGAGCATTGAGAAACTCCTAGGGCCTGGCCTTCACCTGGCATCCACTGCTGTTCCCTGCCTGATGGCCTCTGCTGGTAGCAGAGCTGGTGTCCCAGCCTGCAGAGGTCAGTGGCTGGCCAGATCCTGGCAGGTGTTCCATGACCAGCAGCAGAAGATGTGGTGGAAGTCTTTGCTTCTCATCTGGAACCTAACCTGGGCCCAGACTTTTCTGGCCAGTCCCTAAGCTTCTGCTGGTGGTAACTAGAAGACAAAAGAGGTCATCATCGTTCTGTGAAGCAGAGCCCAAGGCCTTGCTCAGTGCTGGCTGCTGCATACCTGCCAAACTGGAAAGACCCAAAGTGCAGAGGTGTGTGATAGACACATGGTGGCCTTTACAGCAGTGTCTTTGTCGAGCAACCTGGAGCAGATGAGGCCCTGAGCAACCTGCTCTAGTGGGAGGTGTCCCTGCTCATGGCAGGGGGTTGGAACTGGATGATCTTGAAGGTCCCTTCCTACCCAAACCATTTTATGGAATCTATGAATGCACGGGGCAGAATGCACCTCAGGACATCTCCTAGCTGCAGCAGGAAGAGCTTTGCTCATCCTTGGATGTAGTAACAGACAAAAGTTGATGTACCAAGGAGCTCCAAGAGGGAGCACTTCAGCACTTTCAGGAATAAAAGGAGGATCCAAAGGAACCCCAGCCTGAAATGCTGCTGCAGGAGCTGTCTGTGGGATGGCTTCCAAGCTGTCACAGAATCACAGAACTGTGACCTCTAAGATCATCGAGTCCAGCCGAGTCCCCACTCTCTGGAAATTTCCATGGGGATAATTTCCCTGAGGATCCCTGTCCGCAGTGAGGAAATGAGCACAAAGCCGCGGAGGAAGGTGGAAAGCCTCTGGTGGAGCACGTACAGACATCACCATCTAGTGGTGTCCGACACCAACAGCCTCAACGCAGCCCAAAACGTGCAGGTTCAGCAGGGCTGGAGTCAGTCCTGCTCCCGAATGGCTTCTCCTAGGGAGCTGAGAGCAGCCACCACCTCCCCAGCTACCTCTGGCTGCTCACGCTCTTTACATCGTCCAGCACCGCGGCGCAGCCCTGATTTTGAGAGGAAAATGTCACTCCAGGCTGCCAGCAGCTGGTCCTCACAGTCATGGCCCTGATCCTGCTGATCCCACTGGCACCAAGGGGCAGTGAACTTCCCTTATCACGGGGTTTCATCTCATCTCACAGCTCAGTGGGCAATGGAGAGCTGTCTGAACCACAGAGGGTGCACCACTTCAGGTCCTCTGTCATGCTGGTATCAAGGTGGGACAGAGGGTTTCAGAGGAGCACCATGGATCAAGCACAGCTGAGCTGGGTGGGGAGGAGCAGGGATAGCTTCCAGCTCCAGCACAGCCTCATCCTGCTCTTCTCCCTCCTGGCTGTATGCATTCATGCACAGCTGGACATGCTCCTCCTGCTGGGGCAGCAGATGGACACGGCTGGGACCACCCTGCCCAGCACCTGCCTCTCTGTCTTGGAGGCCCACAGCACTCTGGGGGGAGACCCAGGGGTAGGACTGGCTCAGCCCCAGACAGGCCTTGTTCTGGCTGTGACAGCCACTTGGGATGGGGGCTGCTTAGGAGCAGCTCTCCATGGCACTGCTGGCCCCTGAGGCTCGCTGCTGTGCCTGATCCTGGCCATAGCTCACAGACTTTCCTTCATCTTCTTGCCCTGAAGCTGCCCTTGCTTCCATAACACCTTCAGGAGGAGGGGGTGTAGGGCCAGGAGCACCCACACCATCAAACACTGCCCCAGCACCAGCTTGGGAAGTGACCTAGCAGCTCCTGTCTAGGGGTTTGGGGAGGGTGCAGTCCTCCATCTCTTGGGGAGGTCCTCAGCTTCTGTGCAGATTGGGCCACACCAGCTTGGGGGTCTCATCCTGTTTCTTCCTGTTGTAGCCAGGCTCTGCCTTAAGCACTCCTCTGCCTTCCCCTGCAGCTGAAATGCTCCTTTCTGGGGCTGGACCCAGCTATGCCCAACTCAACCCAACCCCAGAGCCCTCAGGTGGTGGGAACACCCACCTCAACCCCCTGCCTGCTGCAGCTGAGGACACTGAGTGCTGCCCCAGGTGCCTCCACACACTGGGCTGGGGCACCTCCTAGCCCAGGGCGGGGATGGGGGTGTCAGAGAGCCAGGCAAGCAGCTTTTCCAGCACCTTCCGTGGTCCCAGAGTGCTGCTCTGAAGGGTGGCCGCTGGGTGTCCCTACAGCCTTGTGCAACACAGTGCAGAGTGGGTGCAGGGGCTGGGGGGCAAAGGCAGGACCCTACTCCTTGCTTTAGCACTTCCACCCTCAGCCCAGGCCCCAGCTGTCCTTGGGATGGTCCTGCAGTGGTCCCAGCCCCTGGGGGCTTCTCCAGCAGACTGGAAGGCTCACAGGGACCTGTAGAGGGGTCCTGCTGCTGTGCACCCCACTTGCAATGAAGGTAGCTGCCAGGAACACCATGGTGGGCTCTGGCCTGCCCTGTGCCCCCAGACCTGTTCTCCACCCTCGGGAGGGCACCAGTAACAGAGCAGAGACCCCCATGGGGGACCCACAGCCCTGCTTGCACTGGCTCCACCCTCCCTCCACCCATCTCAGCTCAGCCCAGCTCCCCAGGTCGTGCTGGGGTGCCAGGGGTGGGCAGCCTGGGCACAACCCTGTGGTGTGGTCGCTGACACCATCAGGAGCTTGAGGGTTTTCATTTATTTTGGTGGTGTGAGTTGCTGCTGCTCTGGCTCTCCCCTTCCAACCCCTCCCCAGCTCCAGGGCTCAGCCCCAGCCCTGGCTGCCTGCAGCCCACACCTGTCCCTGCTCCCACCCTGCTGGGGACAGGCCACCAGGGAGCAGGGACACACAGCCAGCACCTGCTGAGCCAACCACGCTGGTGCTGCCCTTGGGGCCAGCACAAGGGCTGTGTTGATCTTGGGTGCAGTCCAGGGGCTAGAGCCACTGTGCTCTGGCTGGGCAGATCAGACACCAGCCCTGTTAGAGAGCCAAACTCTGCTGCTGGGACATTGCTTTGGTTTTTCCCCACAGGACTATCCCTGGGTGACAATGCACAGCCCCTGGCAGCAGGATGTGGCCTGAACCCTGCCTGCTCTTCTGGAACCCTGAGCTAAACAGAAAACCAAGCACGGTGCAGTTACAGCCCAAAAAAAGCACAGTAAAGGGAGAGAGAGGGCCAGGCTGGAGGGTGTCACAGCCCTCCCCAGGCTCCTGCCTGGGCATCCAGCTGCCTCGTGGCATAGGCACAGTGAAGGGGGACATGGGGAGCTCAGCACCATCCCAGGGGATGAGCCAGGCTGCAGCTGGGACCAGCACAGCTGATGCTACATAGAGCTGGCTGGTGATACAGAGAGTGCAGGTGGAGAGGGGAGGAGGAAGGGCACTGTGATGCTGGGACATTTGCTTTTCACCATCCCAGCCCACAGCAGCACCAGAAGTGTGTGGCTACAAGAAGAGGGAGGCTACTGGGTTGCTGGAGTGATTTCCCAAACCCACAAAGCCATACCCTGGCTCCTGCCTGCTGGCAGCAAGCATAGCTGCCCTGTCCCCTAAGGGGACAGCTCCTGTGGTACCCAAGGGCCCACACCTGTCCAGTGCATGAGTGGGCAGAGCTTGGCCAGCACAGGGCCATGGAGGAGAACACAGCTCAGCCTTCAGTTCAAGCAGCTGCTCCCCCAATCCTCTTGGCCTGATGAGCACCTAAGAGTTCACAGAAAGTCCATTTCTCTGTCTTCAGTGTGTGGAGGGGTTGCTGGCTCCCACCAGTGACCCACCGAGGTAAGGACGAGAGATCTGCTGTGGAAAGCACATCCCTGCAGTGGGGTGAGGGACAGCAGGGCTTGGGAGGCAGCTGAGGGCTTGTTAAATTACACAGAGGCACATACAAGCTCCTCTGTAAACCAGACTCCAGAAGGTGCCCTGGATCCTCAGCTAATCCCAGTGCTGGATGTGGCAGCCTTACATGTTCCCACGGTAGGTGATGTTGGTGAAGGTTGATGTAGCCTCTTTGTATAAAGGGTTGTTGCCCTAGAAGAAGGAAAAAGAGCATCATAAGTTTGTGCTTGGCACCAGCATTCCTTCTGCTTTCCAGCTGGGGAAACTGGGGCACCATTTCAGCATCAAGTGGTGGATCCACATCTGCACCCAAAGCTCTGGCTGCAGTTCGATGACTCCCCACAAAGTGAAAAACCAGCAGGAGCTCAGGAGCAGAGAGGCCTCCTGAAAGATCCACTCCACCCCTTTTCTCTGGGGAGGTGGAGGAGAAGTAGGGGACAGGCCCTGTCCCAGCCCCCTTCCCTTGTGCTCTGGGTGCCTCAGCCCTTCCAGCACCCTGTGGCAGCAGGGACCTTCCAGCTCACTCACAGGATGGAAACGCTGCTGTGGGCAGTGAGTAAGATGTCACACTGGTGACAAGTGCTTGGGATACACTGGAGGCAAGAAAGTCACCTGGGACATCTACTATGGCCTGTGCACAGCCCTTGGGACTGCAGTGGGCTTGGGCAAGGGATGTCCAGGCTGGCAGTGTCACCCTGAGCCCTGCTGTGACACTCTGCCATGCTTCAGAGAGGGGTGGGCAAGGTGGTCCTTAAGGATCATGCTCTGGGACCACAGACAGCAGCTGGGCTCCCGTGCTGGGAGCGCTGGGATCTGGAACCACTCAGCCCAGGGGCTGTGGGGTTCAGGGGCTCCTGGCCAGCACTGCCCCTCACCGTGTCCCACTTGGCCCTGGCCTTCTCCTCCTCGAAGCGAGCAAACTCGCGGCGGTCGTGGATGGTGATGAGGAGCTTCCAGATGAGCAGGGCAGCGAGGCCGATGAGCAGGATGGCTCCTGTCACCGAGAGCAGGACCACCAGCACGTCCGGCCCCTTCGGGCACTCTGCAGGAGGACAGGGTTGGGAGAGGCTCAGCACCCCCAGGGCAGTTAAAAGCAGCTCTGTGGATGGCTGGCTGTGGGTACATGGAGCTCCCTTGGTCTCAGAAGGGCTTCATCCTCCACTAGGGAGCAGGAGCCTCTGCCCTTGAGCACAGCAGGGTCTATAAAGGAGGAGCCCACCTATGGGGTGTGTGTGCTGACATCCTCAAGGTCCTATAGAGGTCTGCACCCAAGCCTGGAGCAAGCCAGGTCTGGAGAATCGCAGGTCCCATCCCTGGTGAGGGATGACACAGGACACCAAGTCCTTGGGCTGGTGGAAGTTCATCTACAAGCCACCAGCCTGGCTGATGCCCTGGCACCATCAACACAGTGCCGGCAAACCAGGGTGGCAAGACCTGGTGTGAACTCAGCACCCACCCTGCTCCCCTGCCCAGGGCTGTGCAGCCACCCCAGCCCTCTCCTGCCTCTCCCCTCCAGGCACAGGGGCCAA
The DNA here is from genome assembly GCF_027791375.1 of Indicator indicator. NCBI lineage: Eukaryota > Metazoa > Chordata > Aves > Piciformes > Indicatoridae > Indicator > Indicator indicator. The sequence continues at coordinate 1,859,443 of NC_072046.1, forward strand.
GGAGGGTGGGCTCCAGCCCTGCTTTTGAAGGATCTGTGGCCAAACAGCTCCCAGCTCAGCTGGAAATCAGAGCATGAGGTTGCTGGAGACCCCAGGGCAGCTCTGCATGGTCAGGGCTGCCATGTCCCAGTCCTGGCATGCAGCCACAACATTGCTCCTGCCTGGTTAACAGGAACCAGCTCTTATCTCTCCTGAGGAAAATCACACCCATGGAGGCAGAAGCAGGATCAGGGCAGTGGGAAGGTTGAGCCCCCATCCTTGGCCTCAACCTGGGGGTGAAATAATGGAGCGACGTGGTGGGGAAACATGAGACAGGCAGGAAATGACAGCCCCAGTGGCACAGAGCGGAGAACAAAGCAGTTCTTTAACCTCTCAGTCCCTGACCACGGTGCTCTGCGAGCCTGGCAGCGGTGGGCGTTACAAAAGGGACACAAAATCCCCCCCCAGGTAGCATGGAAACCCAGCTCTGCAGGCTCTGACCTCCCAGCTGGGGCTTACCTGGCTCCTCGATGACGGAGAGGATGGACTTGCCGCTGGAGTCCTCGTAGTACTGGAAGCGAACCACGCAGTCGTTCTCGTCCTTGTAGGTGCAGTTCACAGCGTCCTTGCCCCTGTCACCTGCCAGAGTGAGAGGCTCAGAGCCCCCCGTGCCGGGGGGAGAGCAGGCTGTGTGCACAGCCCCCCAAATGTCCATGCCCTAGGGCAGGGCTTGGGTCTCCTCTCTTACCCAGTTCCTGCACCGTCTCGATCTCGTCGCGGCACATGCGGCTGCAGGACTGCTGCTCCACCAGTGCTCCCCGCTCAAACTTCTTGCACTCCACACAGTCCCTGAGCAAGAGGAGGGAGGTACTGTGAGCTCTGCCATGCTCTGCCCAAGGAACCCCCACACCTTTCAGTCTCAGGCTGCAGAAATCACTGCAACCCCAACCCAGCTGCAGGTGGTCCTCAATGGGGTATGATCCATCCCAGCTCTTTGCTAGCCTCCCCAAAGGGGTATGATCCATCCCAGCTCTTTGCTAGCCTCCCCAAAGGGGTATGATCCATCCCAGCTCTTTGCTAGCCCCCCCAATGGGGTATGACCCATCCCAGCTCTTTGCTAGCCCCCCCAATGGGGTATGACCCATCCCAGCTCTTTGCTAGCCCCCCCAATGGGGTATGACCCATCCCAGCTCTTTGCTAGCCCCCCCAATGGGGTATGACCCATCCCAGCTCTTTGCTAGCTCCCCCAATGGGGTATGACCCATCCCAGCTCTTTGCTAGCCCCCCCAATGAGGTATGACCCATCCCAGCTCTTTCCTAGCCTCCCCAATGGGATATGACCTATCCCAGCTCTCCTGAAGCTCCCCGATGGGGTATGTCCCATCCCAACACTCTTGCAGCTCTCCAACAGGGCATGAACTATCCCAGCTTCCCAGTAGGGCATGACCCATCCCAATTCTCTTGCAGCTTCCCAATGGGGCATGACCCATCCCAGCTCCTCAATGGGATATGACTCATCCCAGCGCTCTGCTGGCTCCCTAATGGGACATGATCCATCCCAGCTCCCCAATGGGGCATGAGGCATGACCCAGCCCAACTCTCTTGCAGCTCCCCAATGGGGCATGACCCATCCCAGCTCCCCAATGGGACATGACCCATCCCAGCTCCCCAATGGGACATGACCCATCCCAGCTCTCTTGCAGCTCCCCAATGGGGCATGACCCATTCCAGCTTCCCAGTGGGTCTTGATCCATCCCAGCTCCCCAATGGGGCATGACCCATCCCAGCTCCCTGCCAGCTCCCCAATGGGGCATGACCCATCCCAGCTCCCCAGTGGGGCATGTCTCTCACTTTTTGATGGTGCAGGCATCCGGGCAGGTGGGGCACTTCTCGCAGGTGTCTCCGTAGGCGCCGGGCTGGGTGCAGTCGCACTTGCCGCAGAGGCAGGAGCCGTGGCCGCTGCACACCAGCCCGTTGCTGGACATGCAGGTGTCAGTGCGGGTGGTGCAGTTGCAGTAGTCACCAGTCCAGTCTGAGTCGCACAGGCAGTCCCCACAGCTGCACTTCCCGTGGCCTGGAGACAGCCAAGAGGGCATCAGGACCCTCAGGTATCCTCACAGACAGGTATCCTCACAGACCATAGAATGGTTTGGGTTGGAAGCGATTTTAAAACTCATCCAATTCTAACCCCCCTGCCATGGGCAGGGACACCTCCCACCAGCCCAGGTTGCTCAAGGCCTCATCCAGCCTGGCCCTGAACACCTTTGGGGAGGAGGCATCCACAACCTCCCTGGGCAACCTGTTCCAGTGACTCACCACCCTCATTCTAAAGAATTTCTTCCTAATCTCCAGTCTAAACCTCCCCTCTTCCAGCTCAAAGTCATTGCCCCTTGTCCTGTCACTACAAGTCTTTGTAGAAAGTCCCTCCACAGCTTTCTTGTAGCCCATTTTGGGTACTGCTCTAAGGTCTCCTTGGAGTCTTCTCTTCTCCAGGCTGAACAGCCCCAACTCTCTCTTCCTGTCCCCATAGATGCTCCAGCCCTCTGATCATCTTCATGGCCTCCTTTGGACCTGCTCCAACAGTTCTGTGTCCTTCTTGTGTTGGGGTCACCAGAACTGGATGCAGTGCTCCAGGTGGGGTCTCATGGCAGCAGCAGCTGGAGATGCTCAGTCAGATCCATCTCTTGAGTTAGTCAAGCTTTGGCTTTGGCTTTTAATTTCAGATTGGGTGAGGACATATGGTCAATCCCCCCAGATCCCACTCATTTAGGGCAATGAGGCTGGTGAAAGGTCTGGAGAATAGATCTGGTGAGGAGCAGCTAAGGGAACTGGGGTTGTTTATTCTGGAGAAGAGGAGGCTGAGGGGAGACCTCATTGCTCTCTACAACTCCCTGAAAGGAGGTTGGAGTGAGGTGGGAGTTGGTCTCTTCTCCCAGGTGCCAAGTGCTAAAACAAGAAGAATTGCACCAGGGGAAGTTTAGGTTGGAGATTAAGAAAAATATTTTTGCTTCAGGAGTTGTCAGGGATTGGACAGGCTGCCCAGGGAGGTGGTGGAGTCATCATCCCTGGAGGTGTTCAGGGAATGCATGGCCATGGCATCTGGGGACAGGGTTTAGTGGCCGTGGTGGTTATTGGGCTGATGGTTGGGCTCAATGACCTTAGAGGTCCTTTCCAACCAAAACAATTCCAGGACTATGATTTCCCAGCCCAGAACTGATCAGGGGTAGCCAACTGCTGGGAAAAGCCTCACAAGCTCTGCACGCTTGCCAACGCTGGTTTAATCAGACAGACAGACAGACAGACAGACGTGCTTAAAGCCTGCCAAAGCCTGGGGCTGTTTGGCTTGTGGTTTGATTTCAGCTAGAAGACAAGACCCAGCGAGCAGGGAGGATGCCGTGGAGCCGGCACGTGCCGGCCCGGCCCCAGCCCCAGGTGCAGCAGGACAGGTCAGGAGTGGCCAGGCACACAGCCCCACAGAATGGTAGGGGGTGGAAGGGACCTCGAAAGGTCATCCAGTCCAAGCCCCTGCCAGGGCAGCATCACCTAGAGTAGCTCACACAGGAATGCATCCAGGTGGGTTTTGAATGTCTCCAGAGAAGGAGACTCCACAACCTCTCTAGGCAGCCTGCTCCAGGGTTCTGTCACCCTCACAGTGCAAAAGTTTTCCCTTCTGCTCTTGTGGAACCTCCTCTGCTCCAGCTTGCCCCCACTGCCCCTTGTCCTGTCATAGGATGTCCCTGAGCAGAGCCTGGCTCCGTCCTCCCCACACTGCGCTTCACACATTTATCAACATGAATGAGGTCACCCCTCAGGCTCCTCTGCGCCAAGCTAAAGAGCCCCAGCTCCCTCAGCCTGTCCTCACAGGGAGATGTTCCTCTCCTCACCATGCACCATCCCCAATATGACCTTGGGGGCACCAGCGTGAGAAATAAATGTGCAACCCAGTCATGAGGAACTAGGGCTGAGTCACAGGAAAACTGCTACCAGGCTGGGTGACAAGGCATGGAAACAGACAGTGAGAAATGGCTCAGTGGGACGGGATCGATGCCAGCAGGGGCAGACAGATCCTGTTAATTAACAGCTCACCCAGGCTGGGGGCAGAGCTCTGTCATTGTCCCTTCGCCCACCAGATCCGGCAGCCGTTGTGCAAACAGGCAGCAGGAGCAGGGACAGGCAGCAGGAGCAGGGACAGGCAGCAGGAGCAGGGACAGGCAGCAGGAGCAGGGACAGGCAGCAGGAGCAGGGACAGGCAGCAGGAGCAGGGACAGGCAGCAGGAGCAGGGACAGGCACCAGGAGCAGGGACAGGCACCCAGCTGCCCCAGGGCACCAACTTCTCAGGGTGGGGAAACCCAGCAGGGACAGGCACCCAGCTGCCCTAGGGCACCAACTGCTGAGGCTGGGGAAACCCAGCAGGAACAGGCACCTGGCTGCCCCAGGGCACCAGCTGCTCAGGGTGGGGAAACCCAGCAGGAACAGGCACCTGGCTGCCCCAGGGCACCAGCTGCTCAGGGTGGGGAAACCCAGTGTCTCCAGCTCCGTTAGCACAGGCCGGTGAGAGGCTTGAGTTGAAAGGGCCTTAAAGATCACAGGATGTTAGGGGTTGGAAAGGACCTCTGAAGATCATCAAGTCCAACCCCCCTGCCAGAGCAGGGCCATGGAATCCAGTAGAGGTCACACAGGAACACATCCAGATAGGTCCTGAAAGTCTCCAGAGAAGGAGACTCCACAAACTCCCTGGGGTCAAGTTCCAACTCTCTTGCCATCAGCAGGGACACCTTTCACTAGACCAGGCTGCTCAAAGCCTCATCCAGCCTGGTCTTCCATGAATGACTTCTGTTAGGGTGACAGAGCCCTGGAGCAGGCTGCCCAGAGAGGTTGTGGAGTCTCCTTCTCTGGAGATTTACAAGACCCATCTGGATGCATTCCTGTGTGATCTGCCCTCGGTGATTCTGCTTTGGCAGAGGGGTTGGACTCGATCTCCAGAAGCCCCTTTCAGCCTCTACCATTCTATGGTTCATTGAGGTGTCCACAACTTCTCTGGGCAACCCGTTCCAGTGTCTCACCGCCCTCATAGTAAAGAGCTTCTTCCTAATGTCCAAACTTCATCTACTCTGCTCTAGTTTTAAACCACTGCACCTCATCCTAGCACTACCAGTGCTTGTCAAGAGTCCCTCCCCAGCTTTCCTGTAGCCCCCTTCAGGTACTGGAAGGCTGCTCTAAGGTCTCCCTGGAGCCTTCTCTTCTCCAGGCTGAACACACACTGAATCTCACACACCCAGACAGGAGCATGGCAACAATCCCTGCCCTGGGCTATGTCTCTTCTCTAGACTGAACAACCCCATCTCCCTCAGTCTGTCCTCCCAGCAGAGGTGCTCCAGCCCTCTGATTAGACCCTCTCCAACACTTCCACATCCTTCTTGTTTTGGGGGTGGGGTGGGGTGAGGGTGCTAGAGCTGGCCACAGCACTCCCTCATCCACGAGTTGGGACGATATAGAATCAGAATTGTTAGGGTTGGAAGGGACCTCAAGGCTCAGCCAGTTCCAACCCCCCTGCCATGGGCAGGGACACCTCACACTACAGCAGGTTGCTCACAGCCACATCCAGCCTGGCTGCAAAAACCTCCAGGGATGAGGCTTCCACCACCTCCCTGGGCAACCTCTGCCAGTGTCTCACCACCCTCATGGGGAAGAATTTCTTCCTAACATCCGATCTTAATCTCCCCATTTCTCGTTTTGCTCCATTCCTCCCAGTCCTATCACTCCCTGACACCCTAAAATGTCCCTCCCCAGCTTTCTTGTAGCCCCCTTCAGATACTGGAAGGCCACAACAAGATCTCCACGGAGCCTTCTCCAGACTGAACGGCCCCAACTCTCTCAGCCTGTCCTCTCAGGGCAGCTGCCCCAGCCCTCTGCTCACCCTGCCCTGGGGGCGCAGCACTCACCGGAGCACATCTGGCCCTTGAAGCGGACGCAGGAGAAGTCGTCGCACTCGCAGTACTTGCCGCTGACCCTGCCGAAGTCGCTGCTGTGGCAGACGCACTGCCCGCACACGCACTCGCCCCGCTGGCTGCAGAGAGGCTGCCCGGCCCGGGGGCTGCAGTTGTCCTGCTGCGCGGGGCTGTACTCCTGCTCCGAGCACTCGCAGTGCGACCCCAGGCGCCCCGGGTTGCAGCGGCAGACGCCGCACTCCAGGGAGCCGTTGCCCTGGCTGCAGGCCGAGCTGTTGGCCTCGGCTAGGCTCTCGCAGGAGCAGTCGCAGTGGAAGTTCACCGCCACCGTCAGGCTGTCCTTGAAGCCCACGGGTTTGATGGTGAAGGATTTCTGACGCTCCTCCGGGCACCCCCGCACCTTGGCCTCGATGCTGAAGCTCACCTGGAAGGCAGAGGAGGATGTCTGGGTGTCAGGAGCCAGCAGCATGGTGTTGGGGTACCTGCTCCAGTCTATGAACAAGGTTAAGGATCTCAGAAGGCTTATGAGGAGCAGCTGAAGAAACTGGGGGTGTTCAGCCTGGAGAAAAGGAGGCTGAGGGGAGGCCTTCTGGCTCTCTACCACTCCCTGAAAGGAGGTTGGAGTTAGGTGGGACTTGGTCTCTTCTCAAAGGAATAAGCAACAAGACAAGGGGAAAAAGCCTCAAGTTGCACCAGTTTAGGTTGGACATGAACAATTTCTTCCTCAAAAGAAGCAGCCCTGTCAAGCCCTGGACCAGGGTACTCAGGGAAGTGGTGGAATCACCATCTCTGGAGCGGCTTCAAAGAGATGGAGATGTGGTGCTGAGGGACATAGTTTAGTGGTGACCTGGCAGTGCTGGGTTAATGGTTGGACTCGATAGTGTTAAAGGTCTCTTCCAACCAAAGCAATTCAGTGACTCTATGAAATGGGCCCCACCAGGTGTCTCTGAGCTTTTCAAAGGTGTCCCAGCATGGTTTGGGTCAGGGCATTGCCTGCCACAGTAACCAGACTAAATCCCACACTGTGGCCAGCAGCCTGGACTGCGCTAGCAGATTAGAGCTGGCATCCAGCAGACTCAAAAGGGCATTTTCCTCTGTGGACCTGCCCAGCTGGACCCCTCTCTGCACTGCAGACATACAGGGTCTGTATCTTTGTCTATCCCTTTATCTTCTGCCTGTTTCTCAGAAGGTTGTGGGGCAGGAAGGTGGTGCTAGTGGAGAGCATCAGACGAGCTGGCAGCGCTGCTACAAAGAGGGAAAGAAAACCCAACCCATGAGCAGCCTTCTCACCGTGTCCCCAATCTTGAGCCCCATGCAAGACTTGAGCCCAGGGATGACCTCATCGTTGAGGCAGGTGGCATTGAAGGCCAGAGAGAGCTCTTCAGGGAGGTCACGAACCTCCAGCTCCACCTTGGAGCGGATTTTCTGCAGGAGGAGAGAGGAGTGATGAAGATGACAGCACAGAGCAAGGCTTAATCCTCAGTCCCCCCCTGAGCACCACAGCAATGCTCCCATGCACATGGGAAGGAAGCCAACTGCCCCAACTCTGTTCTGGGACTTGGCTGCATCGTTCCCCAAAGGGAAATGCCTTCAAGGATGGGAAGGGGCAAATGGTGAGCAGAGTGATGTCCCTTCCCCAGGGTCCCTGCATGTGTGAGTGGAGGCAGATGCTTGCAGCTGGTCCAGGGAGGATGCTTGGGGCTGAGGGAGCTGCCAAACCTGTGTGGGCTGCTTGCAGTGTGAAGCTGTGTCTGTTTCAGGAGGGAGAGGGCAGCTGTGAGGCCATCACACTGCACACTCACCCCGTAGGAGTCCACTATGAGCTGCAGGACATTGCTGGAGTCTCTGGACAAGGTGCCCACAGTTGTGCCTGGGATCAGCTCACTGTAGTTCTGGAGAAACATCATAAGCATGGTCTGCTTGTGAGAGGGGAATGGGACACAGCTGGGCCAAACCCTTCCCAGGGAGCTTTGATAGGACAGGAGACCACCAGGCTATGTCTAGCCACCCATGTCCAGCTGCAAAGAGCGCTCCTGAGGACCCACCCCCAAGAAAGTGATTAGAGTGCTCCTCAGGACCCACCCCCAAGAAGGTGATTAGAGTGCTGCTCAGGACCCACCCCCAAGAAGGTGATTAGGGTGCTCCTCAGGACCCCTACCCCAAGAAGGTGATTAGGGTGCTCCTCAGGACCCCCACCCCCAAGAAGGTGATTAGGGTGCTCCTCAGGACCCCCACCCCCAAGAAGGTGATTAGAGTGCTCCTCAGGACCCCCACCCCCAAGAAGGTGATTAGAGTGCTCCTCAGGACCCCCACCCCCAAGAAGGTGATTAGAGTGCTCCTCAGGACCCCCACCCCCAAGAAGGTGATTAGAGTGCTCCTCAGGACCCCCACCCCCAAGAAGGTGACTTTGCACAGCAGCTGTTACCTGGTAGAGGCCAACAACTGTATCTGTCACAGCAAAGATCAAGTTGATGTTCTTCTGGGAGAGTTTCTCAGTCATCAGGCCCAGAGAGGGATAGTCCTGGAGAAGAGGAGAGGTCATACTCTAGGAACATGTGTCCCCAGTCACCTTGGTCCCCATCATGCTCTCCAACAAGGGCTGGACCACCTTTCCCATCCCACAGAAGCTCTGAGGACCCCAACCCCGTGCCTGGGCTGGGCTTTACCAGTGTGGTGGAGGCAGAGTAGAAATTGTCCTCATCGATGTGGCACTGGGCGTCGTTGGGCTGCACGATGCCAGCCAGCCTGCCGTCCAGCGCGATGTGCGTCTTGGCATCCGTGGTGAACACCAGAAGGTGGGAAGCATCATTCCTCCAGCCAATCTTCTCCTGCAGCAAAGGGCAGCCCCCAGTCACGTGGCAGTGGGTGCCAAGGGCAGCCCTGTGTGCCAGCACCCTCACTGCTGCCTTGGATGCCACCACCTGAGGAGGTGGCATGGCCTGGCATGGCTTGGCTGTAGGGACCAACCTGCCATGGAGAGGGAACCCGAGGGCTATGCCAGGGAAGGGCTGTGGAGCCTGGAAGGGGCAGGGGCTGCTTGGGCAAGTGAAAGAGGTGGTGTTGGGTTGATAGTTGGACTTGATCATCTTGGAGATCTTTTCCAACCCAGAAAATTCTATGAAACTCTATGAATCAAGGTTTTAATTGGCTGAGTGTTAATCAAGAGGGATGCAGCCTCTGCCATTTCCTGCAAAATCAAGGACAGGAGGAGATGTCCCTTCTGGGCTGGTTACTGCAGGGCTGGGATCATCCTCACTTCCCAAGCACCTATTCTGCTCCTCTCCCAGCGCCCTGTAAGGGTCCTGCTCTTCCCTTGCCCTGGTTGTTGGTCTAGAAATGTCACAGACTCATGGAATAGGGGGGCTGGAAGACCTCTGAAGTTCATCTAGTCCAACCCCACTACTAGACTTAGAATAAATTAGTCAGGAACACGTCCAGGCAAGTTTTTTGAATGCCTCCAGAGTCTCCACAGCCTCGCTGGGCAACCTATCCCAGTTCTCTAACACCCTTGAAGTGAAGGATTTTTCCCTTATGGTTATGTGGAACCTCCTGTGTTCCAGTTTGTGTCCACTGCCCAAGGTGAGTGTTCACCCTCTCTGGATCTGAGCCCTGCAGCAGCTCCAAGGGCTTACAAGTCCTGCCCTGGTGGGGTTGGGTGGTCTCTGCTAACCCCCTAGGCCCAGCTTGATGACCCTCTCCAGCCCCAGCTGTGCCCCTTCTTGCCCTTACATCACACACAGTGGCCTGGATGATGGCATCAAAGCCACCCTCCGGTGCATCGCGGTTCCGTGAGACCTTCTGCTTCTGCACCTCCTCGTTGAAGCGAGTCACCTCGTCCGTGAGGGACAGCACGTGCTTGTAGCCAAACATGGGCAGGCAGGTGTCCCCAATCCTGTGGGAGGACAGCAGCCAAGCCATGAGGCTCTCCCAGCTCTCATCCCCACCATGCAGCCATCCCATGTCCCATGGTCCTGTTCAGGATGTGTTGGAGAAACCAAACCACTCTAAGAGACTCTTCCAGCTCCCATCCCCACTATGCAGCCATCTCACATCCCATGGTCCTGCTCAGGATGTGTTGGAGAAACCAAACAATTCCAAGAGACTCCCAGCTCTCATCCCCATTATGCAGCCATCCCATGTCCCATGGTCCTGTTCAGGATATGTTAGAGAAACCCAACCCCTCCAAGAGCCTGAGGACAAAGCCAAAGGCTGGAGGAGGAGCTTTAAAAAAAAAAAAATAAACAAAAAAAACAGAGTCTCAACCCTGCCCAGCTCCCCACTGAAATCCATGGGTAGGGCTTTCCAGCCAGGTTCCACTGATGTCCCGTTAACTTCAAGCCCTGACAGGACTCCCTCAGCCTGGGACTCACTCATAGCAAGGGTTGGTGACAGCTTCTGGGGGGGAGATGTACATGTAGGGGGAGAGGGGCTTGTCCACAAAGGCCCCAAAGCCAATGCGCAGGTTGCTGGTGAGCTTGCGCATCTCGCTGGCCAGCTTCGTGCCCAGGTGCTGGATGTTCCTCAGATCATCCTTCATGGAGTTGGAGAGGTCCATCAGGTAGTAGATGTCCACAGGGTAGTCTTCCACTTGGCGCACTTGGACGCGAAAGACCTGGGAGTCGTCTGTGAGGTGAGAGGGCAGTGGGGTGAGAGGGCAGTGGGGTGAGAGGTCCTCTCCTGGGAGGAGCAAAGGGAGCTCAGCACAGGGCTGGGGGAAAGTCAACCTACAAGGCCAGCAGGAACCCAAGGAGGTGGTTTAAAGCTGGCTGGGAGGAGAACATCACAGTTACACAGACACAAGGGGCAGGGTGCTCCTGCAGGAGGAATGCTGTGCACCCCCTGGAGATGGCAGATGTGGCTTATGGCTCTCCAAACCTCTCATCACCAGGATGTGAGCAGATCCTCCTGCTCAGAGCTGACTCCTCAGGCATGAGCAGTGTGACACCAACATGTGATGAATGGAGGGAGTGAGACACTCAGTGAGTGGGCAGCAAGATCTCCCAGGGATCACAAGGCTGCTTGGGACATCTCTGAGCATGTCCCAGGGCCTCCTCCAACCCTGTTCCTTCCCTCTCCTCTTGGCTCCTCCCAGCTCCTTCTGGGAAACATTCAGTGAAACATTTTCCATTGAAACAAAACTCTCCTTGGACAGAACCTTCTGGGGCACAGGCCAATTTCAATGACTTTTGGCCTTAAAAGTGAAAAAGAAAAGGCTGCAAACCCTTTGGGTTGACCTTTTCCTTTTGAAGACACAAAGGTTCATTCTTGCTGCTCCTTGAAACAGAAGCTGGAGCACAGCTGCAGCCTTCTCACAACACCTCCAATAATGGGGGGGGGAGGGGAGGGGGAAATAAAGGCTTTAATTGAGCTTAAATTGTTCTTGTTGCCATATTTCCATCTGAACCTACACATCACATTCTGACTTTCAGGATGGAGGAAGTTTCAAAACCTGCAAGAGCTCAAAGAGCTCCATGCCCCCTCCAGCTGCATTGCTGCAGCAGCACCACAGGCAGGACTCCCAACTTTGGGCAGCTGTTTCTTCTTGCTGAGCTAAAGCCATGAGGGCTCTGAGCCTGCAGGACATGGGCTGTGACCTGTCCTAATTATGTCCTTCTGCTTTTTAATCTTGATTCATGAGTTAAGGCAATGAAGCTCGGGATGGGTCTGGAGAGCAGGGCTGGGGAGGAGCAGCTGAGGGAGCTGGGGGTGTTCAGCCTGGAGAAGAGGAGGCTGAGGGGAGACCTCATTGCATTACAGCTGCCTGAAAGGAGGCTGGAGCCAGGTGGAGGTTGGTCTCTTCTCCCTGGTCTCAGGTGGAAATGGACTGAAATTGTGCCAGGGGAGGGTTAGGTTGGAGGTTAGGAAAAACTTTGCTGCAAGAGTGGTCAGGGAGTGGAACAGGCTGCCCAGGGAGGTGGTGGAGTCCCCATCCCTGGAGGTGTTGAAGAAACCTGTGGGCATGCACTTGAGGCCATGGTGGTGTTGGACTGAGGGTTGGACCTGATCTTAAAGGCCTCTTCCAACAGAAGCAATTCTGTGGCTCTGTGATTCATGCCAAGCCTTCCTGGATGGGCAGAGATGACTCCAAGCTTGGGTTTTCTTCTACTGCTTCCAAGGAACAGGGACTTAAAGCACTGCACCCTGCTTCTGCCCCTCTGCAGAGCAGCACACCCCCAGCCTGCTGCCAAGCATCTTGAGCCCTAAAATAGCCCAAGGGCCACTTAGCTGCTACATGTCCCCATTGCATGGAGACACTTCAGGTTGCTGCCATTCAGGTGAGTCAGGACTCCTCTTGGAGTGGACATCCCAGGACATCCTCCCAGGGGTGTCCTCAGCATGCCATGTGCATTCAGCCACTGCTATCTGGCCCCAGAGCTTTACTGAGCACAAGGAACCAAATCTGTTCCTGCTGAGACTGGAAGTCATCCATGAGTGGATGGCTGGGGGTGGGCTACGTGTGGGGCAGAGCAGGGTGAGGGCACCACTCACTCCACATTCCCCAGACTGGTTCTGTGGCCTTGGGCTAGTGAGGTTTGTTAGCTTTGCCTCCTGCCTGGCACCTCTTGAAACTCCTCAGTGCTGGCAAAGGCCCATAACAGTTAATTGGCTCCAGCCTGCCTGGCTGCAAGGAGCCTGGGAAATCAGAGGGACCTGCTGGCAGCCCAGCCCTGCCAGCTGCTCCACAGCTCCTCAGACATGGGCTGGCTCCCACCAGAGCATTCACAGTGCAGCAGCAGTGGCTGAGCTCTAAATGTCTTCATGAACTAAGCCTGTGCCTTGTTGGAGTCACATCCCAGCCTGCTCCCTGGGATACCAGAGGCTGAACAGCAGCTCACAGCCAGCCTGGCTGCCCATCAGGGGTGTTCTGAGAGGGTTTGGTGCAGCCCTGATGGACATCAGACAACCTTGGCCAGTGAGGCAGTGATGGCCACTCATCACTTGAGCCCTTTGGGTTATCCCCACTGCATCTCCCCTTCCCACAGCAGCCTGGGGGCTCTTACCTGGCCGCAGGTCCAGCTGTATCCTCTGGGGGCTCATCTGGGTGGTGGTGGAGCCCCCTGAGCCCTTGTTGCTGAGGGGTCTGTTCTCCAGGATGGTCACACTGCTGGTGGGGAACTCGATGTGGTCCTGCCCACAGCCATGCTGCAGGAGGTTGGCATGGAAGTCACAGCGAGGGGATGACTGCCCCACGACCTGCAGGAGGGGCACACGGTCAGGAACCAGCTCTCCCCGGGCTTATACCAGGAGGAGAGGACCCCCATGCCCTGCAGAGCCCCTCCTTTAGCACATCTGAGGCAAGCCTGGGATAGGAGGCTTTTGGGGGCTCAAGGTCTCTGCTTGAGAGGGAGGTGGCAGACAGAGGGGATCCAGGACCATCAGCAAGTTCTCCTGGGGCTCAGGGCAGGTTTTGGTCTCCTGTGCTTCACAGGGGAGCTCAGCAACCTCTGCCAAGGGCAAAGCATCCCTGCCCAGCCCCCTCCTGACTCCCAGCAGCTGCAGCCTCAGGTTTGGATTTTGGCAGAGGTAGAAGGGAAGCCTCTCTCTGTGGGGTAGCTAGAGGAGGGTGAGGTGGGATGAGCTTGGGGCAGGCTGGGGGTGAGGGGCAGAGACTGGGAGTTTTTAATTATATTCTAACCCCTGGCAGAAGCAGAGCCACCTTTTCCCTCCTGTTTTCCTCAGCCTGTGCCCTTGGACATCTCACCATGGGCAAGGAGCAGCCCTGCTGTGGGTGAGCCCATAGCATGGAGCAGTGCTCAGTTCCTGTCTGAGAAGGGCTCAGGCTTATCTCTAGCTCTCCAGCTTCCTGCTGGATGGAGCTGGCTAGTGGGGGCAGAAGAGGACCAAAAAAGGAAAGAAAGAACAAAAAAGGCAACAGAGCTGCAGGAAAAGCTGTCAAGGGCCTGCCAGGGGCAGGAAGCACAAAGTGTGGAGTCATGGTGGGGCTCCAGCCCTGTCCCTCCTTTCCTAGAAAGCTGCTGGCTCCTTGCCCTTATCACAGCCCATCAGAAGGGCTCCTGTGGCTTTGGTTTCTCCTGAGGACAAATATGGGAAGAATTTCTCTCCCAGCCCAACGCTGCCAATTTCCGGGCAGGCAGCAGCCACCCTCTGCTCCAGAGGACTTCAGCATCTCCCTCCCACAGCCCAAATCATTCTACATCCAAAGTCCTGCAGCAGATGACCTATGCAGCCTTTCCCTGCAGCACACAAGGGTGGCACAAATCCTGCTGTGGCTGTTCCAGCTCCTGGGAAGCTGGATCCCAACCCTGCAGCCTGCCAGCACTGGAGGGGTTCCCCGTTCAGGAGTTTGGCTCCTCCAGGTTCAGGCTGGTTGAACCCAGGAATGAATTTGTGTGTTTTAAGCAAACAAGAGAAAAATGCAAACAGTGTCAGGAGGCCCTGGCTGGCCAACAGCCCTCTGGAAAAAGCAGCCAAGCAATAGCCAGAAATTACATCAGCAGGCGTGGTCCTCCCCCCGCCCCCCATGGCCTCCTGCTCCCACCCTTGCCCCATGCTGTCAGTGAAGAGGAGAAGTCATCCTCCTAAATTAGCTCCTTTCCACTCACCCACCTCTCAGGCTTTCCCCTCAGGGCTCCCCACTGCTGGAGGAGGTGCTGGTCCAGATCCCATCAATCACCTCAAACATTCCTGTCCCAGGTGGGGAAATCACTGCTAAGATATGGGGGTGAGGAGCAGGCTAGGCAAAGAGGGCTCCAACTGTGGTGCTGGGCTCTTGGGGGACACCTGGAGATCACCTTATGGGATTTGGCAGCATCATTCCTACTGTGATAGTCCCACAGAGAAGCTGTTTAACCCCAGGGCTGCATCCTTTCCATGGAGCCCAAGGTGTCACTGCCTCAGGGTGCACAAGACCTGCCAAGCCACACAACTACTGCAAAAGCCAAAGGGCAGTTGCTGTGCCATTGCCAGGACATTTGGCTGTGAGGCCCTTGCAGCCCCCAGCCCCTAATCTATTTTCTTCTCTTCCCAGGCTCTATAGACCTTAATGGTTGGACTTGATCTTAAAGGTCTTTTCCAGCTGAAGTGACTCTGATTTGATGACTTCCAGACTCAGTGACTTGGGCACAGCCCCAGGTAGCAGGGACCCAGCAGCAGCCCAGACTTGCTGGTGACAAACTCCCAGGGCAGGGACTTCATGCACAGACACACACCCTGCAACCCCCACTTCAAACCAGCCCTGACAGCATCAGCTCCCCATCATGGGGATGCTGGGGAGGGGTACATGCTCCCACCCCACCCCATCACAAGCCATCCCTTAGCTGAGATGCTCCCCAGCTCCACCTCCCCTCCAGCCACCTCTGTCCCACAGCAGAGAAGGAGGTTTCAGCTCAGCATCTCCTCCAGGGTGGGAAATGTGATGTTTTTATCTATCCCCTGCTCTCTGCCTCCAGACCCCATCATTGAGGGCAGGATCAGGCAGGGTGCTGGCAGGGCCACCTCCAGCCCCAGTCTCCCTCACTGCTGGGTGGGGGAGGCTTCAGGAGTCACCCAGCCCCAGGGCATCTCTGTTTTCATCTGCAGACAACCACAGCCTGCCTCAGCTTCTCTGCAGGAGAGCTCCTGGGAGGACCCAAAGCACAGATGCCTTCACCGATGAGAACTAAAAACCTTCCATCAGCTTCTCCAGACTCAAATCCTGGTCCAGCCTTGCCTCCACCTTCCCTCGAGGGAAGGTGACATTTTGGGTGGGTGAGACCCTGGAAGATGTGATGATCATCTCCAAAGTGGTTTTAGAAGCAGATCTCAGCACTGAGGCTTGGCTGACTTTTGCAGAAGGCAGAGCGAGCGGATGGGCACAAGGAGTTGTTGCTGAGAGTGGCCAAGGTTACTGAAAAAATAAATAAAACTCAACTCCTCCTCCACATCAGCACTCAGTGAGGGTCACAGGAGACAGCAGTGAAACTCTTCTCCAGTCCAGAGGCAGGATGGAGCAGGGGAAACTGATAACCTCCATGGGAAGGCAGCGTGGGTGGGGAAGGGCTGCAGTGGGAGCACAAATAAAAGTGCTGTCCCTTTAAAAAAATAAAGGGGGAGGAGGTGTTGGGGGGAAAGCATCAGGGACCACCTCCACCCCAGGGAAATTAAACCAACCCGCAGCAAAAACCCTCATTTGCTAAATTAAGGCAATGGGGTCCAGATGTTGGAGGCAGAGCTGCTGAGCAGAGCTTGCAGAGCCCTGGCTCTCCCGGGGCGGGTTGCTGGCAGCGGGAGGGTTCCCTTGCTGCTTGTCACGTCTGGCTGTGAGCACAGCCCTGAGCACCACTGGAAATATTGCCTTTTTTGGAAACTTTTGCTGATCTGGAGGGGAAAAAAAAAAAAAAAAAGAAAAAGACAAACCAAACCAAAAAACCCAAAGCACCCAACAAAACAAACCCCAACCCATCACGGCCCCCACTGCAGCGTCAAGAGATCAGCCCCGGCCCAGGAGCAGTGGCTGGGAAGGAAGGAGGGAGCCCAGCCCAGCCAGTAATTCCCCATCTGGAGAGGGGAGTGAGGGCTCTTATCACCCTCCGGATTTCAGCCACTCCTTGTGGGAGATAAGATGGGCTACAAGCATCTTGATTCACACCAAGCTGTATCTGATGGGCACAGCCAGCAGAGGCAGCCCCTCCAGATACACACCGGTCCCGAGGCATCAGCCCATGCAGACAGGATCCAGCAGCGTTTTCCAGCTGGCATCACTTTTCCCAGCCCCAGTGGGCACCACAGGCACAGCCAAAGGAAGCAGGGTTTCATGAATGGAGAAGAAGCAGATAGCAAGGAAAGCTTTGCTAGAGGGGAAGCTGCTCTCCTGGGAAGCCCTGAAGGAGGTTTCATCACTTCTCCCCATCCCAATCTCCCTTGTCTCTGCCCTGGGGCTCCTTTCCATCTGCTGGGAAATTCCATCTTGCCCCATGGACTAGCCCCCAGGGCAGCATTTTTGGAGGGGAACGTGGCAGATGTTCCAGGCTCTAACTCACCCAAGGAGGATGATTTTAGAGTCACAACTCAGCTCTCACATCCTCTTTAGCTCTTTAACCACAGCCAGGCACCTTGTCTTCCCTCCCCCTCCTCATTCCAGTGAATAAAAGCTTTTGAAACCCAAACCTAAACTTCTAATCAGTATTTCTCCTTCCTCCCACAGCCCTTCCAGCAATTAAACTCCTTTAGCTGGAGCTTGACAATGACTTTTCAATAAGCAAACCAGAATTAAGCTAAGGTTTTTTTTAGTACAGGTTTTTTAAGAGACAAAGTGGGTAACAGCAGCATTTCCCAACCTGCTCCATGTGGCTCCCAGCAACACACCCAGAGAAGGGGCAGATTTTTGGAGCAAGGCAGGAACAGGCAGCTTAAGCTCCCCATGGGCATCCTGAGCTGTGCTCAGAGCCAGATGCCATGGGGATGTGTTTAGGCATGGTAGGGGCAGATGGGGACCAAGCTCAAGGCTGTTGCAGAGGGAGCAGCACCTGTCCCACAGCCCAAAGGCTCACTCTTCCCACAGGTCCCCTGTCCTGCTTGGGGTCCTGCTTCAGTCCCCCCTAGGCCTCCCCCCAGCTCTTACCTCAGCAGAGCACCAGGCACAGAGGGGGCTCACAGCCAGGCACTGCTTGCAGGAGTTCACCCCACGGGTGGTGCAGATGTTACCCCCTGGAACAGCAAAACAAAGGGGTCACAACCTGCAGAGCCCCCAGCCCCACACATGTGCTGAAGTGTCAGTGCTCAGCCAGCACTGCAGGAGCAGACACAGCCCCCATCCCACCCTGAGCCCTTTCCCAGCCCCAAATCCAGGTGGTCATAGAACTCTTGAGGCTGGAAGAGACCTTTGAGATCATTAAGTCCAAGCACTCACCCAGAGCTCACAGCACCACTGCTGCTAAGCCACTGAACCACAGCACTCAGCACCACATCCAGGTGGCTTTTAAATACCTCCAGGCATAGGGACTCCACCACCTCCCTGAGCAGCCTGTTCCAACACCTGAGAACCTTTCTTTGCACCCCTCCCCCACCTCCCTGCCCCTTTTATAAGCACTTCCCCAGCCTGGTACCAGCTGAGCTTCATCCTGCCCAGCGCTGAGCATCGTTTGCCACCTGCTAGCTCCTTAAAGGGCTCTCCCATCTCTGCAGCCTTGCAGATGTTGGAGTGCAGCCCACACTGCTGTCAGAGTTGGGCATCTCCTCTTGTGCCTCCCTGCAGAGATTCTGGGACAGCAGGGAGGGATGAATTCCCAGGGGCTCAGCGTGGTGCCCCCAGGCCTGCCAGCAGCTGGGGAGCTGCCACCTCTTCTCACTGCTCCCAACCCAGGGTGGTTGGTGTCTTCTGGTGCAGGCACTGAGCAGCTGGTCTTGGCTGGGCTTCAAACCCCGGGAAAGGAGGGGAAGGAAGGGGCATGAGTCCAGAAACGTGCTGGCAGCCATTTGTGCCAATGCCCTGGGCAAAGGTTGGGCTCTGCTGGGGAAAGTGGCAGTGGGGACTTTGGGAGATGCATTATGGCACCAATTGTGAAGCTCAGAGGCCACTGGGGCTGTGTGGGTCCCAGTTAAAGGGCCCCAAAATGCCTGCAGGGTCCCCAGGGCAGTGGCAGTGCCTGCCAGGGCAGGAGGAGCTTCTCCAGCACAGCAGGACCGTGTGGCTCTGTGGTTCCTGCTGCCAACGGCTGCTGTGGCTGGGGTCAGGGCTGTGGTGGCATCATCCTCAGCTCTTCCTCCTTCCTGGGCCACAAGCAGAGATTCACAGTTCCCTAGACAGAGCAGACCACAGCCAGCTGCCAGCGTGGCTGGGGGAACGCTGCAGCCCAGGAGATGCCAGCATGGAGCAGCGGGCACAGGGTCTCCTCTTTGCCCCGTCCCCACCCGTGGCTTTCCCTGGAAGCCGTGGGCAGCAACGTCTCCCACAGCCGCAGGAAATGCAACACGGAGCAGGAGGAGGAAATGATGAAACGACGTCGTCAGGACCTTGGGCAGAACCATGGTGACAGCACCGCGTGTCTGTGTCCCCGGGCACGCAGGCAGGGACCGGGTGTGAGCGTGGGAGCTGTGCCTGCAGCCTGCCAGGGGTGTGTGTGTGTGTGTGTGCCAGGGGTGTGTGTCTGTGCCAAGGTGCTGCCACAGGCTGGGCTGCACACACTGTGCATGATCCAAGGGCTGCAGCACCTCTGCTGTGAGGCCAGGCTGAGGGAGCTGGGGATGTTCAACCTGGAGAAGAGAAGACCCCAGGGGGACCTTAGAGCTGCCTTCCAGTACCTGAAGAGATCCTACAGGAAGGCTGCAGAGGGACTTTTCCTGAGGGTGTCTAGAGACAGGACAAGGGGGAATGGTTTGAAGGTGAGGGAGAGCAGGGTTAGACTGGAGCTGAGGAAGAAGTCCTTCAGTATGAGGGTGGTGAAGCACTGGAACAGGCTGCCCAGGGAGGCTGTGGCTGCCTTCTTCCTGGGGGTGTTCAAGGCCAGGTTGGATAAGGCCTTGAGCAGCTGAGTCTAGCTGAGAGGTGTCCCTGTCCATGGTGGGGAATTTGAAGTAGATGATCTCTGAGGTCCCTTCTATCCTAAGCCATTCTATGATTCTGTGACTGTCCCCAAGGCAGGTGACTGCTCAGGGACATGCCCCAGGACCTCTGCCACTCACACTCCCTGCTTTGGGGTGGCACTCACTCCCAGGGCTCTCTCCATCAACCCAAATACCTGGCCTGTGAGGATGGGAAGGGTTTTTGGATATTACAAAGAATTTCTTCCCTGCAAGAGTGGTCAGGGATTGGCACAGGCTGCCCAGGGAGGTGGTGGAGTCCCCGTCCCTGGAGGTGTGCAAGAAACCTGTGGCCATGGCACCTGGGGACATGGTTTAGTGGCCATGGTGGGGTTGGGTTGATGGTTGGGCTGGATGCTCTCAGAGGCCTTTTCCAACCAAACCAATTCTATGACTCTATGAAATTAAGCATTGCCCAGAGGAGTGACAGCCTGAGCAGGGACAATTAGCAATGTGCCACAGCATCCTTGAGTGGACTGGAGCCAGGACTGGGCTGGGGGAAGGCAAAAGGCTCTTGGAAAGCAGCAGCAGCACCAACAGTGTCAGCTTCTGGTTCCCACACCTGCTCCTGCTGCCTCTGTGTCAAATCCCTCCTGCCTTGCCTGGCAGCTGCAGCCCAGTGTCAGGGCATGTGCCTTGGATTTGGGCTGTGCCCTGGATTTGTGCTGTGCTGTGCCCTGGATTTGTGCTGTGCTGTGCCCTGGATTTGTGCTGTGCTGTGCCCTGGATTTGTGCTATGCCATACTTTGGATTTGTGCTGTGCCCTGCCTTGGGCTGGTTTTTGTGCCATGCCTTGGATTAGTGCTGTGCCACACCTCAGATTTGCACTGTGCCATATCTTGGTGCCATGCTCTGGCATGGCTGGCAGCAGCTCAGCCCTCCAGGGACACAGGCATTATCCTGGCACCTCTTGGGCTCAGGGACAGCCCTGGCAGCTCAGAGTGCTCAGAATTAAACCCTCAGAGCTGCCAGCCCTGGGGCCATGTGCCTGAACCTGGGAACAGCTTCCAGAAGTTCAGGTCCCTGATGCTTTGATAGCTGAATCAGCACCATGGGCCCTGGGTAGAGGATGAGGGGAGAGGTGCCAGGCAGCCATCTGGCCTGTGCCAGGTGTTTTAGTGCTTTCCACTCCCATCTCTCTCCCTGCAGTGCCTCTGTCTAGCTGCCAAGTCACAGCCCTGCCTGGGGCAGGGTTATGGCACCCAGTACCACCAGCAACACTCCTGGCCAGCTCCTAATTAATGCCAGCATGGAGTTTGTTCCCTCAGGAGTGGGTTTTTAGCTAGCTGGAGGATTGTTTAATCACCCAGCTCTGCCCCAGCACCCAGCTGGCTGGGGAAGTCCAGAGCTGCCAAGGGCTCCTGCCACTCATGGGTGCTCCAGGCACACTCCCAGCCAGGAGACAGGACCCAGGGCTCACTCACACCAGCAGCCAGGATGTGAGAGATCCTTGTCCAAATCCTTCCTCAAACAGCTTTCTCCTGTGGCTTGAGCCAAGTCCTTCAGCTGCTCCCTGCCTCAGTTTCCCCTGTGCAGGGTTAACTCTGCTCTCAGCTGCTCTGAAGCACAAAGAGGAGGATTTCCAAGCTCATTTCTGCCAGGGGAGCCCCTGGTTGTCTCCACTTCTCCTCCTCATGCTATGAAACCTGGGATCTGGGCCTGAGGAGCTCCAGGACTGTCCTTTTGGGCTGGAAAGCTCATCTGCTCCCCAGCATTTGGTACACATTACTGTGCACAGCCTCTGGGCCCCAGTGGTTTTCTCCCTTCCCCTCCTGCCACTACCCCACAGCCCAGGGATCCTTGATCTGGTGTCCCTCTTCATGCTGGAGGTGTAAACCCAATTTTGGGTTGGTTTTGGACTGAGGGCCACAAGCCAGGCTGTCCCAGCTGGGCAGAGCAGTGGCCCTGAGGCTGGAGAGCAGCATGTGGGGTTAGATGGGGCTGCAGCACAGAGGGACCCTGCAGGAGGGAGGCTGCCAAGCCCAAGGCTGCCCTGGGGTCTGCCACCACATCGTGCCACCATGCCATTGATGGCAGTGCTGGATTTGCCCAGGAGGTCCCCACAGGTGGGTACTTGTCCTGTACCCCTTGACTCAGCCTGGGGGTGTCTGCCCCAGACTCACAGAGCCCTGTGGACCTTGTGGTCTCCATCATTCCATGATTGACACAAGTGCCTGGGGATGGAGGACCCTTCCCCAACCTTCACTCTTGGCTGCCCCTCATCCAGGGCTGGATTGGAGTAGGGCCATCCCTTTTCCCTGGGCAAGGGTCAAAAATCACCTGGGCACCAGTGGTGATTAACAGAGGGAGTTATCCCAACCCAAACATGCTAGGAGCAGGCAGCCTCCCTCCCAAGCTGAGGGGAGATGTCCCTAGTTTGGCATTCCCAGCACTGCTCTTGTGGCTGGATACAGGGTTTGGTGTCAAGAGGGAGGTGGGGAGTGGCTCCTTGGGGTGATGCAGGAGCAGAAGCTGAGGATGCTGCAACTTGAGCCCCTTCAGGTTGTGGCCCTGTGAGTGCCCAGCAGCACTTCCTAGGCTCAGGACTCTGTCTGGCCCTGAGCAGGTTAACAAAATCCCAGCACAGCCTAAACTAAGACATTCTGTGGGTTTTAGTTCTCTCTCTCTCATTTTTTTTTTCAATCATTTTGAGGGTTTGTTTTTCTAGCCATAAAAACTAACAAACCAAAGTACTAAAGCTGCATTTTTTTCACTATGCAAGCAGCTGAGCTGATCCTGAAGACTCAGGCTTTAAAAAAAACCCAAAAACAACCAACCAAAAATTAAAATAAAATTTAAAAAAATCCCAGCACATGAAATACAGAGAAAGAGAAACTGGGTAGCATGGGAACCACCAGGGCTGCAGCCCCCAGAGAGGTGAAGTGATGCACTCCAAGGACCCCAGACGCCTGTGGCTGAGCATCACCCTTCCCTGGCTGGAGACAATTACTCAATCCCCCAGTCTGCCCTCCCAGTAACCTCCTCCACCAGCCACACTCTTTGTTTTTTTTTCTCCCTTCTGCCAATTTGACCAAGAATGTGCACACAGAAAACTGGATTAAAATATTTCAGTAAACCCATCCTTAAAGCCCTCTCTCTGGCCCTTTCTGCTTGACTCAGTGATAAGGATTTGGGTTTTTCTGGCTGATCTCCTGGCCACCCCATCACTGAGGCTGTGCCTTTGCTCTGAACCTCTCCCTGTCTGCCAGCATCTGCCCCACACTGAGCTCAGCTGAGCACAGGCAGGAAGGCAGAGGAGCAGGGAAATCACCTGCCCAGCCCCAAACTGCAGCTCAAAGGAACAAGCAAGCAAAGTGATTTTGTGTGCCCCATGTACCAGTGGGGGGATTTCAATGGTCTGGAAGGAAAGGGGCCACAGATAACTTCAAATAATTTAGATACTCCACAACTCCAATCATTTTATGGTAACACCTCTCCAGACTTGTCTCCTCTTTCCTCAGCAGTGCAACCAAAGCACTTCACAGCAAGGAAAAGAGCCTGACCTGCTTTGGAATTCCACCACTGGAAGGTGTAAGAAGAATTACAACAACAAAACTGTTGTACCATTAGCAAATTTATCCAGGGCTTGCCCCATGTCCTGTGCTGATGACAGCTGCATCCAGCAGCAGATGAGAGCCTCAGGCTCTTCCTGGGAATTCAACAAAGTCTGGGATTCTTTAGCTGGAGCAGTGTTGTCCCAAACCCCCTCGAGTAGGGGCCTGGAAAACAATGAGGCTGATTTATAACTCAGGATCTGGGAACACCTCAGCTTGTGCAGCTAGAGGATTTGCTTTGAGGCCTGGAAGCACACCTGGGGAGGAGGTAACTGCTCTGAGCTTCTCCAGGCTTCAAAGAAAACTTTTCTGTACACAAACTGCGTTTGTCCTGTAGTTCCCTGGTGCCAGGAGTCAGTGTTTAAAGGAAAGCACCAAAATAACATGAGATAAAAAACAGAAGACAGCAGCACTGACGTCTAAACCTCCCTGGATCCAGGGTCCACCTGCCCTGAGGACTCCCCCCCCGGTGTGTTTTCTGTTTATGAATGACAGAGCCCAAGTCACACCCCAGTGCTTCCATTGCACACCAGTGCCCTGCCAAACACAGTGTAGGCAGAAAACACAGCCCTGCCTCACCCAGGGTGGGAGTCACTCCCACCCACCCCCCGCCAAACCATGGCTTGACCCTAGAACATCTCTGAGAAACTCTGGCCCCGACCCAGCCGAAGCCCAAGCAGCGCTTTGAAACCGCACCGAGGTTGTAGGCTGCCAACCCCCTTCCGAGCGCTTTCCCCAGGAAATCGCAATCCCCGGGAACGCAGAAACTCCTGGAACAAGGGACAGAGTCACTTAAACAGACCTGGCTTGAAGCAAGCAACAGCGCTACAGGCTCTAAACCTACCCCAGCCGCCAGCCGCGCAGAGCATCAGGATCGCGACCGCCGCGCAGAGCCTTCCCATCTTCTCCTGCCAGCCCCTAACGTTGCGGGGCTGCTAGGACCAGCCCCTCGGTGAGCGATGGAGAGCAGCTCTGGGGCAGCTGGAGGTTTTGAGCAGCCCAGGAGATGAATCATGAGCCTGGGTGTATGACACGGGGAGCGGGGCCGGCCAGAGGAAACTGCAGCTCGTCATTCAGTTGGGAGGCAGGGAGTGCCCCCACCCGCGCCGCAGCCGGCTCCTCATGGGTTTGTTGGTTTTTTTTTTCTTGCTCTCTCAGCTCAGAGCAGGACCTAATAAACCCTGGCAGCGAGTACTCGGCACTAGTGACCTACAGCCCCCGGCTAACAGGCTCTTTCCCATAGGCTCTTCCACTTGGGTTTAATTCCTGGCAGGATTCTTGCTCACTCCCTCTTTTATTAACTCTTGCCTGAAAGGCAGCCTGGGCTCTAAAACCCAGCCTGAGCTGCCTCTGAGGGCAAGGATTTAAGGAGAAAGAGAGCAAATACAAACTGCAATGGAAACATGAGGAATTTGAAACTGAAATGGTAGAATCATAGAATTGTCTCAGTTGGAGAAGCCCTCCAAGATCATCAAGTCCAATCCTCAACCCACCACCCCCATGGCCATTAAACTATGTCTCAAAGTGCTGTGTCCACACAGTTCTTGAACACCTCCAGGGGATCCACCACCTCCCTGGGCAGCTTGAATATGAAAATGAATGAAAAAAAAAAGAAAAAAGAAAATTAAAATATGAAATTTGGACGTTAGAAAAAAAATTCTTCACAGAAAGGGTCATAGAGCACTGGACCAGGCTGCACAGGGAGGTGGTGGAGTCCTCATCCCTGGAGGTGTTTAAAGGAGGAGCTTAGGAATATGGTCTGACAAGACGTGTCAGGTTATGGCTGGACTGGATGATCTTAAGGTCTTTTCCAAGCAGGTGATTCTGTGGAAGTGTGGGTTCTCAGGGCACTGGTGCAAATGGGAATATCCCTGCTGGAACTGCTGGGAGCTGAGTGAGACCCAGCCAAGAACTGGTCCTGCTGAAACCAGCAGTTTGGGTTTAAACTTGGACATCACGAAGGGAGTGAAGTGCAGTTGTGGGTCAGGTAATTTGGGTTTTCTTCTCACCTGTGTTGTTTTTACCCCTCTGTGTCCTCAGAAATTGCTCTTGTGCTGAGCAAATACAAGGAGCTGGATCTACAACAGGGATTGTCCCAGCTGAAATGCTTGGGCTGCTTGTGGGTGCCCCCTGAGGGGGTTTTATAAACCCCTCCTTGCCCTGCAATACCGAGGTCCTGCTCAGACCCAGGGAAACTGAGGCACTCCAAGTACAGGCTGGGGGGGCAAAAGGGAGAGAATGGCTCTGTCCTAGTGGGTGACAGGGGTTGGGGACAGTAATGACACAACCCTGGGTCAAGGCATTCTGACAGACAGAGAAGCCAGACTGCAGGAAGGGAGCTGGTGTGGGTGTGGAGAGCTGCAGGCACTGTCTGGCGGTGCCGGATGCTGTGGGGTGAGGATGTGCAAGGTGCTGAACCACAGCCCCACGCTGGGAGGGATGAGTGGGGACAACAGCTCCTGCCCCAGAGCTGTGTGGATCTCAACAAGGGGTGATGGAGTTTGCCAGGGTGAGATGGAGATGACAGAATCACAGAATGCTTTGGCTTGGAAAGGTCTTCTAGAGGTCACCTTGTCCAACTCCCCTGCAGCAAGCAGGAATATCTCCAACTAGTTCAGATTGCTCAGAGCCCCAGAGCCTCGCCTTGAATGTCTCCAGGGACTCTGCCTCATGAGCTGGGACTTTTCTTGGCTTTCAAGGAAGTTCTGATGCTTCTTTGCTTGCCCACTCCCTGTGGGTGCCCTCTCATGGTCTTGTTGGGGGCTCAGCGTTGGGATCATTTTCCACCTGGGATCCAACTCCTCCCCCAAGAGTTGTTAATGAGGATTTGATAAAGGAGGTTAGGAGAAGTCAACTGATCTTCATGCAGTGTCAGAAAGGGCTGCACCGTGGCTGGGTTGTAAAGAGGTGGGGGTTGGGCTCTTCTCCCCAGTAGCAATTGATAGAATGAAAGGAAGTGGCCTCAAATTGTGCCAGGGGAGGGTTAGGTTGGAGATTAGGAAAAATTTCTTTGCTGCAAGAGTGGTCAGGGATTGGAACAGGCTGCCCAGGGAGTCACCACCCCTGGAAGGGTTCAAAATATGCATGGCCATGGCACTCTGGGACATGGTTTAATGGGCATGGTGGTGCTGGGTTGAAGGTTGGACTGGATGATCTCAGAGGGCTTTTCCAACTGAAATGCTTTTATGGTTCCATCAGTACAGCCCCCAGATCTGCTCTCTGGAAGGCTCCAGGTCTTGCCCTGCTCCAGACCCCAAAGCCATCTCACACTGCAGACCCCCTTAGCTAGTTTCAGGGTACCCAAATTCCTGCATGTATCCTGCCTGGAAATGCCACCTGTGTGGCCCTTCCTCATGTGGCCACAGCCACACGCTGCACTGCAGCCCCCTGCCGGGACTGAATGCTTCATGGAAGGGACAAGCAATTTATCTGTGTCTAGAGAGAAACATTCGAGCTCTGCTTGGCTCTGCACACCCCACAGATCCCACCTGCCATCGATCTCCAGGCTCTCTTCACTGGGGGACTCATCCTGCCCAGTAAACCTGCAAAACATCCTGCAACTCAGCCTGCAACTTGCTGGCTGCCCAGGCTAGTAGGAGCTGCTAGCTCTAGAAGGACAAGACCCTGTTCTGGAATTCCCTGCCCAGCATAAACTGGGATGCTCTAACTTGGGGCTAAAACTCTGAAGAAGAAGGGAGAAGTCCCCAAATCAGGGATTTGACCTGCCTGCAGCCATCTGGGCTCTCCTCTTGCCTGAGGACAAGGATGGTGTGAACTTAACATTTGCAAGGAGGTACTGCTTGTCCTGAGGACGTCCTGCGGTGTTACCTCCAGGCACTGTGTAAGAGGTGGATGGATGAGGGGTGGATGAAGGCGAGGAGCAGGCAGGGAGGTGTTTGAGAGCCGAGGAGCCCCATGGCCCTGGCTGCCTCCCCGCACAGGCTGTGACCCAGGAGCCAGGGGTGCGGCAGCCCAAGTCCGCGCTCGGGTGTGTGGCGAGAGGAGAGCCTGGAGCTGGAGCCACCAGAGGGAGCAGAAACTCCTCCAGACTAGGAGTGAGCTGGGCAGAGGAGCTCCCAGCCGGGCTGGGGATGCTCTGCTTTCCCGTGGGCATTCCCCCTGGCCCTCAGGTTAAGCAGGAGCAGATGCTCTTGTTCAGTCAGGACTTCCCACCTCCCTCCAGCAAGGGCCTCTGCCCCAAATTGCCCTCGCAGACCGGGCAGCCCTTCAGGGAGAGAGCCTCCATGAGCGAAGCAGGGAGGAAAAAGCAACAAATAAACCCCAAAGCAAGCAGGTTGTGAGCCCCTGCAGTCACAGCAGCAGAAGAGGGACACGGGCTGGGGCAGTCTAAAAGGACAATCAGTTGGCATCTTTTCTGCCAAGCCAGCTCCATCCTCAGCCAGCCCCATGCCTCTGCCTTAGCTGTCCTTGAGCAATTCTCATTTTAGGGTTCTTAAAATCCCCTTTGGGGGCTGGGCAAAGGAATCAAGCCAAGATGGACACAGATGGATCAGAACAAGGTCCTCACATTGTGGCTTGGGGTTGATCTGCTGCTTGGTGCCATCCTGACATGGTTCCAGGCAAACACCAATGGGCCATGGCATGTCTGAGGGCACAGCTCTGGGGCAGGCAGGGTCAGGATTGATCTGGGCAGAGTCAGGACTGAGCCAGGCAGTGCTGGACCCCCTGACTCATGGTGTCACTTTGGGAGCTTAGACTGACACAGAGAGAGCAAGGTGGATGGAACTTCTCCTGGGATTGCCTGCTGGGGCTGAGGGGCCTGGGTGAGAAGCTCTGCCACACTGCAGTGATGCTGCTGCAGGACCCAGAGCTAGGAACAGGGCAGGGGTGCTGGGCACAGATTGGGGTGCAGCATTGCAGTGCTCCTCTTCAAAGGGGCTAAGAGAGCAGGAGGGGGAGAGGAGGGAGGCAAAGGTACCCAGGGAGGAAAGCCACAGCTGGAGGAAGATCAGGATGCAGGGAAGAGGCTGGATCCATCTCTCGTCTGGAGGCACAGGACAAGCATCACTGAGCAGAGCTGGGGGTGGACTGGGCTGGATTGGACCTCCTGCAAGAAGGAGTGGGTGGCACAGAGCAGCAGTCAGGGATTGGTGAGAGCAGTGCTGACCCCGGGAGCCTCCGCTGGAGGAGGACAGGGACCTGCCGGGGGTCCAGGATGAACATGGACCATGCGAGCAGCTTTGGGGAGCAGGTCGAGGGGCTGGGGGGAAGGATGGGTTAGGTGCTGTGCCTTAGGGGTCGGCCCCCAGCAGGGGGTGGCACAGGGGTGGGCGCAGGCACCCATGGCAGGTCGGAGAGGGGGTGCAGAGGCGCGGGGAAGGGGTGGGCAGCCTGAGTGAGGGTGGAGGGGGAG
Source organism: Indicator indicator (assembly GCF_027791375.1). Classification (NCBI taxonomy): domain Eukaryota; kingdom Metazoa; phylum Chordata; class Aves; order Piciformes; family Indicatoridae; genus Indicator; species Indicator indicator. The sequence goes on from NC_072046.1 coordinate 1,887,817, forward strand.
GAAGGCGGTCCTGGGGGGAGCCTGGAAGGGGGTGGAGTTGCTGTTTTTTCTTTGAACACGGTGAAGACTTTAGCTTGGAACTTGCATTTGTGGAGCTCCCAGCCGGCAGGAAGCAGCTCTCCCTCCTGTCCCCGGGAGTGGGCATCACTCCACAGCCCTGTGCCTCGGGGTGGCAGCTTTGGGGCAGTGGCAGGGCCAGGAGGCATGGGGGGACCTTCGGCTGCTTTCCTCTCCCCTGTGCCCCCTTCGCCTTTTCTCTCTCTCTCTCTTTGCTCGCCTGGGGGCTTGTGCTAACGCCGTCTGTGCCAGGAGGGACCCCGGAGGCAGCCATCCCTGGGCTCCACAGTTGGCTTCCATCTGCTCACAGCCTCCAGAAGTTTACTCTCCATCCCAGGTGCTGGGAGAAGAAAGGCAGGAGGTGGCTCGGAGGTGCCGAGCCCTGGCGTGTGAGGGGTAGGCAGGGGCGCAAGAAGCTTTCTTCCTGCCTTCCCCAGAGCGCGGGGATCGTGCAGAGACCATGAACGAGTCCTTTTTCAACCAGACTCTCCTAGAACAGGGAGCTTACCCCAACAGGACCCAGGGCTTGGGGGTGCTCTTGGCCTGCTGCAACGGGACCGGCTCAGTGCTGGCGACCGACGGCGGCTCCTCGGTCCTGGCACCTGATGAGAGGAACCTCTACATCACCAGGGTGGTGCAGATCGCTGTCCTCTGCGTCCTCTCCTTGACTGTCCTCTTTGGCATCTTCTTTTTGGGCTGCAACTTGCTGATCAAGTCGGAGAGCATGATTAACTTCCTGGTGAAGGACCGGAGACCTTCCAAGGATGTGGGAGCTGCAATCATGGGACTCTACTGAAGCCTCCAGGCTTCTGTAGGCAAGTGAACTGTCTGCACCTGCTGCCAAGATGCACATTTGGGGCAGCTGTGGTGGGGGGGGAGTGATAAGGTGGGGGCAGGAGAAGGGTCTTTTAATCTGTCTGTGTCTGTGGAAAAGCCAAGCTGTGCTTCCCAGTAACCCAACTGTGGTGGGGAGTGGGGACACCTCCCCGGAGTTGTATGAAGCACAATAAATGGCCAGCATCGTGTTGCATGCAGAAATGGCTTAAGTTTTGCATGAAACTTGCAGAAACAGTGATAATGTGCAGCTCTGGACTCTTCCCTGTTACCTTGGATACTGCTACCTGGGATTTGGGGCTAAAAAAAAAACAAAAAACAAAACCAACCAACCAACAACAAACAAAAACAGAAAAGAGAAAAAAAAAAAAAAAGGTAAATAACTGATTAGGAAAAGCAAATCAAACCCCAAAACTAAAGGGAAAGTAAAATGCATGGCATGGAGCACATCTCCACATCTCTGCCCGAGGGGCAGGGGAAGGAAAGTGCAGTGTGGGTTGTACTACGAAGTCTCTGTGCTACAAAATGTGTGTTTGTATTTGGGACCTCCAGCATGCAGCTTGGGGCAGTTTTGTGAGGGGACAGCATGTTCTTCCTTCTTTCCCTGAGCTCTCCTGGTGAATAAATTGGTCCTTTTCTTCTTTCACACTGTGCTGAAGGGAGGAAAGAACCCAGAGAAATGCAAGAGCCCCACTCCAACCCCAACCCCAAAGCATGCCTGGTTTTGTAGACAGCAGCCTGTCCCCCAAGTGCTCTGTTGTGAACAGGTTTTTGTAGTTCTTTTGTAAACTGCTGAACATTGAGGAAGAAAAAAAAAAAAACCAACAAAACAACAAAACCACAAAGAAAGAACCTGGTTCAAGAGAATTTTGTGTTGTCTTCATTTTCTTTCCCTGCCTGTGTGGGGTTCAGGTATTTCAATCCTCGTTCCAGATGCAATCAGCTCAGCTGCCAACTGAACTCTAATTAGAGATGTTTCTTTAGAGCAGGAATGATCATTTGTTCATCACAGGCAACTGTCAGTCACCAGCAGCAAACAAATTCCTCAGGAGCTGGGAATTTCAGGTGTGTGTGCAATAAATATCTGCCCAGCTCTGAAGCAGACATTCATAAAGATGCTCTGAGTGCCTCTTCCAAAGCAGGATTTCAGGCCTCTGAGTTACAATCTCCAGCTCCTCTGATCCTGATGAGCTGCCAAAACTAAATTATGTGAGAGGAGGAGGACTCCTGACCTGTGTTCTCTGATGGAATTACAGCTCTGCCTGTGGGAGTGAGATGGAAATAATTTGAGTTTTGTTGAGCCAACAATATTCCTGCTGGGTGCACTTCTGGAGTGGGAAAAGCAATCCAGGGTGCTGGAGGAGCTGGTGAGCTGATCTGCTTGGAGGTAAATGGGAAAGCTTCAGGGAAAGCCCTCTGCCTTTCCCTGAAGGAGGACCAAAATTGTGTTGGAATGAATCAATATTTGCTGAGCACCTTCTGCCAGGTTCCCAGGGGGTACTGCTGGACTAAACCCCATGCAGAGCAGGACCAGCAGCGCTGCCACTGGTTGCTTCCACTCAGCTGCTGTCTGTAACACCTTAAGAGGACAATGACAGCGTGGCAGCAGGACCAGAATTCAGCATTCAGAGTTCTGAACTCTCCTGTTGGTGCCAGTGAAATGACCAAACAGGCAGGGCTTGGATTTGTGTGAGCAGCTTGTAGGTCTGCAGACCTGAGCAGCCTTCCTAGCGTGGAGGGTTTGTTCCCTTGGCCTCACGCAGCAGCCTGGAAGGGCATTGTGGTCCCTGCTGCTGAAGAGGGTGTTATGGCCACTGACCTCTTTGCACATGAGTGCACACTGCTCCCACTGTGGGAGCACAGCCTGGTCAGGACCTCAGGCTGAGGTGCACATAACCCCACTGCACACAATGACCCAGCTCTGCAAACACTTGGGGCTCTGCTCCATGCATCAGCTACATGTGTAATGGCCAAGCACTGGAACAGGCTGCTCAGGGAGGTGTGGAGTTGCCATCCCTGGAGGTGTTCCAAAAGCCTGTGGCCATGGCACTTGGGGTTAGTGGCCATGGCATTTGGGTCCAGTGGCCATGGAGGTGTGGAGTTGATGGTTGGACTCAAAGATCTTAAAGGTCTTTTCCAACTAAAATGATTCTGTGGTTTCATGGTTCTATGGCCTTCAGGTCCCTGTGCCACCAGAAAACAGCCCAGAGGTACTCCCTAAACTCCCATCCAGGTTGTGCTTTGAGCTGGCATTTGGTCCCTCTTGCCAGTCCAGCCACTAGCCATGGCCCCAGCACAAGGGAGGATTCAGAGGTGATGGAAGAAGCCTTCCAGTGTTAGCAGTGGCAGCAAGGCACAGGAAGAGCTGCTAATCCACAGAGAACATCAAAACCACCTTCACTCCAACCTGCAGCAATGCTCTGAGTGAGGGAGCTGGCCAAATGATCTCAGCTGTCCCCAGGGGCTGCCAGAGCTGGGGTGTGTTGATGAATCCTGCTGCCCAAGGGCTCCACATGGCTCTGCAATCCCATAGAGCCACCACGTCACCAAATGTCCTTAGAAGCCACATCCTGCAGAGAGCGTGGGGGTCTTCATCCCTTTTGTGCTCCAGAGTCTTCCAGAGGAACGGAGAAAAGCCAACCACAGCAGGGTTGTGTACACATGAGGTGGAGGAGCAGTGTAATACCCCTGAGAGCAGAGCTGGGCACCTGCTGAGACAGATGGAGCTTGCTCAGGAGTCAGTGAGGAGGGGGAGGACTTTCCACATGGCCCCTTGGGGCAAGAGCCCAGCTTTCCATTGCCTTATCCATCCTCTAGCTGTGCTGTGCCTCCTTTCAGCCATAAGGTAATGTCTACAGTTCCAGCTTGTGTGGGCCAACAGAGGAGGGTCTGCAGAGTGGTGCAGTTGGTGAGCACCATCCACCTTTGCCCTACTACATGGCCTGTATCTCCATGGGGCTCCTGGGCTTCTGCCTTGCTTGCAGTGGGTTTAAGAGACTTGCACACAAGTCCTCATCCCACTAGATCCCCAATAAAAGGCTGATTACCCCACTGAGAGGAGGAATAAGTAAGGGAAAGGAAGATCTCTGGAGGACTGATGCCAGGCATCGATTTGAGACAGCAAAGGGAGAAGTAAAGGCAGGGAGGGTTGGCAGGATGAGGAAACCTCTTGGGTTAGAGATTTAGAGTCTAAAGACCCTCTTGAGGTGAAGGCATGGCTGCTGTTTTAACTGCTGTGATTTCTTCCCCACTCTGTTTGCACAGAGCAGATGCCAGAGCAGGTTGTGCCTGGGGACAGGGAGGGGGCTGAGGGCACCACGATGCTCCCCAGATCTCAGGGGAGCTGCCAGCTCAGCCCCTGCAAACCCAAATGCCCTGCCCCATGGGCACAAGTCCTGCAGCCAGAGGATGAGGTGGCAACTGCAGGGCTTGTGTTAGGACAGTAGAGTCTAATAGCTCTTGCTGCTGCCTCTCTCTACAAATAACTCTGTGTGTTCCTCACACTCCTCTACTCATCTAACTGAAGCCCACAGGTAGGTACTGGCTCCTAAGATGATGTCAGCAGGGTTTTGTTTTTGTTTTGTTTTGTTTTTTTAAATGAGGCTGGTTTAATTTTAAATTGATTTATTCCTTTTTAATTGCTGCTTGCAGCAGCTTAACTTCCAGACCATCACTGGGGAGCCAGGAGCTGTATGAGGGTGATGCTGGTTAGAAAGTCCAGCAGGGAGACAGGGAGGGAAGGGACATGCTGAGGGGGATCATCACACCAGTGCCAGAGTAAGGGCCAGCCATTGAGTCTCATTTAAAATCATCTAGCAGAGGAACCCAAGGTACCAATGCAATCCTGTGGCACTGGCCATAGTGTTCTGGGCCACTGGCCCAACTGGCCTGCCATCCCTCCTCTGAAAGCAGTCAGCATTTTAGGCAATGCTTGGCCAGTTAGGTTATCCTGCTGATGGGGGACTGCTTTTTGAGCCTCACCAAGAGCAACCTGCCCTGGACCTCCTTCAGGAACAGCTTCCTGGCTCTGGGCTGGTCCCTGCTTGCCACAATTCTGTTCCAGCTGGAATTTCTTATTTCACAGAACCATAGAACTGTTGAGGTTGGAAGAGACCTTTGAGCTCATCAAGTCCAACCACTCACCCAGAGCTCACAATTCCAGAGCTGCTGCTAAGACACTGCCACTAAACCACAGCCCTCAGCACCACATCCATGCCTCTTTTAAACACCTCCAGGGATGGGGACTCCACCACTTCTCCTCTTCCAATGCCTGGTAAGATTTCTAGACAGGCAGCAGGGAAAGAGCAGAGCAAGGCAAGGGTGAGAGCATTTCCCTCTGCCAAGCAGCCTGCCTGCAAAGAGCAATCCTCTACTACTGATTGTACAGTTGGGGGAATCAAGAGGTGGCTTGACTCACCTGGGAAAGCTCAGCAACCCAGGAGATGCAGACCTGCATGTGGTGGGAGAAACCCAAACCCTCTTTACTATCAGGGTAGTGGAACACTGCAACAGGTTGCCCAGGGAGGTGGTTGAGGCTCCATCCCTGGAGATATTCAAGGTGAGGCTGGACAGGGCTCTGGGCAACCTGATCTAGTGGAGGAAGTCCCTGCTGACTGCAGAGGGGATTGGACTGGATGAGCTTTGGAGAGCCCTTCCAACCCAGACCATTCTATGAAGTCCCAAACAATGCACACATCCTTCTCCCTCCCCTGGCAGTCTTGGCTGAGGGCAAAGAAAGAGTTAACCAAGATGAGACAGACAAACAGATTAGGGTGGAGGGAGGATCCCAACCTGAGCCCAGCACCAGATGTACTGGAGCTGGAGCTCGTGCACCAAACATACACAGTATTTAATAATTCCTGAGAATTGCCATGGTAATGAGGAGCAGAGTCAGGTTGTTATGGCAACAGACTTTTTTTCCTAGGCAGGGAGGCATTACCCAGGTTGTAACCTCAATCCAGACTGAATACAGTTCTGAGAGCCCAAAAAAATAATATTAAACCAAAAAGAAAAAAAAAAAAAGAAGTGAAATAAAATCAGATTAGATAAGTAGCAGTTTCCTGTCTCTTGTCTGGCAGTTCTGGGCTTGTTCTGTAGGTAGGTGGAGGGAACCAGGTTCTTCCAGGCACAGGTTGTCCTGGAGAGCCTGGGGAATGGCTGGAGTGGATCCCTGCAGGTCTGAGTGCTGATGGGGGTGAGGGGCTGGACCTCTCTCATGGCTGGGTCTGGTATGCTCCACCACCACCTGGTTTCCCTGCCAGACCTCTTGCCTGACTTCAGGCATGTCCCCAGCTGGCTGGGGAAGGGAAGGACAAGTGCATCCCTCCAAGTGTATGTGCACAAGGGTCATGGAGCAGCCCTCATCCCACTGATCCCACAGAAGGATCACACAGGAGAGCAGGCATGGAGCAGCCCTCATCCCACTGATCCCACAGAGGGATCACACAGGAGAGCAGTCATGGAGCAGCCCTCATCCCACTGAGCACACAGAAGGATCACATAGGAGAGCAGTCATGGAGCAGCCCTCATCCCACTGAGCACACAGAAGGATCACACAGGAGAGCAGTCATGGAGCAGCCCTCATCCCACTGAGCACACAGAAGGATCACACAGGAGAGCAGTCATGGAGCAGCCCTCATCCCACAGAGCACACAGAAGGATCACACAGGAGAGCAGTCATGGAGCAGCCCTCATCCCACAGAGCACACAGAAGGATCACACAGGAGAGCAGTCATGGAGCAGCCCTCATCCCACTGAGCACACAGAAGGATCACACAGGAGAGCAGTCATGGAGCAGCCCTCATCCCACTGAGCACACAGAAGGATCACACAGGAGAGCAGTCATGGAGCAGCCCTCATCCCACTGAGCACACAGAAGGATCACACAGGAGAGCAGTCATGGAGCAGCCCTCATCCCACAGAGCACACAGAAGGATCACACAGGAGAGCAGTCATGGAGCAGCCCTCATCCCACTGAGCACACAGAAGGATGCTGTGATGTCAGTTTGCAGCCAGCCTGCTGTTACCTGCACCCCAAATGATGAAGGTCCCAAAGGTGGTCTCCAAGATGAGGCAGGCAGACTGGGGGCTGGTAAAGAGGTAACAAACCACTTTTCCTACAGCCCCATGACTGACCTAAGAAGCAAACAAGAAAAGGTTTCCTGAGCTCTGGCAAGCCCTCCAGGCTGCTATGCTCCCATCAATTAAGAATGGAAATTACCTGTGCCTCCCTCTTGCCCTCCCATCAGCGGGGACAAAGCCACTTCCCTCTCCCTGCCTAAGCCATCCCCTCCAGCAAGTGTGTCAGGTTTCTCCAGCTGATGCTCACATTGGATTTTAATTCAGTGCTGGTTCAATCAGCAGCGTGGGGAGCCTGTTTTGTGCTCAGGAAGCTGAGGCAGTGCATGCAGGGCTTCACTTAGCAGAGAGATGGCTTGAAACACGCAGGGCAATTCCTCAGGAGCAGCTCTCCATAAATCCCCACCACAGCCCAGCATGGTTCTCTGCTGTTGGCTATGAGAGAGCCATTAGCCTCTAGATGAAGCCTCTGTAGTCCATTAGCTCTGCTAGGAAGGGACAAATTGATGCCATGAGAGTCAGGTGCTCAAGGGAGGACTGCAGCCAAATTCTGTCAGCATTTGAGAGCCAGCATTGCCTCACAGCTTCAGAGACTGCCTGCCAGTTTCTCTGAAGTGGAAACGTTTCCCAGTCCATGTCTGCCCAGTTTCTGTGTCTTCCCAGTCTCCCCTCCCAGTCCCTGTGTCTGCCCAGTTTCTGTCTTCCTAGTCTTTGTCTTGTCACTCTCTGTCTTCCCACTCTCTGTCTTCCCAATCTTTGTCTTGTCACTCTCTGTCTGCCCAGTCTCTCTGTCTTCCCAGTCTCTCTGTCTTCCCAATCTGTCTTCCCAATCTTTGTCTTCTCACTCTCTGTCTTCTCACTCTCTGTCTTCGCAGTCTCTGTCTTCCCAGTGTCTCTGTCTTCCCAGTCTCTGTCTTCCCAGTCTCTGTCTTCCCAGTCTCTGTCTTCCCAATCTTTGTCTTCCCAGTCTCTCTGTCTTCCCAGTCTCTCTGTCTTCCCCATTTCTGTGTCTTCCCAGTCTCTGTATTCCCAGTTTGTCTTCCAACTCTGTCTTCCCATTTTCTGTGTCTTCCCAGCCACTTTGCTGCTGTGGTTGGTGCTGCATTTTCAGAGAGTCACAGAACAGCTTGGGGTTGGAAGGGACCTTAAAGATCATCCAGTTCCAACCCCTCTGCCATGGGCACCTTCCACTAGTCCAGGTTGCTGGAGGCCCTGTCCAAGCAATAAAAAAGATTCCATTATTTCACAGATTTTATCACCTGAGACCTGATAACTTAGTTCTCTCAGGACAGAGGATAACAGGCAGAAGTATTCCAACCCAAGGGCAGCATTCAGGGAAGCCAGACAAAGGAGACCTTTCTGACCACAAGTGATCAGGTGGTATCCAAAGCAGACCACACTGGTTTGAAGCAGGACTGCTTAGATTAATTTTGGAACAGGGAATGTTTAATTTCATGTATTTAGGTTTTGATTTGACTATGTTTTGTTTTTCATCCACAGTCAGTTCTGGCCTGGAATTTCTCCTATGCCCTGTCCTGCACTAGCCACATGCTTGAGCCTGCCTGGAGTTGGTAGCCTGGCACAGGGCTTGCCCTTCATGGAGGTGCAGAGAGCACCTGGCACCCACCACAAAACCTGGGGCACAGAAAGCTCCTCCCTGTGCTGTGCCCTTGCTGTCAGGGCATGAGATTGCCCAGAGAGGTGGTGGAGGCTCCATTCCTGGAGACATTCAAGGACAAACTTGATAGGGCCCTGAGCAACCTGATCTAGTTGGAGATGTCCCTGCTGGCTGCAGGGGGGGTGGATAAGAAGACCTTCAAGGGTCACTTCCAATCTGATGCAGTCTGTGATCCTGTGACCATTTGGAGTCCTTGATACAAAATATGGATCCTACAGCTCCATCTGTACTAGGAAAAGGAACAGCTCCAGGAATGTTCCTGGCCACTGGAACTTAGGGTGAAAAAAATGATCAGGGGGCTGGAACACCTCTGCTCAAGGATAGGCTGAAGGAGCTGGGGTTGTTCAGCCTGGAGAAGAGAAGGCTCTGGGGAGACCTTAGAGCAGCCTTCCAGTACCTGAATGGGGCTACAAGAAGGCTGCAGAGGGACTGTTGGCCTGCAGTGATAGGATGAGGGGCAATGGTTTGAAATCAGAGAAGAGATTTAGATTGGATGTTAGGAACAAGCTCTCCACCATGAGGGTGGTGAAACACTGGAACAGGTTTCCCTGGGAGGTAGTTGAGGCTCCATCTCTGGAGATATTCAAGGTGAGGGTCAAAAAGGCTCTGAGCAACCTGATCTAGTGGAGGATGTCCCTGCTGACTGCAGGGGGTCAGACTGGATGACCTTTGGAGGTCCCTTCCAATCCAATCCAAACCATTCTATGATTCATCCTCTGACTTTGTTAACTTGTGAGAATGGTTGCTGGCATGCTATGGACCTGTGCCAACAACCTGACCCTGGGCAGAGTTCCCAGATGACAGTGCAGTCAAGGACACTGCCTTGGGATCTGCTGTCTGTGCAAGGTAAGATCTCAGCTCTGATGTCTTTAGAGCAGTTGTTTGGCTCTCTGAATCCAACTCGATCTTCTCAGGTACAAATGAGGGCTTGGAAGCCCCTGGATTTATCCTGGAGAATATCTTGGGGAAAAAAAAAAAAGCCACAGAGAGGCACAAAACCTCCTCAAGAGCCTTGACAACTGCCTGTTGCCTGGTGCTGGGGACACCTTTGGGTTCACACTTAGCTCTCCCACTGAGAATGCAGAGCCAGGCAATTCCCCAACAGTCTGCTCACGTTTGTGCTCCTCTAATTTTAGAGCCAGGAAATTTCTTGGACTTTGTTTTGTTCCATCAGCACATGGTTAGGGGAAATTCAGTTAAGAGAAAAATCAGAATGTTGCCAACAGCCAGGATGGTTTGGCACATCCCTGAAGACATCACTGTCAACGGGCTGGGAAGTGGTGGGGCCCACTGGCAGCCTTCAGAGGCAGGAGCATGTATCCAAAGCTCCTGTCTCTGATCTGATGAATGCTGCTCATCTACCTGGAATTAAGGTTGTAAGAACAACACCAGTCCAGCTACAGAGGTGCCTTTGCAGCTCTCATCCTGCCCAGAAGTCATCAGTGCCATTTTCCCATCGTTAATTTAAGGAAGGTTAATCAACAATAAAGCCCAAACATTTGTTTAATAAGAGAGATTTTAGCACAGTGGTGCAAGAGGCTGAGAGGTGGATGGCAGAGATGGGTGTGTGTGCAGAGATGGAAGTGTGTGGCAGAGATGGATGTGTGTGCAGAGATGGATGTGTGTGGCAGAGATGGATGTGTGTGCAGAGATGGATGTGTGTGTGGCAGAGATGGATGTGTGTGGCAAAGATGGATGTGTGTGGCAGAGATGGATGTGTGTGTGCAGAGATGGGTGTGTGTGGCAGAGATGGATGTGTGTGCAGAGATGGGTGTGTGTGCAGAGATGGGTGTGTGTGCAGAGATGGATGTGTGTGGCAGAGATGGGTGTGTGTGGCAGAGATGGATGTGTGTGGCAGAGATGGGTGTGTGTGCAGAGATGGATGTGTGTGGCAGAGATGGGTGTGTGTGCAGAGATGGATGTGTGTGGCAGAGATGGATGTGTGTGCAGAGATGGATGTGTGTGCAGAGATGGGTGTGTGTGGCAGAGATGGATGTATGTGGCAGAGATGGGTGTGTGTGGCAGAGATGGGTGTGTGTGGCAGAGATGGATGTGTGTGCAGAGAAGGATGTGTGTGCAGAGATGGGTGTGTGTGCAGAGATGGATGTGTGTGTGCAGAGATGGGTGTGTGTGGCAGAGATGGTTGTGTGTGTGCAGAGATGGATGTGTGTGCAGAGATGGATGTGTGTGGCAGAGATGGATGTGTGTGCAGAGATGGGTGTGTGTGGCAGAGATGGATGTGTGTGCAGAGATGGATGTGTGTGGCAGAGATGGGTGTGTGTGCAGAGATGGGTGTGTGTGCAGAGATGGATGTGTGTGTGCAGAGATGGATGTGTGTGGCAGAGATGGGTGTGTGTGGCAGAGATGGATGTGTGGCAGAGATGGATGTGTGTGCAGAGATGGATGTGTGTGCAGAGATGGGTGTGTGTGTGCAGAGATGGATGTGTGGCAGAGATGGATGTGTGTGCAGAGATGGATGTGTGTGCAGAGATGGATGTGTGTGCAGAGATGGATGTGTGTGTGCAGAGAGGGATGTGTGTGCAGAGATGGATGTGTGTGCAGAGATGGATGTGTGTGTGCAGAGATGGGTGTGTGTGCAGAGATGGGTGTGTGGCAGAGATGGATGTGTGGCAGAGATGGATGTGTGTGGCAGAGATGGGTGTGTGTGCAGAGATGGATGTGTGTGGCAGAGATGGATGTGTGTGCAGAGATGGGTGTGTGTGCAGAGATGGGTGTGTGTGCAGAGATGGATGTGTGTGTGCAGAGATGGGTGTGTGTGGCAGAGATGGGTGTGTGTGCAGAGATGGGTGTGTGTGCAGAGAGGGATGTGTGTGCAGAGATGGATGTGTGTGGCAGAGATGGGTGTGTGTGCAGAGATGGATGTGTGTGTGCAGAGATGGATGTGTGTGGCAGAGATGGATGTGTGTGTGCAGAGATGGATGTGTGTGCAGAGATGGTGTGTGTGCAGAGATGGGTGTGTGTGCAGAGATGGTTGTGTGTGTGCAGAGATGGATGTGTGTGTGCAGAGATGGGTGTGTGTGCAGAGATGGATGTGTGTGCAGAGATGGATGTGTGTGCAGAGATGGGTGTGTGTGCAGAGATGGATGTGTGTGCAGAGATGGATGTGTGTGCAGAGATGGATGTGTGTGGCAGAGATGGATGTGTGTGCAGAGATGGATGTGTGTGGCAGAGATGGGTGTGTGTGGCAGAGATGGATGTGTGTGGCAGAGATGGATGTGTGTGCAGAGATGGATGTGTGTGCAGAGATGGATGTGTGTGTGCAGAGATGGATGTGTGGTCAGAGATGGATGTGTGTGGCAGAGATGGGTGTGTGTGCAGAGATGGATGTGTGTGCAGAGATGGATGTGTGTGCAGAGATGGATGTGTGTGGCAGAGATGGATGTGTGTGGCAGAGATGGGTGTGTGTGCAGAGATGGATCTGTGTGCAGAGATGGATCTGTGTGCAGAGATGGATGTGTGTGTGCAGAGATGGGTGTGTGTGCAGAGATGGATGTGTGTGCAGAGATGGGTGGCAGATGGATGTGTGTGCAGAGATGGATGTGTGTGTGCAGAGATGGATGTGTGTGGCAGAGATGGATGTGTGTGCAGAGATGGATGTGTGTGCAGAGATGGATGTGTGTGCAGAGATGGATGTGTGTGCAGAGATGGGTGTGTGTGTGCAGAGATGGGTGTGTGTGTGGCAGAGATGGATGTGTGTGCAGAGATGGGTGTGTGTGGCAGAGATGGATGTGTGTGCAGAGATGGATGTGTGTGCAGAGATGGATGTGTGTGGCAGAGATGGATGTGTGTGCAGAGATGGATGTGTGTGTGCAGAGATGGATGTGTGTGGCAGAGATGGATGTGTGTGCAGAGATGGATGTGTGTGGCAGAGATGGATGTGTGTGTGCAGAGATGGATGTGTGTGTGCAGAGATGGGTGTGTGTGTGCAGAGATGGATGTGTGTGTGCACAGATGGGTGTGTGTGGCAGAGATGGGTGTGTGTGGCAGAGATGGTGTGTGTGTGCAGAGATGGATGTGTGTGCAGAGATGGATGTGTGTGGCAGAGATGGTGTGTGTGTGCAGAGATGGATGTGTGTGTGCAGAGATGGATGTGTGAGGCAGAGATGGGTGTGTGTGCAGAGATGGATGTGTGAGGCAGAGATGTGTGTGTGTGCAGAGATGGATGTGTGTGCAGAGATGGATGTGTGTGGCAGAGATGGGTGTGTGTGTGCAGAGATGGGTGTGTGTGCAGAGATGGATGTGTGTGTGCAGAGATGGATGTGTGTGCAGAGATGGATGTGTGTGTGCAGAGATGGATGAGTGTGCAGAGATGGGTGTGTGTGCAGAGATGGGTGTGTGTGGCAGAGATGGGTGTGTGTGCAGAGATGGGTGTGTGTGCAGAGATGGATGTGTGTGCAGAGATGGATGTGTGTGCAGAGATGGGTGTGTGTGCAGAGATGGATGTGTGTGCAGAGATGGATGTGTGTGGCAGAGATGGATGTGTGTGCAGAGATGGATGTGTGTGGCAGAGATGGGTGTGTGTGCAGAGATGGATGTGTGTGTGCAGAGATGGATGTGTGTGTGCAGAGATGGATGTGTGTGGCAGAGATGGATGTGTGTGGCAGAGATGGATGTGTGTGCAGAGATGGATGTGTGTGTGGCAGAGATGGGTGTGTGTGCAGAGATGGATGTGTGTGCAGAGATGGATGTGTGTGCAGAGATGGATGTGTGTGGCAGAGATGGGTGTGTGTGGCAGAGATGGATGTGTGTGGCAGAGATGGGTGTGTGTGCAGAGATGGATGTGTGTGTGCAGAGATGGATGTGTGTGTGCAGAGATGGATGTGTGTGCAGAGATGGATGTGTGTGGCAGAGATGGATGTGTGTGCAGAGATGGATGTGTGTGTGCAGAGATGGATGTGTGTGGCAGAGATGGATGTGTGTGTGCAGAGATGGGTGTGTGTGCAGAGATGGATGTGTGTGCAGAGATGGATGTGTGTGTGCAGAGATGGGTGTGTGTGGCAGAGATGGATGTGTGTGGCAGAGATGGATGTGTGTGGCAGAGATGGGTGTGTGTGCAGAGATGGATGTGTGTGGCAGAGATGGATGTGTGTGGCAGAGATGGATGTGTGGCAGAGATGGATGTGTGTGCAGAGATGGATGTGTGTGTGCAGAGATGGGTGTGTGTGTGCAGAGATGGATGTGTGTGTGCAGAGATGGGTGTGTGTGGCAGAGATGGATGTGTGTGTGCAGAGATGGATGTGTGTGTGCAGAGATGGATGTGTGTGGCAGAGATGGATGTGTGTGCAGAGATGGGTGTGTGTGGCAGAGATGGATGTGTGGTCAGAGATGGATGTGTGTGGCAGAGATGGATGTGTGTGCAGAGATGGATGTGTGTGCAGAGATGGGTGTGTGTGCAGAGATGGATGTGTGTGCAGAGATGGGTGTGTGTGCAGAGATGGATGTGTGTGCAGAGATGGATGTGTGTGGCAGAGATGGATGTGTGTGCAGAGATGGATGTGTGTGCAGAGATGGATGTGTGTGGCAGAGATGGATGTGTGTGTGGCAGAGATGGGTGTGTGTGTGCAGAGATGGATGTGTGGCAGAGATGGATGTGTGTGGCATAGATGGGTGTGTGTGCAGAGATGGATGTGTGTGGCAGAGATGGGTGTGTGTGCAGAGATGGGTGTGTGTGGCAGAGATGGATGTGTGTGAAGAGATGGGTGTGTGTGAAGAGATGGGTGTGTGTGCAGAGATGGATGTGTGTGGCAGAGATGGGTGTGTGTGCAGAGATGGATGTGTGTGCAGAGATGGGTGTGTGTGCAGAGATGGATGTGTGTGCAGAGATGGGTGTGTGTGGCAGAGATGGATGTGTGTGCAGAGATGGATGTGTGTGGCAGAGATGGATGTGTGTGCAGAGATGGATGTGAGATGGGTGTGTGCAGAGATGGATGTGTGTGCAGAGATGGATGTGTGTGCAGAGATGGATGTGTGTGGCAGAGATGGATGTGTGTGGCAGAGATGGATGTGTGTGTGCAGAGATGGATGTGTGTGCAGAGATGGATGTGTGTGGCAGAGATGGGTGTGTGTGCAGAGATGGGTGTGTGTGCAGAGATGGATGTGTGTGTGCAGAGATGGATGTGTGTGCAGAGATGGATGTGTGTGGCAGAGATGGGTGTGTGTGCAGAGATGGATGTGTGTGCAGAGATGGATGTGTGTGGCAGAGATGGATGTGTGTGGCAGAGATGGATGTGTGTGTGCAGAGATGGATGTGTGTGCAGAGATGGATGTGTGTGCAGAGATGGGTGTGTGTGCAGAGATGGGTGTGTGTGCAGAGATGGATGTGTGTGGCAGAGATGGATGTGTGTGCAGAGATGGATGTGTGTGTGCAGAGATGGATGTGTGTGCAGAGATGGGTGTGTGTGCAGAGATGGGTGTATGTGGCAGAGATGGATGTGTGTGTGTAGAGATGGATGTGTGTGCAGAGATGGATGTGTGTGGCAGAGATGGATGTGTGTGCAGAGATGGGTGTGTGTGCAGAGATGGATGTGTGTGCAGAGATGGATGTGTGTGCAGAGATGGATGTGTGTGGCAGAGATGGATGTGTGTGCAGAGATGGATGTGTGTGCAGAGATGGATGTGTGTGTGCAGAGATGGATGTGTGTGTGCAGAGATGGATGTGTGTGCAGAGATGGATGTGTGTGTGCAGAGATGGATGTGTGTGTGCAGAGATGGATGTGTGTGCAGAGATGGATGTGTGTGTAGAGATGGATGTGTGTGCAGAGATGGGTGTGTGTGCAGAGATGGATGTGTGTGGCAGAGATGGATGTGTGTGCAGAGATGGGTGTGTGTGGCAGAGATGGGTGTGTGTGCAGAGATGGATGTGTGTGGCAGAGATGGATGTGTGTGCAGAGATGGATGTGTGTGCAGAGATGGTGTGTGTGGCAGAGATGGATGTGTGTGCAGAGATGGATGTGTGTGCAGAGATGGGTGTGTGTGCAGAGATGGATGTGTGTGCAGAGATGGATGTGTGTGCAGAGATGGATGTGTGTGGCAGAGATGGATGTGTGTGCAGAGATGGATGTGTGTGCAGAGATGGATGTGTGTGCAGAGATGGATGTGTGTGGCAGAGATGGATGTGTGTGCAGAGATGGATGTGTGTGCAGAGATGGGTGTGTGTGGCAGAGATGGATGTGTGTGCAGAGATGGATGTGTGTGGCAGAGATGGATGTGTGTGGCAGAGATGGATGTGTGTGCAGAGATGGGTGTGTGTGCAGAGATGGATGTGTGTGCAGAGATGGGTGTGTGTGCAGAGATGGGTGTGTGTGGCAGAGATGGATGTGTGTGGCAGAGATGGATGTGTGTGCAGAGATGGATGTGTGTGGCAGAGATGGATGTGTGTGTGCAGAGATGGATGTGTGTGCAGAGATGGATGTGTGTGGCAGAGATGGATGTGTGTGCAGAGATGGATGTGTGTGGCAGAGATGGATGTGTGTGTGCAGAGATGGATGTGTGTGTGCAGAGATGGATGTGTGTGTGCAGAGATGGGTGTGTGTGCAGAGATGGGTGTGTGTGTGCAGAGATGGATGTGTGTGGCAGAGATGGGTGTGTGTGCAGAGATGGATGTGTGTGCAGAGATGGATGTGTGTGGCAGAGATGGATGTGTGTGCAGAGATGGGTGTGTGTGCAGAGATGGGTGTGTGTGCAGAGATGGGTGTGTGTGGCAGAGATGGATGTGTGTGTGTAGCGATGGATGTGTGTGCAGAGATGGATGTGTGTGCAGAGATGGATGTGTGTGCAGAGATGGATGTGTGTGCAGAGATGGATGTGTGTGCAGAGATGGGTGTGTGTGCAGAGATGGGTGTGTGTGGCAGAGATGGGTGTGTGTGCAGAGATGGGTGTGTGTGCAGAGATGGATGTGTGTGTGCAGAGATGGGTGTGTGTGCAGAGATGGATGTGTGTGGCAGAGATGGATGTGTGTGGCAGAGATGGATGTGTGTGGTAGAGATGGATGTGTGTGTGCAGAGATGGGTGTGTGTGGCAGAGATGGGTGTGTGTGTGCAGAGATGGATGTGTGTGGCAGAGATGGATGTGTGTGCAGAGATGGATGTGTGTGTGCAGAGATGGATGTGTGTGGCAGAGATGGATGTGTGTGCAGAGATGGATGTGTGTGCAGAGATGGATGTGTGGCAGAGATGGGTGTGTGTGCAGAGATGGATGTGTGTGCAGTAATGGGTGTGTGTGCAGAGATGGATGTGTGTGTGCAGAGATGGGTGTGTGTGCAGAGATGGATGTGTGTGCAGTAATGGATGTGTGTGCAGAGATGGATGTGTGTGTGCAGAGATGGATGTGTGTGTGCAGAGATGGATGTGTGTGCAGAGATGGATGTGTGTGGCAGAGATGGATGTGTGTGCAGAGATGGGTGTGTGTGGCAGAGATGGATGTGTGTGAAGAGATGGATGTGTGTGCAGAGATGGGTGTGTGTGCAGAGATGGATGTGTGTGGCAGAGATGGGTGTGTGTGCAGAGATGGATGTGTGTGCAGAGATGGGTGTGTGTGTGCAGAGATGGATGTGTGTGTAGAGATGGGTGTGTGTGCAGAGATGGATGTGTGTGTGGCAGAGATGGATGTGTGTGCAGAGATGGATGTGTGTGTGCAGAGATGGATCTGTGTGCAGAGATGGATGTGTGTGTGCAGAGATGGATGTGTGTGTGCAGAGATGGATGTGTGGCAGAGATGGATGTGTGTGCAGAGATGGGTGTGTGTGCAGAGATGGATGTGTGTGTGCAGAGATGGATGTGTGTGGCAGAGATGGATGTGTGTGCAGAGATGGGTGTGTGTGGCAGAGATGGGTGTGTGTGGCAGAGATGGATGTGTGTGGCAGAGATGGGTGTGTGTGGCAGAGATGGGTGTGTGTGCAGAGATGGGTGTGTGTGCAGAGATGGATGTGTGTGGCAGAGATGGATGTGTGTGCAGAGATGGGTGTGTGTGCAGAGATGGATGTGTGTGTGCAGAGATGGATGTGTGTGCAGAGATGGGTGTGTGTGCAGAGATGGATGTGTGTGGCAGAGATGGATGTGTGTGCAGAGATGGATGTGTGTGCAGAGATGGGTGTGTGTGGTAGAGATGGATGTGTGTGTGCAGAGATGGATGTGTGTGGCAGAGATGGATGTGTGTGCAGAGATGGGTGTGTGTGTGCAGAGATGGATGTGTGTGGCAGAGATGGATGTGTGTGCAGAGATGGGTGTGTGTGTGCAGAGATGGATGTGTGTGCAGAGATGCGTGTGTGTGCAGAGATGGGTGTGTGTGCAGAGATGGATGTGTGTGCAGAGATGGATGTGTGTGGCAGAGATGGGTGTGTGTGTGCAGAGATGGATGTGTGTGCAGAGATGTATGTGTGTGTGCAGAGATGGGTGTGTGTGCAGAGATGGATGTGTGTGGCAGAGATGGATGTGTGTGCAGAGATGGGTGTGTGTGCAGAGATGGATGTGTGTGTGCAGAGATGGGTGTGTGGCAGAGATGGATGTGTGTGCAGAGATGGATGTGTGTGCAGAGATGGGTGTGTGTGCAGAGATGGATGTGTGTGGCAGAGATGGATGTGTGTGGCAGAGATGGATGTGTGTGCAGAGATGTATGTGTGTGTGCAGAGATGGGTGTGTGTGCAGAGATGGATGTGTGTGGCAGAGATGGATGTGTGTGGCAGAGATGGATGTGTGTGCAGAGATGTATGTGTGTGTGCAGAGATGGGTGTGTGTGCAGAGATGGATGTGTGTGCAGAGATGTATGTGTGTGTGCAGAGATGGGTGTGTGTGCAGAGATGGATGTGTGTGCAGAGATGGATGTGTGTGTGCAGAGATGGATGTGTGTGCAGAGATGTATGTGTGTGTGCAGAGATGGGTGTGTGTGCAGAGATGGATGTGTGTGGCAGAGATGGATGTGTGTGGCAGAGATGGATGTGTGTGCAGAGATGGATGTGTGTGTGCAGAGATGGATGTGTGTGGCAGAGATGGATGTGTGTGCAGAGATGTATGTGTGTGTGCAGAGATGGGTGTGTGTGCAGAGATGGATGTGTGTGGCAGAGATGGATGTGTGTGGCAGAGATGGATGTGTGTGCAGAGATGTATGTGTGTGTGCAGAGATGGGTGTGTGTGCAGAGATGGATGTGTGTGGCAGAGATGGATGTGTGGCAGAGATGGGTGTGCGTGTGCAGAGATGGATGTGTGTGTGCAGAGATGGATGTGTGTGCAGAGAGGGGTGTGTGTGGCAGAGATGGGTGTGCCTGTGCAGAGATGGATGTGTGTGCAGAGATGGATGTGTGTGTGCAGAGATGGATGTGTGTGCAGAGATGGATGTGTGGCAGAGATGGGTGTGTGTGCAGAGATGGATGTGTGTTCAGAGATGGATGTGTGTGTGCAGAGATGGATGTGTGTGTGCAGAAATGGATGTGTGTGCAGAGATGGATGTGTGTGGCAGAGATGGGTGTGTGTGCAGAGATGGATGTGTGTGGCAGAGATGGATGTGTGTGCAGAGATGGATGTGTGTTCAGAGATGGATGTGTGTGTGCAGAGATGGGTGTGTGTGCAGAGATGGATGTGTGTGGCAGAGATGGATGTGTGTGCAGAGATGGATGTGTGGCAGAGATGGGTGTGTGTGTGCAGAGATGGGTGTGTGTGCAGAGACTTATATGCCACATATCTCACAATCTTGTCTATCATGCAAGAAATGGCCCATCTGTAGACAATCACACTGATAATAGATAAAATAGAATGACTCAGAACCCAAAACAGCTTCATTTTGCTTCCTAATCTGAGCAGAAATAAATCACAAGCAATCGAGCCCCGAGTTGGAGCGCCAAAAATAAAAAGTGTATCGGTGTGAGCTGAAATTCCCCCCCCACCGACAATAACCAGGCTAGCCCAGTCTGGAAGCAAATGAAAAGCTGTATTTACAAGCAGATGAAATGCAATGAATATGTACAAATATACAAAATTCACAACACTTACAAATATATACAATCAACAGAAAAAGCACAACCAATCTCCCTTTGCTTCCCCCCAAGGGGACCCTCCCAAAGGGGCCTCCCTCTCCCAGGAGCTTCCCCCCCAGACCCCCCTGGACAGAGAAGCAGAGTTTAGTTAGAGCAGAAAGTTGTTAACTTAGCTGCCAAGGTCAGTGTGTTATCTTCAGCCAGAAGAGAAGAAGAAACAGCAGCCAGACAGCCCAGCAACTGCCCCCACTGCCGAACGCAGAATGTGCAGAATGCCTACTTTGTTTTGGGTAATATTTCTTAAACATTTCTATCTATCCAATGGAAGTGTTTAGAACAATCGTTATTTTGCTTTCTTACACCCAATAGTGACTTATTTACATTCTTTCACTTTCTCTGTTCTGAACTTTGCAAGGAAAAATTAAAAAGACAGTTTCAAACCATCACAGTCCACCCCTTCTAAACAATTCCATTGGCTGCTACTATCATCTATCTAATCTAAAATAATATCTACAACAATAGGTGAATAAAGACCATAGTCCATTCCGGCTATCTCGGATGTAGATGATTCAAAAGAGTCAAATCACAGGAAAAACAGCAAACAGCTTGTTTCCTCGCAGATGGAGCGAAGAAAGGAACAGGGACTCTCAGGTGACTCAGGGCTCTCAGGGTTCGTGCACCGTAGATCTCATGGAACTCTCCTCTTGGGCGCGATGCTGTATCTGCGCAACACTCTGAATTTAACCTCTCTCAGCCAAAGTTAGATTTCTTTGTGGAATACACTGAATTTCACCATTTTCTTGCATCACCCAATAGGTGTGACCAGGACCTTCAGCAGAAACCACCCCTCGGACAGGTTTGGCCTCTCCTGAAGGAGAAAATACCCAAACAGTTTTGCCTAACAGATTCTTTTCTCTGATAACAGGAACTCTATCACCTTCCTCCTTTCGCAACAAATCTGATTGGGACAGGTCCAGCTCGATTCACTGAACCTCTACTATTCACCAACCAGGTTGCTTGTGCTAAATGTTTCTCCCAGTTTTTCAATGATCCACCCCCCATGGCTTTGAGAGTGGTTTTCAGCAAACCGTTGTAGCGTTCGAT
Organism: Indicator indicator; assembly: GCF_027791375.1. Classification (NCBI taxonomy): domain Eukaryota; kingdom Metazoa; phylum Chordata; class Aves; order Piciformes; family Indicatoridae; genus Indicator; species Indicator indicator. Next base: position 1,908,552 of record NC_072046.1, read on the forward strand.
CTTCCCTGCAGCTGGTGCATAGTAGGGAATGTGGAATATCCACTCGATGCCGTGCTCTTTGGCCCAGTTTTTTACAAGATTGTTCTTGAAATGAGTTCCGTTGTCTGACTCAATCCTCTCTGGAGTTCCGTGTCTCCACAGGATTTGTCTCTCCAGGCCAAGAATGGTGTTACGTGCAGTTGCATGAGGAACTGGATAAGTTTCCAGCCATCCAGTGTGTGCAGAGATGGATGTGTGTGCAGAGATGGATGTGTGTGGCAGAGATGGATGTGTGTGTGGCAGAGATGGATGTGTGTGCAGAGATGGATGTGTGTGTGCAGAGATGGATGTGTGTGTGCAGAGATGGGTGTGTGGCAGAGATGGGTGTGTGGCAGAGATGGATGTGTGTGCAGAGATGGATGTGTGTGCAGAGATGGATGTGTGTGTGGCAGAGATGGATGTGTGTGTGCAGAGATGGATGTGTGTGCAGAGATGGATGTGTGTGCAGAGATGGATGTGTGTGTGCAGAGATGGATGTGTGTGTGCAGAGATGGATGTGTGTGCAGAGATGGATGTGTGTGCAGAGATGGATGTGTGTGTGCAGAGATGGATGTGTGTGTGCAGAGATGGATGTGTGTGTGCAGAGATGGGTGTGTGTGCAGAGATGGATGTGTGTGCAGAGATGGATGTGTGTGTGCAGAGATGGATGTGTGTGTGCAGAGATGGGTGTGTGTGCAGAGATGGATGTGTGTGCAGAGATGGGTGTGTGGCAGAGATGGATGTGTGTTCAGAGACGGGTGTGTGGCAGAGATGGATGTGTGTGCAGAGATGGATGTGTGTGCAGAGATGGATGTGTGTGCAGAGATGGATGTGTGTTCAGAGACGGGTGTGTGGCAGAGATGGATGTGTGTGCAGAGATGGATGTGTGTGCAGAGATGGGTGTGTGGCAGAGATGGGTGTGTGTGCAGAGATGGATGTGTGTGCAGAGACGGGTGTGTGGCAGAGATGGGTGTGTGTGCAGAGATGGATGTGTGTGCAGAGACGGGTGTGTGGCAGAGATGGGTGTGTGTGCAGAGATGGATGTGTGTGCAGAGATGGGTGTGTGGCAGAGATGGATGTGTGTGCAGAGATGGGTGTGTGGCAGAGATGGATGTGTGTGCAGAGATGGATGTGTGTGCAGAGATGGATGTGTGTGTGCAGAGATGGATGTGTGTGTGGCAGAGATGGATGTATGTGTGCAGAGATGGATGTGTGTGCAGAGATGGGTGTGTGTGCAGAGATGGATGTGTGTGCAGAGATGCATGTGTGTGCAGAGATGGATGTCTGTGTGCAGAGATGGATGTGTGTGCAGAGATGGATGTGTGGCAGAGATGGATGTGTGTGCAGAGATGGGTGTGTGTGTAGAGATGGATGTGTGTGCAGAGATGGGTGTGTGTGCAGAGATGGATGTGTGTGCAGAGATGCATGTGTGTGTGCAGAGATGGATGTGTGTGTGCAGAGATGGATGTGTGTGTAGAGATGGATGTGTGTGCAGAGATGGATGTGTGTGCAGAGATGGATGTGTGTGTAGAGATGGATGTGTGTGCAGAGATGGATGTGTGGCAGAGATGGATGTGTGTGCAGAGATCGGTGTGTGTGTAGAGATGGATGTGTGTGCAGAGATGGATGTGTGTGTGCAGAGATGGGTGTGTGTGGCAGAGATGGATGTGTGTGTGCAGAGATGGATGTGTGTGTGCAGAGATGGGTGTGTGTGGCAGAGATGGGTGTGTGTGCAAAGATGGGTGTGTGTGGCAGAGATGGATGTGTGGCAGAGATGGATGTGTGTGTGGCAGAGATGGATGTGTGTGTGCAGAGATGGATGTGTGTGCAGAGATGGATGTGTGTGTGCAGAGATGGGTGTGTGTGGCAGAGATGGATGTGTGTGTGCAGAGATGGATGTGTGTGGCAGAGATGGATGTGTGTGCAGAGATGGATGTGTGTGTGCAGAGATGGATGTGTGGCAGAGATGGATGTGTGTGGCAGAGATGGATGTGTGTGGCAGAGATGGGTGTGTGTGGCAGAGATGGATGTGTGTGGCAGAGATGGATGTGTGTGGCAGAGATGGGTGTGTGTGCCAGAGAGAGATGGTCTGTGTGACATCCCCTGGTATCCTTCTGGCCATGGCATAGTGCTCTGTGTTGGCAGAACTCTTCCATCCACCAACTTTCCTCTTTTTGATTTGTTGAGACCTGGCTGAACACTGCTTCTCAGGTGCATGTGGTTGTCCTGCCCCAAAGAGAACCTTTGAAGACATCACCTTAGCAGATGGATTTACTCTCCTAGCAAGGAGCTGTGTGATTAGAGGACACACAGCACCAGAACCCCTTGCCAGATTTGCCTTTCCTTGCCAGGTGGGCTCCCTGGCTGGTTGTAATTTATGCAGCTCCAGCTGTGCCTTTTTGTGCCTTTGGTGAGTGCCACCACATTTGGTTTTGCTCTGAGTGACTCTAGAGAGAGAGGAAACAAGATCCATCCTTCCTGTGGTGCTCCAGGTGCAACACACTGAGGCCAGGAGTTTTCACATCCTTCTAGCTGTGGATGTGACACTGGGAAATGATCAAGGCAACAATCCATGAAGAGCAGGAGAAACACAAAAGGGAGGAGAAACATCTCCCCTGTGGCAGCAGGCAACCAGAGTCACCTTTCTGGAAGGGGGGCTGGACTTACAGAGCTACACAACTCTGCTTCTGCAGCCAGGAGCTGCTTTGGCTGCCTCAGTCTGTCTTGGTTGAGGCTGGCACAGGAGTGTGGCTGTGCGGATGGATGCTGCTGCTTGTGCAGAGCACTCCACCTTGCAAGGAGAACAAGGTGTGCATGAAAGCAAGCTCAGGGCACTGTCCCCTTGCTGTGGCAGCTGCCTGGCTGGTGCTGGCTGCTGCCTCTCTGCCCTGGCATGGCTCAAGCTTTCACACATGTGGGGCTAAGCCCAGAGTTATTTCTTCTGGCAGCCCCTGCAAGTGTTCACATCCTACAGGTTTCTCTGTGCAGCTGTGAGTAGCTCCCCCCCAGCCCCACCTCACCGCCTCCCTTCCCCTCCCAGGGTCCCCAAATGCAGGGTTGATGGGACAAGACAGCTGAAGAAGCAGACAAAAATGTAATTAGGCTTTAATCAGCTAACTTCATTCTCTCACATAATTGAAAATGGGACTAATTGGTTGCAATGAATCCCCAGTGCAGCCAGGCAGCCAGCTTGGGGTGTGCTGTGCCAGCTGCCACACCACTGCACAGGCACCAGCCTGGACACTCAACACTGCTTCCACCTGATCTGCAACAGCCTGCAGGGTTCCTCACCTCCAGAGAGATGTTAAAAGCCCTCAGCTCTGTGGGCTGTAGTGAGAGAAGTTTAGTGAGCCATGCACAGAGCAAGGCTCCTTGGTTTTCATCCCACACATCACAAACTGGGCAGCCAGTTCATAGAATGGGTTGGGTTGGAAGGGTCTTCAATGATCATCCAGTTCCAACCCCCCTGCCATGGGCAGGGACCCCTCCCACCAGCCCAGCTTGCTCAAGGCCTCATCCAGCCTGGCCAAGGAGGAGGCATCCACAACCTCTCTGGGCAACCTGTTCCAGAGTCTCCCCACCCTCACTGCAGAGAATTTCTTCCTAATCTCCCCTCTTCCAGCTCAAATCCATTGCGCCTTGTCCTGTCCCTCCCAGCCCTTTTCCCAAGTCCCTCCCCAGCTCTCCTGTGGACCCTTCAGGTACTGGAAGGCTGCTCTAAGATTGTTCTTTTCATCACAGCACTTGCAGGCTCCTGCCTAGAGAAATGCTGGACTTCTGCTGCATCCTTGGCTCCAGTTTCCTGCTGTCTCCCTCTGAGGCAGTGTGCTGCCTGCCAGGTGGCTGCATTTCATTAGAGGCTTTACCAAGTGCCTGGGGAAACAAGGCAAGGCAGGGGGTGGGGAGGGGATGAAGAATCCTGCACACATTTCACTCAGTGCTGACTGTTCAGCAGCTCCTGTGGAAATGTCATCATCACTGGGCTGGGCAGAAGGTGCAGCAGGGAGGTACCAGCCACATTTGCACCATTCCTGTAGCTGGTGGCTTTTCTTCATGCTTCCATCTGCCTGAGCTGTATCACCAGGGGGGTTTGTGTGGGATTTTAGCCAGCTGAACGTCAGCCAGCAGCGTCTTCAGGTGGCCAAAAGGCCACCAGCATCCCAGCCTGTGTCAGGAAAAGTGTGGCCAGCAGGTCTAGGGAAATGATTTGCCCTCCTCTACTCAGCACTGGTGAGGCCACACCTTGAAGACTCACTTCTGGGCCCCTCACAGAAAGAAGGACATTGAGGGGCAGGAGCGTGTCCAAAGAAGAGCAACCAAGCTGGTGAAGGGCCTTGGACACAGGTCCTGTTAGGACACAGGTCCTATGAGGAGTGGTGAGGGAGCTGGGGTTGCTTAGTCTTCAGAAGAGGAGGCTGAGGGAGACCTCATTGCTCTCTACAACTCCCTGAAAGCAGTTTGGAGCCAGGTAAGGGTTGGTCTCTTCTGCAACAAGTGATAGGACAAGAGGAAACAGCCTCACGTTGTGCCAGGGGGAGTTCAGGTTGGATATTAGGAAAAAATTCTTCCCAGCAAGGGTTCTGAGGCACTGGCACAGGCTGCCCAGGGAGGTGGTGGAGTCCCCAGCCCTGAAGGTGTTTGAAAGCTGCATGGATGTGGTGCTGAGGGCTGTGGTTTGGTGGCAGTGGCTTAGCAGCAGTGGTGGGGTTGTGAGCAGTTGGGCTTGATGATCTCAGAGGTCTCTTCCAACCTCAACAGTTCTGTGGTTCTTGTAGGATTCTTCTTCCCTCCCCAGCTTTATGTGCTTCCCACATGAAAGAGAAGAGAGAAGGCAGTCCTGTGGAGGCAGGGACCTCTGGATGCTGTTAGAATTTCAGGTCCAGACCTGACATCTTGTTCTTTCCTTGGGCTGCAAAGGAGTTCCAAAGGACTCTTCTTCACTGACCACATTTCACAGTCTGCCTGCTCCCATCCTCTCCCCAGCTCAAGGACAGGGACTTGCTGGAGAGGGCACAGCAAAGGGCTACAAAGATGCTGAGCAGCCTGGAACATCTTTGTGATGAGGAAAGATTTGAGATACTTGGGGCTGTTGAGTCTGGAAAAGAGCAGCCTGAGGGGGATCTCATCAATGCTGATCAATACTTCAAGGGTGGGTGTCAGGAGGATGGGGCCAGGCTTTGCCCAGGGACAGCAGAAGGGTTAATGAGCACAGGCTTGGACATAGGAAGGTCCATCTGAACACGAGGAGGAGCTTCTTTAATTTAAGGGTGACAGAGCCCTGGAACAGCCTGCCCAGAGATAATCAAAACCCACCTGGCCATGCTCCTGTGTGATATTCTCTGGGTGGGTGTGGGGGGGTTGGACTGGGTGATCTTCAGAGGTCCCTTCCAACCCCACCACGTTGTGAAACTCTTCCTGAGGTGCTGATTTCAAAGCACTCTGCTCTAGAGATGAAGTGCCCAGCACTGCTGGATGACCCACGACAAACCCCAGCTCCTTCTCCTGGGCTCTCCTGGCAGCAAAGGCTGACAGGAGAGAAGTTAGCAACACCCTCAGGTGCTTGGGAATTTGCCACATTGCAGAATGACTTTAAATGGCTCAGGCCTGCTGCCTGCAGGTGTCTTATTTCAGGGCTTTAGGATGACTAACAGCCTCGTTATGCTCTGCAGGGAATAGAGCAGGGTAGCCTTTAACAGGCAGGAGGGAACAGCACCTGGCAGCAAAACACAAAGGAGCACAGCTGGCCCTTTGGATGCACTGGGGCCAAGCCCCTTTGTATAGCTCCCTCCTCATGTGCAGGGCTTGTGGGGTGAAGAGATTGAAGAGCAGCATCAGCCCTCCCCTGCTTGTCGTGGTGGAGATGCCCAGCTGAGCCTGGCAGCTCTGCCCATTGCTGGAGGAGGGGATCACCCAGGACTCTGCCTTCCTTCTGGCAGCTACAGGGTGGTAGTTTCAGGCTATGCCTTTAAAAATTTTCCCCAGCTCAACTGAACAGAAAGTGGCAGAATGTAAACAAATCACTTTTGGGTGTAAAAAAAAGAAAAGAAAGATGATTCCAAACAAGCCCTGTGGAGAAGTAGCTACCATAAGACTTGCTTCCCAAAACAGTTTCTCTCTCTTCTCACTGCTTCAGCCTGGGAGAGACTAAATGGCTTTACTGACCTTGGCTGCATTGTTGTGACTGATATTAGCTTCTCTGCTTCTCTCTCTTGCCCCTTGTGTACAGCAGGGTAGGGGAGGATGCAGGGAAGGGAGAAGCTGTTGCAGCTCCTCTGGTCTCTGGCCAGGGGGGTCCTTGTGCTGTCTGTTAGTTGTAAATACCTGTGAATATTGTAAATATTGTACATTTGTACAGATTGCTGGCATTTCATTCTAGATGGTAGTTTTTACTTCTAAATGCAGCTTTCTATTTGCTTCCAGCTGAGCTGGTCTGGCAAAGTTAATGCTGGGGGGGAAGGGGGAGGAATTTTCAACCCACCACATACAGCTGACAGCATCCCCAGCTCCTTGCATCCCTGCTGTCTCTTCATGCCTTCACACACAGGGGAGTCCTCCTGGGGGTCAGAGCAGGGAGTCTGAACCCTTCCTCCCCATAACTGAACACTGAACACAGAGTTCCCTGTGGTCAGCTCCCTGTGGTTCAGTACACAGCCCCCAGGCAACCCTGCTGGCATGACTAAGAGGGACCTTGTCCTGCTAGAGGAAAGGAGAGGGAAAGGCTGCCACAGTGAAAGGTATTTCTCAAGCTGCCCCTCCCCCCCCAAAAAAAAAAACCCAAAAAACAACTTTAGGGAGTTCTCCCTCAGCTTTGGATCCACTAAAATCCCAGGACCATTCCTGTACAGCTGCTGGCCAGCTCATTGTGGAGCACCTCTCCTGTGAAGCCAGGCTGAAAGAATTGGAGCTGTTCAACCTGGAGAAGAGAAGGCTCCAGGGAGACCTTAGAGCTGCATTTCAATATCTGAAGGGGACCTACAGGAAGGCTGGGGAGGGACTGTTCAGAAGGGCCTGTGGGGACAGGATGAAGGGAAATGGATTGAAACTGGAGCAGAGCAGATTTTGTTTGGACATCAGGAGGAAATTCTGCACAGTGAGGGTGGAGAGACACTAGGACAAGTTATCCAGGGGACAGCAATGTGCCCTGGGGGCCAAGAAGGCCAATGGGGTCCTGGGGTGTATTAAGAAGAGTATGTCCAGCAGATCCAGGGAGGTTCTCCTCCCTCTCTGCTCTGCCCTGAGGAGACCTCATCTGAACTGTGTTCAGTTTTGGGCTCCCCAGTTCAGCATGGACAGGGACCTGCTGGAGAGGGCCCAGCAGAGGCTATGAGGATGATTAGGGACTGGAGCACTGCCTGGGGAGGAGAGGCTGAGAGCCCTGGGGGTGTTCAGTCTGGAAAAGAGAAGACTGAGAGGGGATTTAATAAATGTTTATAAATCTCTGAGGGCTGGGGGTCAGGAGGGAGGGGACAGGGACAGGCTCTGCTCACTTGCACCCTGGGATAGGACAAGGAGCAATGGATGTAAGCTGCAGCACAGGAGGTTCCACCTCAACATGAGGAGGAACTTCTTCACTGTGAGGGTCACAGAGCCCTGGAGCAGGCTGCCCAGAGAGGTTGTGGAGTCTCCTTCGCTGCAGACCCATCTGGATGTGTTCCTGTGTGACCTGAGCTAGATTGAATGGTCCTGCTGTGGCAGGGGGGTTGGACTGGATGATCTCTTTGGGTCCCTTCCAACCCCTGTGATCCTGTGATCCTGTGACAGGATGCCCAGGGATGTGGCTGAGGCCCCGTCCCTGGAGACATTCAAAGTCAGACTTGGTGTGCCCCTGGGCAGCCTGCTCCAGTTGGAGATGTCCCTGCTGACTGCAGGGAGGTTGGACAAGATGACCTTGGAGGGTCCCTTCCAACCCAATGCCATCTGTGACTCCCCAGGTTGTGGAGCTGCTGCTGAAGGCAGGTTTGCAGAACCCTGCATTTGTTGCCAGTGAACCATCACAGGGGAGATCTCAGTGGCAGATCTGCTCTGCTGGGCTCCTTCCAAACTCTCATCTTGTCTTGCATTACTCACACCTCTCCTCCCAGTGTGAGGTGTCTGCAAACACATTACACAGCCTGGTCTCCTTTAGCTCAAGCCACCAAACAGCCCTTGTGCAGGAGCTCCTTGTTCTCTGGTAGCTTCTCCCTGGCTTTTCTGGGCAGAGTGAGGCAGTTTTGGGAAGCAGAGGCAGTTTTGGGAAGCAGAGGCAGTTTTGGGAAGCAGAGGCAGCATGCCATGAGTCTGCCACCTGCAGTGCTGAGAAATGTCTTGCCCAGAGCAGCTTACAGGGGACCTGTTGCTCCCTTTGCTCAACGTCAAGCCTTCAGTGTAGATCAGTTCCCTGCAGTGGAGCTGGGAAGTTTTGCTCCTGCTTTGATTCTGGATCACAATGCAGAGAGGGTGGGAGTGGGTGGCATTGGTTTCCTGCTGCTGAGTGATTCTGAGGCTTGGGAAATAAACAGAAAGAGGCAAAACATTAACATCTCCTGGTAGAACTTGGCTTGCTGTGCCTTAGTCCAGCTGCCACATGTCTTTTCCAAGTCTCAGGCTTTCTCTCCCTTCTTTTAGTCTCCATTTGTTGTGATGTGACAAGAAAACCACTTTGCACTATGAGATTGGCCCTTGGCATTTTGCATTTATCAAAATCTTTAACCTCCTCTTCTTAGCTTTGGTGGGAAATGACCTCTAAGATCATCAGCTCCAACCATTCTCTAACTCTGCCAGTGCTGGTGCTGAACCATGTCCCTCAGCACCACGTCTCTGTGGGTTTTCAACACCTCCAGGGATGGGGATTCAACCACCTCCCTGGGCAGCCTGTTCCAGGGGTTGAGAACTCTTTGAGTAAAGAAGCTGCTTCTAATATCATAGAAGCATAGAATCACAGAATCACAGAGTAGCTTATGTGGGAAGGGACCTCAGAGATCATCCACTTCAAATTCCCTTGCAGGGACACCTCTCAACTAGACTCAGCTGCTCAAGGTCTCATCCAACCTGGCCTTGAACACCTCCAAAGAAGGGGCATCCACAACCCCCCTGGGCAGCCTGTTCCAGAGTCTCAACACCCTTGTACTGAAGAGCTTCTTCCTCAGCTCCAGTCTAACCCTGCTCTCCCTCAGCTTCAAACCATTCCCCCTTGTCCTGTCTCCAGACACCCACAGGAAAAGATCCTCTGCAGCCTTCCTGTAGGATCCCTTCAGCTACTGGAAGGCAGCATTGAGGTCCCCCTGGAGTCTTCTCTTCTCTGTGTTGGACAACCCCAGCTCCCTCACTCTATCCTCACAGCAGAGCTGCTCCAGCCCTTGGATCATCTTTGTGGCCTCCTCTGGACTCACTCCAGCAGCTCTGTGTCCTTCTAACACTGGAGACATCCAGCCCAAACCTTCTCTGGTACTCCTTCATGCTCCTCCCTCATTTCTCCCCCCACATTTTCCTTCACATTTGCTCCTCTTGCCCAGCTGAGACAATCTCCCTGTGAATCCAGACTACTCCAAGGAAACGCTTCCACTTAAAAAACATCTCAGGGCAACCAATTTTAATCCATTCCTGTCGTGGTTTGCTTTGTGTGGATCTGCTGCAAGTTATTTCCTCCTGAAATCCCAAACCTGATGCAAAAGAGAATTATTTTCCTTTTAAATCAAGGACTAATCTCAGCTGGGTAATGAACTGCCTGAGAAATGAATATGGAAAGAGCTGAAGCCCTCCAAGAGAGCAGCCTCCAGCTTTGTGCTATTAATGCTCCTTGTGAAATGTGTCAAAACGCTGCCAGCCTTCCCTCTGCCTGCTCTGGGGTCTCTGCCTCCTGACTGGGAAAATCAGAAGGCAGCAGGGGAAGTGTGCCCAGAGCAGGGCTTGAGGAAAACATCTCCTGAAGGTCAGAGAGCTCTGGCAGGGTTGCTGGATTCAGGGTGAACACAGGGAGCCCATTATGCTGTGCTGGGGCTGAAACTGGGCCCCGAGCAGCTCCCTGCTTTGTCTGCAGGCTGCCAGAGACCCACTGAGCTGCTGAGAACAGGCTCTGAGGAAGCTTGGTCCCTTTGCACAGCCCTGCTCAGCTGCATCAGGTCCTGCACTGCTTGAAATTGGGACTTTTTAGGCTATCAGGGAGTGACAGGACTAGGGGGAATGGAATAAAGCTGGAAGTGGGGAGATTCAGGCTGGATGTGAGGAAGAAGTTCTTCCCCATGAGAGTGGTGAGAGCCTGGAATGGGTTGTGCAGGGAGGTGGTTGAGGCTCCATCCCTGGAGGTGTTTGCAGCCAGGCTGGATGAGGCTCTGGCCAGCCTGCTGTAGTGTGAGGTGTCCCTGGCCATGGCAGGGGGGTTGGAACTGGATGATCCTTGTGGTCCCTTCCAACCCTGACTGATTCTATGATTCTATGATTCTATGAAATTGCTGCTTTGTGGTCCCAATGCAGACAGCCATCAGCAAAGGGAGGTCCCTCCTCCCACCCCCTCTCCTGTGCTCATCAGTGAGGCAGAGCAGGGAGCTGCTCTGGCTGAGCACTGCAGGGGTTTGTCCTCTGGATCAGCTCCCTGACCACACTGAGGATCCATTTGCTGCCAGTGCCATCACAGGGGAGACAGGTGGGAATGTGGCATCCTCCACCTGGCAGTGTCCTGCATCTCCTTGGCCAAAGCCTGGAGATCATGGCCAGATCTTCATGGCCAGATCTTCAGACATCCAGCTCTCCAAGATGAACATGAGGCCAGCAGTGTGCCAAGGAAGCCAACAGAACCCTGGCTTGTGTGAGCAATAATGTGGCCAGCAGGTCTAGGGATGTGATGTTAGCCCTGTGCTCAGAACTGCTGAGGCAGTGCCTCCAGAACTGGGTTCAGCTTTGGGCCCCTCCCTCCAAGAAGGACATCGAGGGGGTGAGCAGGTCCAGAGAAGGACAAGGAAGCTGGTGAAGGGTCTTGAACACAAGTCCTATGAGGAGTGGCTGAGGAACCTGGGGGTGTTCAGCCTGAAGAAGAGGAGGCTGAGGGGAGACCTCATTGCTCTCTTGCAGGGAGCTTGGAGTGAGGTGGGGGCTGTCCTCTTCTCCCCAGGAACAAGTGATAGGATGGGAGGAAATGACCTGAAGTCGCACCAGGTGAGGTTTAGTTTGGCTATTAGGAGCAACTTCTTCACTGCAATGCTCACTGGGCACTGGCCCAGGCTGCCCAGGGCAGCGGTGGAGGTGTTTAAAAGATGGTTTGGAGGAGGAGCTCAGGGACATGGTCTGGCACTTGTGTGCAGGCAGATGCTGGGTTGTGGTTGGGCTGGATGACCTGAAGGTCTTTTCCAGCCAGGTGATTCTATGATTCAATGAAGGTCAATGAGGCTGTGTCCTACCCCAGCCAGTGGTGCCCACACTGACCCCTGCCTGCCTGCCTGCCTGCTGTGTGGCAGCTCTTGCCCTGCTCCTGCTTGGTTGCTGGCTGCTGCTGCACCAAAATAACTCCCTGTTTTTCCCAGGCAGCAGGGAGCTGGGCTGTGTTTGGGAAGGTGGCTGCAACGCTGTGACAGATGGCCAAGAAAGCAAAGGCTGGGTGTTGGGTTTTTTATGTCACCTCCACGATTCCTCCTCTGCTGTCTCCCTGCGCTGGAGGCGGTGTTCGGAGTGGGGCGGAGCTGCCAGCACGCTGCTGGCGCCAGCGCTCCGCAGACAGCAGAAGGCTGCAACAAGCTGCTGGCCACCTCCTGCACATTTCTCCCCCAGCTCTCTCTCCCTCATGCTTTGTCAGCTACATCAAGGCCTTCTCCCACAGACAGGGGTGCCAAAGATCACAGAGTCACAGAATCAATCAGAATCGCGGAGTCAATCACAGAATCACTGAATCAATCAGAGTCACTGAATCAATCACAGAGTCACAGAATCAATCACAGAATCAATCACAGAGTCACTGAATCAATCACAGAGTCACTGAATCAATCACAGAATCAATCACAGAGTCATAGAATCAATCACAGAATCACAGAATCAATCACAGAATAAATCACAGAGTCAAAGAATCAGAGAATCAATCACAGAGTCACAGAATCAATCACAGAATCACAGAATCAATCACAGAATCACTGAACCAATCACAGAGTCACAGAATCAGTCACAGAATCAATCACAGAATCAATCACAGAATCAACCACAGAGTCACAGAATCAGTCACAGAATCAGTCACAGAATCAATCTGAATCACAGAATCAATCACAGAGTCCCAGAGTCAATCACAGAATCAATCACAGAGTCACAGAATCAATCACAGAATCAACCACAGAATCAACCACAGAGTCACAGAATCAATCACAGAATCAGTCACAGAATCAATCACAGAATCAATCACAGAATCAACCACAGAGTCACAGAATCAGTCACAGAATCAGTCACAGAATCAATCTGAATCACAGAATCAATCACAGAGTCCCAGAGTCAATCACAGAATCAATCACAGAGTCACAGAATCAATCACAGAATCAAAGAATCAGTCACAGAATCAATCACAGAATCAATCACAGAGTCACAGAATCAATCACAGAATCAATAACAAAGTCACAGAATCAGTCACAGAATCCATCACAGAGTCATAGAATCAATCAGAGAATCAATCAGAGAATCAATCACAGTCACAGAATCAATCAGAGAATCAATCAGAGAGTCACAGAATCAATCAGAGAATCAGAGAGTCACAGAATCAATCAGAGAATCAATCAGAGAATCAATCAGAGAGTCACAGAATCAATCAGAGAATCAATCAGAGAATCAATCAGAGAGTCACAGAATCAATCAGAGAATCAATCAGAGAGTCAATCAGAGAATCAATCAGAGAATCAATCAGAGAGTCAATCAGAGAGTCAATCAGAGAGTCACAGAATCAATCAGAGAATCAATCAGAGAGTCAATCAGAGAGTCACAGAATCAATCAGAGAATCAATCAGAGAATCAATCAGAGAGTCACAGAATCAATCAGAGAATCAATCAGAGAATCAATCAGAGAGTCACAGGGACCCAGGCATGATGCTCCCCAGGCCATGCAGGGCTGCTGCTCCCCCCTGGGAGAGAGCCTCTGCTGCCTCAGCGCTGTGCTGCCAGGACCCCAGCTCCTTCCACAGCCTGCCTGGTGCAGGAGGAGTGACTGACAGCTCTGCTTGGCACAGCATCCACCTGCCTTCTGCTGCTGCCTTGTTGCACTTGGCAATTCTCCCCCTTCTCCCTCTGTTTTTCCACCAGGAGATCTCACACTCCTCTGCCTTGGCAGTGGGTAGAGAGACAAGAAGGGGTGGACAGATCTATGGGCTCAGAACAGCTCAGCAGAGGCTCTCCTGCCTCTCCCTGCCTGCCATGGAGGAAGAGTCTCCCTGAATTCAAGGATCCCTGAATTCATATCCCTGAATACAAGGATCCCTGAATTCACATCCCTGAGTTCAAAGATCTCCAAATTCATATCCCTGGATTCAAGAATTCCTGAATTCGTATCTCTGAGTTCAAGGATCTCCAAAATTCATATCCCTGGATTCAAGGATTCCTGAATTCATATCCCTGAGTCCAAGGATCTCCAAATTCATTCCTTGAAATCAAGGATCCCTGAATTCATGTCTCAGAATTCAAGGATCTCCAAATTCATATCTCTGGATTCAAGGATCCCTGAATACAAGGATTCCTGAATTCACGTCCCTGAGTTCAAGGATCTCCAAATTCATACCCCTGGATTCAGGGATCCCTGAATTCATATCTCTGAGTTCAAGGATCTCCAAATTCATATCCCTGAATTCAAGGATTCCTGAATTCATATTCCTGAGTTCAAGGATCTCCAAATTAATTCCTTGAATTCAAGGATCCCTGAATTCATATCTCAGAATTCAAGGATCTCCAAATTCATATCTCTGGATTCAAGGATCCCTGAATACAAGGATTCCTGAATTCACGTCCCTGAGTTCAAGGATTTCCAAATCCATATCCCTGGATTCAAGGATTCCTGAATTCACATCCCTGAGTTCAAAGATCTCCAAATTAATTCCCTGAGTTCAAGGATCCCTGAATTCATATCTCAGAATTCAAGGATCTCCAAATTCATACCCCTGGATTCAGGGATCTCTGAATTCATATCTCTGAGTTCAAGGATCTCCAAATTCATATCCCTGAATTCAAGGATCCCTGAATTCACGTCCCTGAGTTCAAGGATCTCCAAATTCATACCCCTGGATTCAAGGATCCCTGAATTCATATCCTTGAGTTCAAGGATCTCCAAATTCATACCCCTGGATTCAAGGATCCCTGAATTCATATCCCTGGATTCAGTGATCTGGCACTGATCAGAGGGGATCACTGATGTGGAAGGCATCCAGAGCCTCTTCTCCTAAGAAGAATTCAGAGAGGCTAATGAAAATTCAGTGTCACACTAGGTGACAGAGCTATGATCTGGACTAATTTCCCTCCTGAGCTCCTCATGGGCCTGAGGAAACCCAAAGGGCTCTGCACAGCAGCTTCTGGCCTTGCAGCCCTAAGGACCAGGAGGGCACAAGTGAAGGATGAGCAGCTGGCTGCAGCTCTGCTCTGGGCTGGTGTTGTGATGAGCTCTCTGGCTCAGTGCCACCTCAGACCCCAGGGAGGAGTAACTCAAGGGCCATCTAAAGATGGTCCAGGAGCAAACAGCAAAGGATTCAGTGGTGGGAAGATATGAAGGTGAGGGAGCAAGGTGGATCCACTGACAGGAAAATTCTGCTGGGAGAAACACAAAGTAGGGAGAAGCAGAGAGGAGCTGCTCTGCACCCACACAGCCAGGCCCAGCCCTTCTTTGCAGCAGGAGCATTGAAATGGAAATGATTTGCTAATTCCAGCACCAGCACCCTTCCTGCTCCCCCCAGAGAGCTTGACTGGGGCCCTCCCTGTGCACCTTGGCACTCTGTGCCTCAGAGGTGTGTGTGGAGGGGTACAGGGATGCTGTGAAGCTGAAGAACGCTGTGGGGAACAGGCTCAGCTCCCTCTTCCTCTCTGGACACCACAAAACTTGCAACGATGAAGAGTTTGTGATTGAACACATTCTGCCCTCCCCCCCTCCCTGTGCAACTCCATCAGCACCCAGGGGCTTAGGAACAGGGCAAGGTGGGAGGCACAGGGGCTGGGCAGAGCCATGGCTTCCTCTGAGCAGCAGAACAGCCCAGGAGCTGTTTCACACTTCCCACAGACCTGTCCTGCTCTGCAGGGAGACACATCCCTGGCAGTGTGTACAGGCAATGCCAGCCCATCACCCAGCTCCACTTACCCCCAGCACTGGCAGCAGGGAAGAAACTCAATCCCATGCTGCTCACTGCTGAGGCTGCACCCTCCTGGCCCCGGGGGAGTTACTCAGTGTTGTAAGAGCCAAGCACCAGGCCAGCTCCTCGGGCCAGCATCTGCTGCCAGGTGCCAGTGAGCAAGAGCTGAGGCTGAGCAGTGCCTGGAGCCAGCATCCTTCCTCTGAGCTGCCAAGCAGCAGCTTATAGAATCATAGAATCCTAGAATCAGTCAGGGTTGGAAGGGACCACAAGGCTCAGCCAGTTCCAACCCCCCTGCCATGGCCAGGGACACCTCACACTACAGCAGGCTGGCCAGAGCCTCATCCAGCCTGGCTGCAAACACCTCCAGGGATGGATCTCAACCACCTCCCTGCACAACCCATTCCAGGCTCTCACCACTCTCATGGGGAAGAACTTCTTCCTCACATCCAGCCTGAATCTCCCTACTTCCAGCTTTATTCCATTCCCCCTAGTCCTGTCACTCCCTGACACCCTCAAAAGTCCCTGCCCAGCTTTCTTGGAGCCCCCTTCAGATCCTGGAAGGCCACAAGAAGGTCACCTTGGAACCTTCTCTTCTCCAGACTGAACAGCCCCAACTCTCTCAGTCTGTCCTCATAGCAGAGCAGCTCCAGCCCTCTGCTCATCCTGGTGGCCCTTCTCTGGACACATTCCAGCATGTCCATATCCCTCTTGGAACAGAGGCTCCAGAACTGGATGCAGTACCCCAGGTGGGGTCTCAGCAGAGCAGAGCAGAGGGGGAGAATCCCCTCCCTGGCCCTGCTGGCCACACTTCTCCTGATGCAGCTCAGGCTCTGCTTGGCTCTCTGGGCTGCAAGTGCACATTGACAGCTCCTGTTGAGCTTCTCATCCCCCAGCACCCCCAAGTCCCTCTCCTCAGGGCTGCTCTCCAGCCAGTCCCTGCCCAGCCTGGATTTGTGCTTGGGATTGCCTCGACCCAGCTGCAGGACCCTGCCCTTGGTCTTGTTGAACCTCCTGAGGTTGGCTTGTGCCAGCTCTGCAGCCTGTCCAGGTCCCTCTGGATGGATCCTTCCTCCAGCCTGTCCAGCTCCCTCTGGATGGATCCCTTCCCTCCAGCTGTCTGCTGCACCACACAGCTTGGTGTCATCAGCAAACCTGCTGAGGGTGCACTCAATGCCTCTGTCCATGGCACTGACAAAGATGTTGAACAAGACTGGTTGTGGAGACCTCCCACCTCCCAGGGAGCTCCTGGAGCTCAGTGTGGAGCAGTGTCCCAGGGATGTGTCCCCAGTGCTCAGCAGAGTGCAGCTGATGAGAGCAGGGCTGTGAGGACACAGAGCTTCAGGTCTTCATCTCTCTCCATTCTGCCACAGACCAAGGACAACTGCCCCAGACCTGGAAAAGGATCTTTAAAGACACAGAGAAGGTCACAGAACAGAATCACAGAATCAGAGGATCACATAGAGATCACATCACTTTAAGCTCATCAAGTCCAACTCTACAGGTCTTTAAGGGCTGGCTTATGGCTCCTGTGGGATGAAGTCCACCTTGCAGAACTCTGAGCTGGAAAGGTCTTTGGTACTTCCTATTCTTCAGGTCTGCTTTGAGTAGCACTTCCACAGCATAAGACTGGATGATGGAAGAGCTCCTGGGGTGGGGCTGAGGCTGGCAGCAAAGCAGCTGTGAAGTCAGCTGAGCAGAAAGCTCCTCCAGACTACTCCAGGTCCCTCCCTCTCTGCTCTTTCCCACTAGATACAGGGCTTGGGGGCTGGAGGCAGGAGAAGGAAGGAAGCTGATGATTGACACTGGCATTGCTTCCCTGGGCAAAGCACCAGGCCAGCCTCATGCAAGTCCTTTTGGGAAAGAAAACCCAAACCCCATGGAAGTGATGAAGCTACAGACCTGGAAATCAGATGTTTTTCAGCCAGGTGTTTGGTCCCCTGTATGGCACAGCCCAGGCATCTCCCTGCTCTTACTGTCCCCCTTCTTCATGCTCCCAGGTGGTGTTCTCCTGCAGGGCTGCCTCAGGGCTGATGGCCAGAGGTCAGGGCTGGCTGGCAGGCAGCAGCTGTGCTCAGCATGGCAGCTGGAGGGGCTGGCCAGATGGGGCATGGGTGGGCTCAGGTGATGGCAGAGCAGCAGCCTTTCACACAGCTGCCTCCTGTTTCAGCAGGGCTGGGAGGGTTCCCTGTGGGTGTCCTTCTGGCTGGCTGAGGAGATCCAAACTTCCTTGGTCCTCTCCTTCCCTCCTGCAAGCTCCCCACACTCATTCAGATGCAACAGGCAGGCAGGACTGAGGCTGTTTCCCAACTCTCCTAGGCCTGGGAAGTTGTGGACACCTTGAAGTGTTTAAGAGCTGGGTGAGGCTTTGAGCAACCTGGGCTCATGGGAGGTGTCCCTGCCCCTGGCTGAGGGGTTGGAACCATTCTATGACTAACCCAAGAGTCCTTGCAGCAGAACATGGGCAGGAAGGGCACAACTTGGTCCCTGTGCTTTCCCACAGGATGGACATTGATCTGTGCCCCCAGATCTGATGCTTCTGGGCTATCAGAGGTCTTGCTGGGCACAAGCAGCCACTGTCCTGGGTCTTAATCTTCTTAGAAGCCTCTGTGCTGCCCAGTGTCATCCCTGTCTGAGGCCACTGCTGCCTCCTCCAGCATGGACTGGGTCCATGGCCCTTAGGAAATCTTACAATGGTCTGGGTTGGAAGGGACCTCCAAAGGTCATCTAATTGCCCTGGCTTTGCTGGCAGGGGAGTGTAACTGGATGAGCTTTTCTCTCCCATGGCAGTGCAGGAAGGGGCAGGGGACTGATGTGGTGTCTGTGTTGCAGCTTCTGAAAAGAGGATTCTAAAAGGATTCTTGAAAGGAATCAAAGATCAGAAGAGTGGAACAGCTCCTCTGCAGGGATGGACTAACCTAGAAATCTTTAGCTTGCAGGAGAGTTCAGTGACAGGAAAGAAGTGGCTGAGGTTTGTAAGATCTTCAGAGAGCCACTGGGGAGCAAACACTGCTGCTTGCTCCCTCTTCAAGAGCTAGAAAGGCAGAGCTCAAAAGACATGAAAGAGCAGCAGGTGCACAGGGAGCACACCACAGGGCTCTTGCACACTGCAGGATTCCTGTTGGCTTGCAGGAGCCAAAGCCACAGGCTCAGCCCACTCTGAAACCTCCTCTCCAGGCCTTCCAGCCATAAACCAATCCCTCAGCTGCTCCTGGTGAAGGCACACAGGCAGGCAGAGCCACACCATCCACCCCTGCCCTGTTCATCATGTGCCTCAAGAGAGAGCAGTGCTGCAGGCAGCTGCCAAGCCCTGTGCCCTTTGGTCTGACCCAGCAGGCCAGTTCTCACCCTCTGCATGCCAGTTCTCCCCCCCTGCATGCTGCCTGGCCCCAGGGCTGGGGAGAAGACACACATCCCACCCCTGCCTCCCTGGCTGACGCAGGGCAGGCTCAGTGTTATTTTGGGACAAGATTTCCATGAATAACTTCCCCTCAGCTGCCAAAGCCAAATTAAAATTTGCTGCCAACAGTCATGAGCCCTCCCTTCTCTATTCCTCCCTCTCTTATTTTCTCTCTCTCTCTTTTTTTTTTTTTTTCTTCCCCTGTTGGATAGTTTCCTGCATTAAGACAAACCAGGGATAAATCCAGATTGGGCACCAAACACAGGCCCACGTGGTCTGGGAAACAAAGAGTGTGAAGGAGCTGTCAGAGAATCACAGAATCACAGGATGGTAGGGGTTGGAAGGCACCTCTGGAGACCATCCAGTCCAACCTCCCTGCCAAAGCAGCATCATCTAGGGCAGGACACACAGGAACACATCCAGATGGGTCTTCAAAGTCTCTTACGAGTCCAATGGAGGCTACAAGGATGCTGAAGGGACTGGGACATGTCTGGTGAGGAGAGGCTGAGAGCTCTGGGGCTGTTTAGCCTGGAGAAGAGCAGCCCCAGAGGGGATCTGATCAATGCTCAGCAAGAGCTAAAGGATGGAGGGGCCAGAAGGAGGGGCCAGGCTCTTCTCACTGGTGCCCTGTGATAGGACAAGTGGGCAATGGGCACAAGCTGGAACCCAGGGAGTTGCATCTGAACATGAGGAGAATCCTGTTTGCTCTGAGGGTGCTGGAGGCCTGGAGCAGGCTGCCCAGAGAGGTTGTGGAATCTCCTTCTCTGCAGACTTTCAAACCCCACCTGGATATGTTCCTGTGTGACCTGCCCTGGGTGATGCTGCTCTGGTAGGGGTTGGACTGGATGAGCTCCAGAGGTCCCTTCCAACCTTCTGTGATTCTGCTGTTGAAGGTGTTCTACAGCCTTGGAAAGGTGAAAAGAATGGCTTCCAGTGAGACCCCCCCCCCAGAATTAGGGGGAGGGAGGGGGGGGGGTCTCATCCAGCAGCCAACCCAAAGGCAAACAGTTCCCTCCCTCCCTCCCTCCCTGATGGAAGCAGTCACAGAGCAGATCAGTGTAGCACAACACTTCAGAGCAGCCAGGTTCAGTGTAGCTCAGGCAACTCCCTCCCTCCCTCCCTCCCTGGTAGTAGCTTTGTGTGTGAGTGTGAGTGTCTGCAAACTGAGGGAGTGATGGAGAGAGCACCACTGAGGTAGCAAGTGGGGGAAGAAACCCACTTGGAAGAGACCAAACCCAGCCCTGGTGTGTATCACCCTCCCCCCAAGCCCTTGCAGCTCAGCCTGGAGGGTTGCCCCTCCATGGCATTCACTTCCCTTCACCTCCACCTGGTCTATTCTAGGAAAGGCTGCCTAGAACTGATCCACCCAAAGTGTCACACTTCACAGCTCCCTTCCCACGCAGAGCTCCACCCAGCAGCTTGCTTCCTTGCTTCTGAAGAGACACTGCTCCCCTGCCTGCCTCCCACAGCCCCTCTCTGCTGCAGATGGGTCCTGCCCCAGAGGCAGCCAGGGGCTCCTGCCTCCCCCTGCACCCAGGGGAGGATGTGGCTGACCTAAAAGCCATACCAGCTGGTCATGGGCAGCTGTGTCCTACTGCCCACCAAGGGCAGGGGTAAAGGTTACAGCAGAGCCTTCACTCCTTGGTGTCTGTTTCCAGCCAGGGCATGCAGAGGCAGATGCTTCCAGCTGGTAACACCAAAAGGTTGAGTGCTGAGGGCCAGCCTGGTGACCTGGTCTCAGGCAGATCTCCACTCACCTCTCAGACTCACCCTGGTGCTAAGCCATGAGCAAATGCCTTTTTTTTTTTTGAGCACAGCAGAAGGGTTGGGACTCCCTGGAAAAGACCCTGGACTCCTCTCTGGTGCTTTGATGCAAAGAGGGCTGGTAGTGCCCAAACACCACTGGTTGCTGTGGACTTGGACCCAGGTCCTTCCTACAGCAGAAAGAACTAATTTTCATGAAGGCTGCTGGTCAGCAGTGCAGCACAGGACAGGGACAAGAGGCTCAGTGAACCACTGCTCCAGGGAGACTTTAGAGCAGCCTTCCAGTACCTGAAGGGGGTCCAGGAGAGCTGGGCAGGGACTTTTGACAAGGGCTTGTAGTGATAGGGTGAGAGGGAATGGATTGAAGCTTGAGGAGGGGAGATTTAGAGTGGAGATTAGGAAGAAATTCTTTCCAGTGAGGGTGGGGAGACACTGGAACAGGTTGCCCAGGGAGGCTGTGGATGTCCCCTCCCTGGAGGTGTTCAAGGCCAGGCTGGATGAGGCCTTGAGCAAGCTGGGCTGGTGGGAGCTGTCCCTGCCCATGGCAGGGGGTTGGAACTGGATGATCTTCAAGGTCCCTTCCAACCCAACCCATTCTGTGAGTCTATGAAATGTGAAAATCCAGGGAAAAGTCAGGGGGGAGGGACACACCTGGAGAGCCCAGCAAGGCCAGACACAAAAGGTGACAGGTGTGATACTGCCAGCACCAGAGCAGACCTAGATGGGGAGACTGTGAAGGTTTCTCTCCTGGGTCCATCTCTTGCAGGAGTCGTTGGCCATCCATGGAAACTCTGCTGAGTGCCATGTTCAAGCCTCACAAATGGAAGCATCCAACACTCTGCCTCCTCCCAGGGCTTCCTCCATGAAAAATGAATAGAGAAGCAGATTCACATTCCAGCCTCTTGCAGCAATCAGCTGAGTGTCAGGCTGGCATCAGGACAGACAACAGCTTTTATCTGATATTTTTATGTCTTTTGATCCCTACCACTTTAACCCTCTCTGGCCTGAGTATTTCCCAGTGCCCACAGGCAGAAACTTTATAACTAGGAACTCCTCTTTCCTTTGTCTCCCTTCTCCCAGCAGTCAGATTTCCATATCTGGCTGTAATTTCACTGAGCAATTCCCTGAGGACTTTCCTTCCCTGAATTTGCCCTGGTTTGTTTTTGACTTCATTTAAACATCTTAACAACACAAAGATTTGGTTGGATACTAGGGAAAAAATTTCTCTGCTGCAAGAGTGGTCAGGGATTGGAAGAGGCTGCCCAGGGAGGTGGTGGAGTCCCCATCCCTGGAGGTGTGCAAGGAACCTGTGGCCATGGCATGTGGGGACATGGTTTAGTGGCCAAGGTGGTGTTGGGTTGATGGTTGGAATTGATGATTGAGGTCTTTGCCAAGAGAAACAATTCTATGACTCTCATTCTATGATTCCAGAGGCCAACTCCCCTCACAGGTATCATTTCTCAAAGTCTGTGTTGCCCTCAGCTTCGGCTCCTCCAAAGGACACTCTGCCCCTGTTGCACTCAAAAAACCAACCCACACCATGGGCTGGTAGAGGATCTGGCCCAGAGTTTTTGGCAGCTGTAATCACTCATTTAAATCTCATTTATTTTTATTTTAGAAAGCTCCCTCACAACACAAAAGATTTCTTTCCTGCATCTCCCTGGAATTGTGTGCAGATTGCCATGGCAACCATACCAGAGATTTTTGTGGTCCCAGACCCGTTTTATTGGTTATTAGCTATCTGTGCAATAAATATATATAGATATATAGCTTTGTTCTCCCATCTGTCTGTTCCATCTGCTTGTTTCCAAGTGAAACACAACCAGTTGGCTCTTTCTAGCCTTCTTTCTGGGACTAGCTGAAGGAAAGAGAGATTCATCTGCTGGTGGTCATGGAAGTGGTGACAGGGAAGGAGGAGGAATAAAAGATCTTGCTGTGGACATGATCCTGACCACGACACACATGGAAAAGTCCATCAGCTGTGATAACACCACCTGCAAGGCTAAATCAATCCATCCTCATAGTCCAAATCCCTGGCCACCGTGGCTGGCCTGCCCATTACCCTTTCTCTCCCAGATGTGAAAGGGAAGAAAAGCTCAGGAAGACACAACACAAACCTCACTTGCTCCTGGTGGGACTGCTGTAGCCCTGCTGCAGCTCAACCCCTGATGGTTGGTTTCCTGCCACTGGGGAAAGCTGAGTCAAATGTTATGTCACAGGTCAGAGAACAGGAAACTCACCAGAGCTCAGCTGCATCCATCCAAGAGGTCTTTCCTACCTTCTGGAAAGAGAGGCAGAAAAGCCTCACAGCGTTCCATGGGATGGACAACCACCACCAGCAAGACCTCTGTGTCAAACCAATCCTGTTCCTCCCTGCAGTCATCACCCACACCAAAAGCTCTTTGACATGCCCCCATGGGAGGCACTGATTCCTTCTGGCAGTGTTTGCCTTGCCTGCTCACCCCCTCAGCCTCCCCTGGGAGCAGGATGACTTCCCAGCCCCCCGGCTCCCTTGCAGGGTGGAAGCTGTGGACTGTTAATTATAGCACTGCCTTGCAGCTCCATGCTTCCCAGGGGACCAAGCCATACCACCAGCCTCAAAGCAGGTCCCAGCTGAGTACTTTGGGAGCCTCTGCTAGAGCTGAGCATGGGTGACACACTCCCTACTGCCCTGGCTTGAGAGCAGTCTGGAAGAGGAGGACTTGGGGGTGTCAGTGGATGACAAATTCCCCAGGAGCCAGCAATGGTCCCTGGCAGCCCAGCAGGCAGCTGTGTGCTGAGCTGCATCCAGAGCAGGGAGGGCAGGAGGACAGGGAGGGGATTCTGCCCTCTGCTCTGCTCTGCTCTGCTGAGACCTCACCTGCAGCACTGCCTCCAGCTCTGGGGACCCCAGCACAAAGATATGGAACTGATGGAGTGGGTCCAGAGGCCAGGAAGATGATCAGAGAGCTGGAGAACCTGCCCTGTGGGGCCAGGCTGGAAGAGTTGGGGCTGTTCAGTCTGGAGAAGAGAGAGACCTCAGAGTAGCCTTCCAGTACCTGAAGGAGGCTACAAGAAGGCTGGGGAGGGACTTCTGAAAAGGGCTTGTAGTGATAGGGGGAGGGACAATGGCGTTGAGCTGGAAGAGGGGAGGTTGAGACTAGAGATGAGGAAGCAATTATTGACAGTGAGGGTGGGGAAGACACTGGAACAGGTTGTCCAGGGAGGTTGTGGATGCTCCCTCCCCTGGAAGTGTTCAAGGCCAGGTTGGACGGAGCCTTGAGCAACCTGAGCTGTGGGAGGTGTCCCTGCCCGTGGGATGATCTTTAATACCCCTTCCAGACCCAGCCACTCTATGATTCCATGACTGCTTCCAGGAGACTGGAACTGCACCTTCTGCTGCAAGACCAATATCCACATTGTCATACCCTACAAAAGAAACAAGGTGTGTGAAGCTGGCTTTCAGCTTTCTGAATGTAAATGTCTCCTCTCCTGCCTCCCTGTCAGCTCTGAATCTCTCCATGCAGAGGGAAGGGGCAGGGAGGATGCACAGCTTTGTCTAGTTGGGGGTGCCTCAGAGTTCAAAACAAAGAGCAACCCTCACCACAGCCTCTCCCAGTTGCACAGAGAGGTGGTGGAAGCCTTATCCCTGGAAATAAAGGAAGTAAGGTTGAGTGTTGCTCTGAGCAGCCTGAGCCAGTTAAAACAGGCTCACTGCAGGGGAGTTGCACTGGATGACCTTTAAGGGTCCCTTCCAACTCCAGGCATGCTCTGATGCTATGCTCCAGCTTACTTCCTGCAGTGCAAGGCCCATTAGTTGAGCTTCCCAAAGTCTCACAGGCTGGAAAAACTCTGCTGATCCTTCTGCTGAAGCAAATCGAATCTCTCAATCACAAAAGCATGGCCACCAAACCTGGGGGACTTGCACAGCCCTCTTTGCTAAGCAGCTGGTAAGCAAGTGAGAAGCAGCAGCTGAGAAGCTGAAGTGACAATGAAGCTTTCTTGCAGCAACACGCTCCAGCCAGGCTGCCCCTTTGCCTTGTGTGACCATGGAAACATCTGCTTCAAATGCAGAAACAAAGCACACTGATCAAACCCTCAACTTGCTCAGGGCAGGAACATGGAAGGAAAAAAGAAAAGCAGGTGAAGAGAGACAGCAGTGCACAGGGAAAGGCTTGGGGACTGCAGCCTGCCAGCTCCTGACACACCAGTAGCCATTTCCCTTGCCTGTGCTAAGGTTGATCTTGCTTTGTGGGGATTTGTTTCCAGGAAAATCAGATCTGATGGCTCAGATGTGCCAGGGACAATTCAAAAGTTGTTTGAAAAGTGCTTCAAAAAGCACCTGCTGCTGGCACCACCTTCCTCTTGTAGTCATGTCAGTCCCTGTCCTGCTAGCTGAGCACCATGAACAGCAGCACAGCCCAGGGAGGTCCAGCCGTGTGCCCTCTGCCTCTGTTTTTCTCAACACCTGCTAAGCAGTCACCATAAGAGAGCTCATAGCAGGCTTAGCAGGCACCAGTTCTTCCAAGAAAAATCAGAAAAGGAGCAATAAATGGAAAAGAAGAAACACAAAGAGAGGTGAAAATAGTCTTCCACTGAGCTGTACCTACGAGCTGAGAACAGCCTCCAGACCAGCAGCTTCAGGGCTGCTGCTCAGCTCCTGTGTGCTTTGCTTTGCCAAATCTGCATGAGCAGCCCACAGTAATTATAATTTCATTCTTGAATAGGGATTGTTTTACTTATGACTGCTTTTTCCTGCTCAGCACTAATTGGAGGTGTCACCAAAGAACAGCCAAGTGGGAAGGTTGTTGATGACTTTGGCCTTTCCTGCCTCCAGCCAGCCCACGTGCCCCATCCCATCCCCTTGCTGCTGACTCCCTCTGAAGCCTTGTGCAGTGCAAGCCCAACCCTGCACTGCTGAAATACCCTCAGCCCCTGAGTGGCCATGCAGAGAAACCAAACACCCTCCTGCCCAGGATGACTAAAGCTCCTTCAGAGCAGGCTCCCAACCACAGACCTGCTTTGGCACTGCTGGGAGAGTGTTCTCCTTGAAATCACAGAACCCTTGAGGGTTAAGGTCATAGAATCATAGAATGGTCTGGGTTGGAAGGGACCTCCAAAGCTCATCCAGTCTGACCTCCCCACACTCAGCAGGGACATCCCCAACTAGATCAGGTTGCCCAGAGCCTCATCGAGCCTTACCTTGAATATCTCCAGGGAAGGAGCCTCAACCACCTCCCTGCACAACCTGTTCCAGTGTTCCACCACCCTCATAGTGAAGAGCTTCTTCCTGATATCCAATCTAAATCTGCTCTGCTCTAGTTTGAAGCCATTGCTCCTTGTCCTGTCACTGATGGAATCACAGAACCATAAACCCAGCACTATCAACTCACCACCAGACCATGTGCCTCATCTACACATTTATTAAATCAGTCCAGACTGATTTATTAATCAATCCTGTGTTACTCCAGCACAGCATCCTGGACCAGGTCTTGACAACCTTTTCAGTGAAGAAATTGTTCCTAATGTTCAAAAGAAACCTCTCCTGGTGCAACTGGAGGCTGTTTCCTCTCATCCTGCCACTTGTTACTGTGAAGAAGAAACCAAGCCCCACCTGGCTCCAACCAACTTTCAGGGAGTTGTAGAGGTCATAAAATCATAGAATTGGCAGGGTTGGAAGGGACCTCAAGGCTCAGCCAGTTCCAACCCCCCTGCCATGGCCAGGGACACCTCACACCACAGCAGGTTGCTCACAGCCACATCCAGCCTGGCTGCAAAAACCTCCAGGGATGAGGCTTCCACCACCTCCCTGGGCAACCTGTGCCAGTCTCTCACCACCCTCATGGGGAAGAATTTCTTCCTAACATCCAATCTGAATCTACCCATTTTTATTTTTTGCCACCCCCCCAGTCCTATCACTCCCTGACACCCCAAAAAGTCCCTCCCCAGCTTTCTTGTAGCCCCCTTCAGATCCTGGAAGGCCACAAGAAGGTCTCCTTGGAGCCTTCTCTTCTCCAGACTGAACAGCCCCAACTCTCTCAGTCTGTCCTCATAGAAACCAGATCTGGATCCTCATAGATCCAGAAGGTCTCCCCTCAGTCTGCTTTTCTCCAGACTAAACCAGCCCAGTTCCCTCTTTCAAGACCTTGATTCTTATTGCTTGATCTCACTTCCAGCCTGGAGCTTCTGGTCTGTGTATTATGGTGGTCTCCTTGCTTGTCTTTCAGTGGATGTGGACAGC
Organism: Indicator indicator; assembly: GCF_027791375.1. NCBI lineage: Eukaryota > Metazoa > Chordata > Aves > Piciformes > Indicatoridae > Indicator > Indicator indicator. The sequence continues at coordinate 1,935,217 of NC_072046.1, forward strand.
CATTTCTCAACACAACTTCAGGGACTGGTAGCCTGCTCCTGCCCCCTCAGCCTTCTCTGACCTGACCTCTCAGTGGTTCAGACCTTCCAGATACCATCTGTCCTCTCCAGTTAGTGAGTGGTCAGGCATTGGCACAGGCTGCCCAGGGAGGTGGTGGAGTCCCCATCCCTGGAAGTGTTAAGGAAACCTGTGGCCATGGCACTTGGGGATATGGTTTAGTGGCCATGGTGGTGGTGGGTTGATGGTTGGACTCAATCTTGAAGGTTTTTTTTTTCTTTTTCCCAGCTGAAACTATTCTCTGAGTCTCTAATTTGTCATCTTTTGAGGCAGGATGCTCAGAAGTGGCCAGACTCTGGCTGAGAGCTCATCAGCAGTGAGCCAAGTGCACTAATTACCTGCTGCTCTGTGCATATGGTGGTAAGCACAGCCCTTTGGAGGAGAAAGAGCAGGGCAAGTTGTCTGTGGGCTTTTTGAAAGAAAAGAGCTGCAGAACTACACAGCAACACTTCTAATTAACTGCAGGCCAGCCCTTTGCCCATCAGCCTTCAGACAATCACTTAACTCTCTGCTCCATCTGAGAGGGTGCCACAACTCTGTACTTACTCAGGTTTTGTCTAAGATCAAAGGGAATCACCTCCATCATTTATTGTCTGCAAGGAAAAAAAAAACAAAAACCAGTCAAAATAATCTCTACATCTCATTTCTTCAAAGAGTGCAGTCTCCAGCTCAGAGATCAAAGTGCTGCCAGGGAGGCATTTTCCTCTGGAGAGGGCTCATGGCTGAGCCTCTCCTTTCCTTGGTACCTTTTGGCAGGAGCTGTCTGTGGCAGGGAGCCTGTTCTTGTGTCACCAAGGGCCTTCAGGCCAAAGCCAGCTTGCTCCCAGTGGCAGGTGCTACCTAACAAGTTTACCCCTGGCATTGCCAACCAGGCAGCCCCTCTTCCTGGAAATCCCAGCTGGATTGTGGGCAGGCAGGAGGACTGCAGCTGGACTGGGGACTGGAAGAGAAACAGAGCAAGAAAGCACAGGCTGCCCCAAACAGACCTGAGAGCAGTGTCCTGCTGCCAGCGTTGATCCTGGAGCTATTGGCAGCTTTGGAGTTCATCTCTGAGACAAACAGCATGAGCCAGCCCCTGGTGCAGCTCCCTGGGCACTCCCACCTTGTCCCTTTGCACCTAAGCTAAGCAATCTGCACCTCTCTGTGGGTGCCAGATGAGGCACAGTGGTCTGGGTAGACTGTTCCCCCTGTTTGAGGTAGGACAGGTTGTGTGAGGCACAGGGACATGCTCTTTCCTCCATCCCTTGTGACTTGTGATGAAGTCCATCTCACATCACACAAGCAGCAGGAAACAACTCATTTCCATCCCCCCCTCTCCCCCCCCTTACTTCCCTGTCTGCAGCCTGTCTGCCACATGTGCAGGTGGGGAGGGTAGTCAGGATGCAAGATACTCCTGGGGCTGCAGTGAATTAACACAAGGTTGTCATAGTCCCATCAGAGCAGGCAGTTTGAATAAGCAAGAAAGAATCCCAGGCACCCAGGGCAGGTCTTGCCTGAGGGGAAGAGACTCTGCCCCTGCACTCAGCACTGCTGAGACCACACCTTGAGTGCTGGGTCCACTTTTGGGCACTGCAGTATTTGAGGGGCTGGAGTGGGTAGAGAGAAGGGCAAGGAAGCTGGTGATGGGTTTAGGGAACAGGTCTGGTGAGGAGGGGCTGAGGGAGCTGGGATTGTCCAGCCTGGAGAAGAGGAGGCCAAGAGGAGACCTCACTGCTCCCCACAACTCCCTGAAAGGAGGTTGGAGTGAGGCCAGTTTTGGTCTCATCTTCCAAGTAGCTAATGACAGGACAAGAGGAAATGGCCTCAGGCTGTGCCAGGGGAGATTTAGGTTGGAGATCAGGAAAAATTTCTTTGCTGCAAGAGGAGTCAAGGATTGGCACAGGCTGCCCAGGGAGGTGGTGGAGTCCCCATCCCTGGAGGTGTGCAAGAAACCTGTGGCCATGGCACTTGGGGCCATGGTTTGGTGGCCATGGTGGGGTTGGGTTGATGATTGGATTGGATGATCTTAGAGGTCTTTTCCAACAGCAACAATTCTGCAGTTCTACTGTTTGGTGACAAGCCCTTGCTCGAGCCTGGCAGCCTGCAAGGAAGGCTGAGAAAAAGCTCGGTTTGCAGTGGTGCAAAAATCCTTCCCTCCCTTGTGGTCCTCTGTGCAAGCAGGGAACAGTCAGCTTGTCACCAATGGCTACAGCCACATCAATCACACTGCCCTGCACTCCTACACCCACCCACCAGCCCCTGCCTTTCCCAGGCAGCACCACATACTAATCAAAAGCCAGAGCTTCATTTCTGTGCCTTCCAATCCACCCCATCCCAGGGAAGGGAGGGCTGCCAGCCAGATGGGGAGGGGAGGAGAGGATGTCTTTAATGTTTCTCAGCAGGTTTGGCCCTGGGTGGCCACCACAAAGGGGTTTGGGTTGCATCTGTCTCATTATTGGAGCTGACATGCAGCTGCTCCAGGACACATCCTGTGCTCAGGAGAGCTACCTAATGAGACATCACATGAGCCAACCAGTCCTGCTGGTGCTGAGTGGGGAAGGGACCTGGGCTTCAAAGGACCCCCACTTGCTTCCTTTGTGTGGAGGAAGACTTCCCCTTGTCATTAACAGCAGTGAGCCTGTGAGTCTGCAGAGCCTGGGGTGGAGAACAGCACAGGTTAGCCCTGCAGGGCAGAGCAGAGCTCCCAGGATGGGTTCATGGGGGGCATTGAGGCTGTTTGACACTGGGGTGGCTCATGCTGTGCTGTGAGGCTGTGCTGTGCTCACAGAGGCAGCTCTGAGCTGGTGGTTTTATGATGCATGGGGGACAAGGCTGCTTGCTGAGGGCAAGCTCACTTGGTGTCTGTCACTTGCTCTGGTCAGGGGCACTGAGGGTGCTGCTGGGGTCCAGGCCAGGTACAAGGACAGAATCACTGAATTACTTGCTTGGAAGAAACCTTTCAGATCATCAAGTGCAACTGTTAGCCCAGTCCTGGAAGCTCACCACTAACCCATGGCCCTCAGCACCACATCTACACAGCTTTTAAATCCCTCCAGTAATGAAGACTCCACCACTGCCCTGGGCAGCCCTGGGCCAGGGCTTGAGAATCTTTTCAGGGGAGAAATTTTCCTGCTCTTGAACCTAAACCTCCCCTTGCACAGCTTGAGGGTGTTTCCTCTTGTCCTATTGCTTATTACCTGGGAGAAGAGACCACCCCCCACCTGGCCCCAACCTCCTTTCAGGGAGCTGTAGAGAGCAATGAGGTCTCTCTCTCAACCATCATCCTCCATCCCTAATCACCACACTCTCCTCAGCCTCCTTTCCTCCAGGCTTAACACCCCCAGCTCCCTCAGCTGCTCCTCACCAGCCCTGTTCTCCAGACCCTTCACCAGCTTGCTTGCCCTTCTCTGGACACAGTCCAGCACCTCAATGTCCTTCTTGGAGTGAGGACCCCAAAACTGAACCCAGGATTCAAGGTGTGGCCTCACCAGTGCCTCACCCCCTCTATTCCTGCTGGCCACACTATAGCTGATCCTGGCCAGGCACAGCAGGACTTACCCTCTGGGGGTTCTGTCCAGTGCCAGAGCACTGAGGGCAGTGACACTCACAACCTTGACACTACATGAAGTGCTTCTTGTCCTTGTGAGCATCCCAGCACTGTGCCACCTGCCCCTCCTCACATATTCACTGCAAACACTTGGCTCCCTTGAGGTGCCCAGCAGAGGGGTGCAGTCCCAGCAGAGGGGTGCAGTCCCAGCAAGGGCTGCTCTGGTGCAGGAGGAGAGTTTCAGCAATCCCTGTGAGCAAGCAGGAAGCAGAGGTTGCCATGGATACCAACATGCAATCCAGGGCCCAACTCTGTGCTGCCCTGCTCCTCCTGGCCTCCCTTGCCCTGCCAGGTGGGATCTGGGGAGTCCTTGTGTCCTGTCATGGAATTAAAGACCAACAGGATCTGCTATCAAGGTGGCTTTGGTTCCAACTCCTGTTCATCCAGCTGTACTGCCAGCTCCTATGTGACTGGGATGAGTCTGGAGTCAAAGAGGGCTGCCTGAGGGCAAAGCTGAGCCAAAGGGTTGAGTGCAGAGCCCCCAACCTCTCAAACTAAAGTGCAAGTGTGGCTAAAACCATCAGGGAGATCAGGCCACCCAGCCACTGATGGTGGGAAGGAAGATGAGTGAGGAAAGGTGCTCGGCAACACAAGAAGAGGACCTTCATCCTGGCTTTACTGGGGAGATTAACCCTTTGCTGGGCTGGATTCAGAGAATCTGGGCAGCAGCTTCACCCCAAAATCTCCCCCCAGGCTCTGTAGGACCAATTTGGTGACCTGCAGCAGCTTTGCAGATGCAGGCAGGTTTCACCTGATGGGGGCTACGGGAGAGCTGGACAGGGATTTTTGATGAGGGCTGGGAGTGGTAGGGCAAGAGGGAATGGATTGAGACTTGAGGAGGGGAGATTGAGACTGGAGATGAGGGAGAAATTCTTGAGAGTCTGGGTGGTGAGACACTGGCACAGGTTGCCCAGGGAGGTTGTGGCTGTCCCCTCCCTGGAGGTGTTCAAGGACAGGCTGGATCAGCCCTTGAGCAAGCTGGGCTGGTGGGAGGTGTCCCTGCCCATGGCAGGGGGATGGAACTGGATGAGCTTTAAAGATCCCTTCCAGCCCAACCCATTCTGTGATCTATGAAACCTGAGAGGTCATTTTCTTTCCCCCCATGCTGAAATGGTTTGGGTTTCCCATTTAACATTTCTATTTAGCCAATATATTTTTTTAGTTTCCATGTTTGCTGATCAAAATTTCCTCCTTGCTTTTTCCCACCACAGAGCTGGTCACAGTGGGTCCAACCAGCTGGATTTTAAGTGTAAAACACAATCTGGAGCAGAAGATGTTTCTGTTTTAATGGCAGCTACGGAGGGACCTTGGGAAGATGAACCTTTGGTTCCTGGGTTCATAGATTCACAGAATGAGATGTTTGGGTTGGAAGGGACCTTAAAGCTCATCCAGTTCCATCCCCCTGCCATGGGCAGGGACACCTCCCACCAGTCCAGGCTGCTCAAGGGCTCATCCAACCTGGCCTTGAACACCCCCAGGGAGGGGACATCCACAACCTCCCTGGGCAACCTGTTCCAGTGCCTCCCCATCCTCACTCTAAAGAATTCCTCCCTCATGTCCAGTCTCAATCTCCCCTCCTCAAGTCTCAATCCATTCCCTCTTACCCTACCACTCCCAGCCCTTATCAAAAGTCCTTCCCCAGCTCTCCTGTAGCCCCCTTCAGGCACTGGGAGGCTGCTCTAAGGTTTCTCTGGAGCCTTCTCCAGGCTGAACAGCCCCAGCTCTCCCCTCCTGTCCTCACAGGGGAGGTTACTTCTGGAAAGCTTCTATTACATGCACACACAGGCACAGAACTGCTCCTGATTTACCAGGAGACCTTTTTGGATCCAGCAAGACTGAAATCTGAATTTAAAAAAAAATTAAAAAAAATGAATATCCTCAAGAAGGTTGCTTGCAAACATGAGCATCAATTAGTTCCCTCAGTCTGGGTGAGTGTGGGCAGATGATTATAAATGATGGTGGTGTTGCTACTTGCTGCCTTGTCACCCCATGCCAAGAATCCCTTGGGGTTTTCAGAAACCAAATGACTTCATTTTTTCTCCCCCCGCCCCCCGCCCTTAGATCCCAGCCCAGGGAACCATCCAAATGTGCTTCCACAGACCTCCCCAGATGCTGAAAGCAGTGTGGGTGCTCAGTAGACTCCTGAATGACACCCAGAACAGGGACAGCCTCTTTTTTCCCCCCTCATGTCCACAAAGAATCACAGAATCAACCAGGTTGGAAAAGACCTCAGAGATCATTGAGCCCAACCTATTACCTAACACATCCTGTGGCTCCAAGTGCCACATCCAAGCTTGCTTTGAACCTCCAGGGACCATTAGTGACTCCATCATCTCCCCAGGCAGCACATCCCATGGTCAAGTACTCTTTCTGTGAAGAACTTTCTCCTCACCTCCAGCCTAAACTTCCCCCTGCACAGCTTGAGACTGTGTCCTCTTGTTCTGTTGCCTGGGAGAAGAGCCCAACCCCCACCTGGCTACAACCTCCCTTCAGGTAGTTGTAGACAGCAACGAGGTCTGCCCTGAGCCTCCTCTTCTCCAGGCTGAACACCCCCAGCTCCCTCAGCCTCTCCTCACAGGGCTGTGCTCCAGACCCCTCCCCAGCCTTCTGCTCCAGACCCCTCCCCAGCCTTGTGCTCCAGACCCCTCCCCAGCCTTGTGCTCCAGACCCCTCCCCAGCCTCATTGCCCTTCTCTGGACATCTTCCAGTACCTCAACATCTTTCTTGAACTGAGGAGCCCAGAACTGGACACAGCACTCAAGGTGTGACCTAACCAGTGCTGAGCACAGGGCAGGATGAGTTCCCTGCTCCTGCTGCCCACACTGTTCCTGATGCAGGCCAGGATGCCATTGGCCTTCTTGGCCACCTGGGCACACTGCTGGCTCCTGTTCAGCTGCTGTCACCCAGCACCCCCAGGTCCCTCTCTGCCTGGCTGCTCTCAGCCACTCTGTCCCCAGCCTGCAGCACTGCCTGGGGTTGTTGTGGCCAAAGTGCAGCACCTGGCACTTGGACTTGTTGAATGCCATCCTGTTGGACTCTGCCCCTCTGTCCAGCCTGGCAAGGTCCCTCTGCAGAGCCCTCCTGCACCCCAACAGATCCACACCACTCCCAACTTGGTGTCATCTGCAAACTTACTAATGGTGGACTCTATCTCCTCATCCAGATCATCAATAAAGATATTGAACAGGATTGGGCCCAACACTGATCCCTGGGGGACACCACTGATGAATGGCTCCCAGCTGGAGTGGCACCACTCACCACCACTCTCTGGGCACCATTCACCACCACTCCCTGGGCACCATTCACCACCTCTCTCTGGGCACCATTCACCACCTCTCTCTGGGCACCATTCACCACCACTCCCTGGGCACCATTCACCACCACTCTCTGGGCACCATTCACCACCACTCCCTGGGCACCATTCACCACCACTCTCTGGGCACCATTCACCACCACTCTCTGGGCACCATTCACCACCACTCTCTGGCACCATTCACCACCACTCTCTGAGCACCATTCACCACCACTCTCTGGGCACCATTCACCACCACTCCCTGGGCACCATTCACCACCACTCCCTGGGCACCATTCACCACCACTCTCTGGGCACCATTCACCACCTCTCTCTGGGCACCATTCACCACCACTCTCTGGGCACCATTCACCACCTCTCTCTGGGCACCATTCACCACCACTCTCTGGGCACCATTCACCACCTCTCTCTGAGCACCATTCACCACCACTCTCTGAGCACCATTCACCACCACTCTCTGGGCACCATTCACCACCTCCCTGGGCACCATTCACCACCACTCTCTGGCACCATTCACCACCACTCCCTGGGCACCATTCACCACCACTCTCTGGCACCATTCACCACCTCTCTCTGGGCACCATTCACCACCACTCTCTGGCACCATTCACCACCACTCTCTGGGCACCATTCACCACCACTCTCTGGGCACCATTCACCACCACTCTCTGGGCACCATTCACCACCACTCTCTGGGCACCATTCACCACCACTCTCTGGGCACCATTCACCACCACTCTCTGGGCACCATTCACCACCACTCTCTGGGCACCATTCACCACCCCTCTCTGGCACCATTCACCACCACTCTCTGGGCACCATTCACCACCACTCTCTGGACACCATTCACCACCACTCTCTGGGCACCATTCACCACCTCTCTCTGGCACCATTCACCACCGCTCTCTGGCACCATTCACCACCACTCCCTGGGCACCATTCACCACCACTCTCTGGGCACCATTCACCACCTCTCTCTGGGCACCATTCACCACCACTCTCTGGCATCATTCACCACCACTCCCTGGGCACCATTCACCACCACTCTCTGGCACCATTCACCACCACTCTCTGGCACCATTCACCACCACTCTCTGGGCACCATTCACCACCACTCTCTGGGCACCATTCACCACCACTCTCTGGCACCATTCACCACCACTCCCTGGGCACCATTCACCACCACCCTCTGGGCACCATTCACCACCACTCTCTGGGCACCATTCACCACCTCTCTCTGGGCACCATTCACCACCACTCTCTGGCACCATTCACCACCACTCCCTGGGCACCATTCACCACCACCCTCTGGGCACCATTCACCATCACTCTCTGGGCACCATTCACCACCTCTCTCTGGCACCATTCACCACCGCTCTCTGGCACCATTCACCACCACTCTCTGGGCACCATTCACCACCACTCTCTGGCACCATTCACCACCACTCTCTGAGCACCATTCACCACCACTCTCTGGCACCATTCACCACCACTCTCTGGGCACCATTCACCACCACTCTCTGGCACCATTCACCACCACTCCCTGGGCACCATTCACCACCACTCTCTGAGCACCATTCACCACCACTCTCTGGGCACCATTCACCACCACTCTCTGGCACCATTCACCACCACTCTCTGGGCACCATTCACCACCACTCTCTGGCACCATTCACCACCACTCTCTGGGCACCATTCACCACCTCTCTCTGGGCACCATTCACCACCACTCCCTGGGCACCATTCACCACCTCTCTCTGGGCACCATTCACCACCACTCTCTGGGCACCATTCACCACCACTCCCTGGGCACCATTCACCACCACTCCCTGGGCACCATTCACCACCACTCTCTGGGCACCATTCACCACCACTCTCTGGGCACCATTCACCACCACTCTCTGGGCACCATTCACCACCACTCTCTGGCACCATTCACCACCACTCTCTGGGCACCATTCACCACCACTCTCTGGCACCATTCACCACCACTCTCTGGCACCATTCACCACCACTCCCTGGGCACCATTCACCACCTCTCTCTGGCACCATTCACCACCTCTCTCTGAGCACCATTCACCACCACTCTCTGGCACCATTCACCACCTCTCTCTGGCACCATTCAGCACCACTCTCTGGCACCATTCACCACCACTCTCTGGGCACCATTCACCACCACTCTCTGGGCACCATTCACCACCACTCCCTGGGCACCATTCACCACCACTCCCTGGGCACCATTCACCACCACTCTCTGGCACCATTCACCACCACTCTCTGGGTCTGGCCCTCCAGCCAGTTCCTAACCCAGCACAGTGCTCTGCAGCAGCAGCAGCAGGAAGGCAGCAGGGAATTCAACTCTGACCCACTGTAGGAAAGAACCAGGAAACCACAAAACACAAGGAACTGCAGGAGACTCCTGACCAACCCTGTGGCAGAGTGTTCAGAGGAATGTGTGCACCAGACTCACACTTGTTTGCAGCTGGGCATTTTCTGCCTAGTTGTTGTGGTCCAGCTCAACAGGAGGAGAAACTTCTTTGGTGTTGAGGGTGCTGGAGGCCTGGAGCAGGCTCCCAGAGAGGTTGTGGAGTCTCCTCCTCTGGAGAGATTCCAAACCCACCTGCACATTGTGATCCTGGGTAGCCTGCTGTGGGTGATCCTGCTTTAACAGAGGGGTTGGACTGGGTGATCTCCAGAGGTCTGACCCCCACCTCACTGGGACTGTGGAATCTCCAGGCTACCAGACCTGCTCTCCCCATCCTCCTTCCATGGCACAGTTCTTTGAACCCTCCCAGCGGAGGCTGACTTGTGTACAGGGAATTTCACTGCCAGGCTTTTTGTTCTGCCCTTGACTACTGAGGCAAACCAGCCTGTGTGGGGAGCCAGCTCCCCCCACCCCTTGCCCACACAGCTGAGGACAGGGGCAGCCATGACTCCCACCCACAGCCCCTGCCACAGCCCTGCTAATTACACTGATCTCAAGATTAGTCAGAGGGAGTCTGTTCCCTCCAAGCTAGGCTGCTTCTGCCTCCTCATCCCAGCCCATGCCAAGGGAGCAGTCTCATTACATGGTGCTGGGTCTCTCTGACGTGCACACAAGCTCCTGAAGGCCGTGGGTGGCAGCAGCTCTGCCTCACTGACATGATTGTGGCTCAGGCTGCAGCCCTGCCAGCAGGCAGGTTCATTCAAAAGGGCCGTTCCAGCCCCCTTTAGGGCTTTGCAGGGGGACAAGCCTGAGAGTGACTGAGGGGGTTGAGCACATCCAGACTCCACAGCAGAGGATGAGCAGCTCCTGTGCTCCTCAGTCCCCTCACTCAGTCCTTGTGTCTCAGGCAGCTATGCAGAACCATCCCCCAGGGACCTCACCTCCAGCCTGGCCAAGCAAATGTAAGGTGATGGACTTAGAACTGACCTGCCTGCTCCCACCACCTCCTTTCATAGACTGCATGGCCTTGGAAGGGACCCTTGAAGGTCATCTTGTCCAAATCCCTGCAGTCAGCAGGGGCATCTCCATCTAAATCAGGCTGCTCAGGGTCCCATCACATTTGTCCTGGAATGTCTCCAGGGATGGGACCTCCAACCACCTTTCTGGGCAACCTGTTCCAGTGTTTCACTACGCTCACTGTAAATCCTCTGGCTTTACTCCAGACCTCCACTCTCCCCACCTCAGAGACCCTGCAAGCCTTTGCCTTACCTTCAGCTTGCTGACACCAAAGCTGTGTTTGATCACCTGTTGCAGTCCCAGACAGCAGCCTTCAAAAGAGCCATAAAGACCAGGAGAACCATGGAGCTTTACAGCTAACTGTGTCCTTCCTGTCATCTCCTGCCTGAAGAGCTCCTTCCCTTGAGAGATCACATACACCTGTCCCCTACTCTGCCTCTTCACTTGGCTTTTCTCCCTCCTCTGGCTTTTCTCCCTTCTCCATCTGCAAGGCAGTTTCTAGCATCCCTGCCTGGGGACTGGCCTTTGCTGGACTGACTGCTCTGCAAGCTGCTCTGCAGCAGACAGGCTGGAGGGAAGGAATCCATCCAGAGGGACCTGGACAGGCTGGAGAGGTGAGCACAAGCCAACCTCAGGAGGTTCAACAAGACCAAGGGCAGGGTCCTGCAGCTGGGTCGAGGCAATCCCAAGCACAAATCCAGGCTGGGCAGGGACTGGCTGGAGAGCAGCCCTGAGGAGAGGGACTTGGGGGTGCTGGGGGAGGAGAAGCTCACCAGGAGCTGTCAATGTGAGCACTTGCAGCCCAGAGAGCCAAGCAGAGCCTGGGCTGCATCAGGAGAAGTGTGGCCAGCAGGGCCAGGGAGGGGATTCTCCCCCTCTGCTCTGCTCTGCTGAGACCCCACCTGGAGTACTGCATCCAGTTCTGGAGCCTCTGTTCCAAGAGGGCTATGGACATGCTGGAAGGTGTCCAGAGAAGGGCCACCAGGATGAGCAGAGGGCTGGAGCTGCTCTGCTCTGCTCTGAGGACAGACTGAGAGAGTTGGGGCTGTTCAGTCTGGAGAGGAGAAGTCTCTGAGGTGACCTTCTTGTGGCCTTCCAGGATCTGAAGGAGGCTACAAGAAAGCTGGGGAGGGACTTTTTAGGCTATCAGGGAGTGACAGGACTGGGGGGAATGGAATAAAGCTGGAAGTGGGGAGATTCAGACTGGATGTGAGGAAGAAGTTCTTCCCCATGAGAGTGGTGAGAGCCTGGAATGGGTTGTGCAGGGAGGTGGTTGAGGCTCCATCCCTGGAGGTGTTTGCAGCCAGGCTGGATGAGGCTCTGGCCAGCCTGCTGTAGTGTGAGGTGTCCCTGGGCATGGCAGGGGGGTTGGAACTGGCTGAGCCTTGTGGTCCCTTCCAACCCTGACTGATTCTAGGATTCTATGATTCAATGGGTGAATTGCAGCATTTCTTCCTTCACTGGGCCTCAGCAAACAGTTGCCAGCCCCATGCTTCCTGCCAGCTTTCTTGGGACAGCTGAGTGCCCCTGAAGCTACCATGCTGAACACAAGATCTGGAGCTGGACCAGTGCCCCTGCTCTGAGGTTGCTGCTTCTATGCCAAGAAGAACAGGTCCCTTCTCCTGCTTTTCAGATCCAGAGCCTATTTTGCTGAAAATCACAGAATCACAGAATGCTGGAGGATGGAAGGGACCTCTGGAGGTCGGAAGGGACCTCTGGAGGTCATTGAGTCTGCTGGGATCACCTAGGGCAGGTCACACAGGAATGCATCCAGATGGGTCTTGAAAATCTCCAGAGAAAGAGACTCCACAACCTCTCTGGGCAGCCTGCTGCAGGGCTCCAGCACCCCCACACCAAAGAAGTTTCTCCTTCTGTTCAAATGGAACCTCCTGATTTCCACTTTGTGCCCAGTGCCTCTTCTCCTGTCCCTGGGCACCACTGACAAGAGCCTGGCCTCAGCCTTTAGCTCTTGCTGAGCATTGCTCAGCTCCCCTCTGGGGCTGCTCTTCTGCAGGCTCTCAGCCCCAGGGGCTCTCAGCCTTTGCTCCTCACAGAGCTGCTCCAGGCCCCTCAGCATCTTCAGAGCCTCCACTGGACTCTGTTCAGTGGTTCCCTGTCCCTCTGGAGCTGGGGAGCCCAGCACTGGACACAATACCTGAGATGCAGCCTCAGAGCGGCAGGAGGAGAATCCTCCCCTGGCTGCCCGGGCGGCGCCGCTGGAGCCTCTCGCACTGCGCTGCTGCCCTCTCCTGGGCTCCCCGGCAGCCGCTGGGCTCAGAGGAGCTTCAGCACCAGATGCTGATCTCTTCTCGGAGGCCATCAAGGTCAGGATCCTTCCCGAAGCCCCCTGTACCTCGCATGGCAAGGCTCTGAAAATCAAGAGCCTGAAGCAGCTGAGGGAGCTGGGGTTGTTTGGTCTGGAGGCTGAGGGGAGACCTTCTGGCTCTCTACAACTCCCTGGAAGGAGGTTGGAGCCAGGTGGGGGTTGGGCTCTTCTCCCAAAGAACAAGCAACAGGGCAAGAAGAAATGGCCTCAAGTTGCACCAGGGGAGGTCTGGATTGGATATTAGAAGAAATTTCTTCACTGAACGGGTTCTCAAACACTGGCCCAGGCTGCCCAGGGAGATGGTTGAATCCCTGGAGGTGTTGAAATGACACAGAGATGTGGTGCTGAGGGCCATGGCTTAGCACCAGCCTTGGTGGGGTTAGAGAATGGTTGGACTCCATGATCTTAAAGAGCTTTTCCAAGAGTCCTGTGAGTCTATGAGATTTGAGGCTGAGCTTTCTCCTGCCCTGTCCTGTAGAGCCTAGACCCCAGCAAATGCTCTGGCTCAAGCTCTTCCCAGGGGCTGCTTTTCCTTGGGTGTATTAAAGAGTGGCACAGGAAGGAAAACGGAGTCATTCCTTAGTGCAGGGCTGCTGGGAATGATGCTTCCCACCAGATTCTTGGTTCAGCCTTGCAACCCCCACGTCCTGCTGTGTCTGGAGCATCCCATGCTGCAGATGGATGCAAAGAGAAGCCAACCTTTATTAGCAAAAGGAGTGATTGTAGTCAGAGCTATTTGGGAAGGACAATTCAGAGAGGAGAACATTTCAGCCAGTGTGAGCTGGTTGGGGACACAAATGCAGTGGAGAGAGGTGGCTGGTGGGATGCTGTCCTTCAATGCCATTGTGCACCTGGAGGGAGTCTCAGCTCTTTCTCTCCTCCACAAGAATGGCCTCATCAGCCCCAGGCTCAGGGCTGCAGCAAGGGGTGGTGCTCCATGGCTGTGCTCCTCATCATGCCCCTGAGATGTGCTGGTGTCCAGGTGATGGCTGTCACTGGCAGGTCCAGCATCAGGGCCAGGCTGAGGGCTCTTGAAGAAGCTCTTCACTGCTTCCACCCCTGTGGTGCCTCCTGTCCCCTTGGAAACCCTCTGCTGGTGATCTCTGGTACTCTCGATAGAACCAGTAGCAGGAGATGCTGCAGGGAGTAAGAAGCCCTCAGTGAATAACAGGAGCTTAGGAACCAGCACCAGAGCCCTGCAGCCACCCAGAACCAGCCCTCAGGGCCAGGATTCCCCAGGCCCATACCCAGCCACTCCCTCTGTGGCTCTGTGCAAGCTGTTGAGAAAGATCATCCCAGCTGCTGGTGTCCTGCACCCTCATTCTGGCATGCCAGCTCCTGCTGGTGTCACCTTGATGGGCTTCATCTCCTCTTCCAAGGAGGAACATGGAGGTGGGCAACTCAGCACCAAAACACTGCCCTCACAGTGTCCCATGTTGGGAGAAGGAGCCCAGACTTACAGGATGGAGAGAAGGTTGATGACCAGTAAGGTTGGCAAGATGATAACAAACAGGCCTGGGATCCTGTGTGTGATGGAGACAACTGAGGAGAGAGAAATGAGGTGGGGAGGACTGACTCAAAGGGAGAAGTCCCACTCCTAAAGACCCCAGAGATAATCCTGATGCTGATCCTTCCCAGGGCCAGAGACAGGTCAGGATGTTGTTACCTGCACTGCTCTGAGCAGTGAGGTTGTGAGAGCAAGCTGAGGACACCAAGGGGGAGAGAGAGAGAGAGACATCAGCTTGTGCAGCACTGGCCTGGAGTGAGGAGCAGTGAGGCAGCTGTGATCTCTTCAGAGATGGTGATGCAACAGATGAGAGCAAATGTCTCCAAAGGGACCCCCAAGGGGTGCTCCCATGGCCAACATGTCTGGGACAGCTGCTCTAGGGTCCCACTGCAGGGCCTGCCCTCAGTTCAGAGTCCCCCAGCCCCCTCCCTGCCCTTCAGCAGCAGATGATCTGTGTACCATGCATGGGCCTTTCCTTCTTGACACAGTCCCTGCTGGAGCTGGCCCCTGCTGCCCTGGTGATCATGCCATTCTTGCAGGGGGTGCAGGATGTCACCCCATAGACCAGGCTGTAGGTCCCAACAGGGCAGGGGAAGCACCGACTGTCCTTAGGAGGGCTGAAGGTCCCTGGTGGGCACACAACTGGGGAGATGACATGCAGAAAGGCTTTCCTAAGCAAGGGCACTGGCTGCTTGGTGAAGCTGCATTCAGTGAAGGGGCAGGGAATCTGAGCCTTGATGTTTCAGGTCTCAGAATGACCCTGCCCACTGGGTGCACATGGGGAGAGCAGCAAGGACCCCAAACCACAGAGCTGTGCATGGGGAGGGGAAGAGACAAACTGGAAGAAAGATAGGAGGGAACCAAAGGGCTGTGGGCTCTTGGCTCACCACAACAGTCAAGACATCCTTGCAGCTGCTTGGTCTGCCCATAGCCCCAGCTGCACTGCTTGGTCTTTATGATGCCAACAAACTTGTTGGTGAGGTTGATGCTGGGGCTGTCAGCTCCAGTGAGGTGGAAGGACTTGTGCTCCTTGAAGAACCTGGCAAGGGTGACCTTGACCTGGAGAAGGCAGAGCAAGCAGAGCTTAGAAGGAGAATATTGAAGTCCAAGAGGGAAGCTAAGACCTAGCTGCACAGAAGGTGTCCTCCCAGTGGCACAGGGTGGGAGTTGTGGTGGTACAGGCTGAGTGGAAGCTCTAACTGGGCCCCAGGGAGATTGAGAAAAACCTTGGGAGTGCTCCTGCACTGCTGGAGACACCTGGGCCCAGGGAGTGTCCTGGTTGCACATTCCCCCCGTGCCATGCCCCCTCCTTGGCTGGTACCCTGACCCCAGGGCTTACCTGCTCGAGGTTGTGCTGGATAGTTGCCTGGTAGCAGTCTGTGAGTGTTGCTGTGTCCTGGGGGCTGCAGTGTTCATCCCAGTGGGGCCCAAAGAGGGACACTAGAGTAGGGAGAGTCATGGTGCAGCTCAGGCAGCCCCAGTTCTAGCAGGAGGTGGGCAAAGCCTTGGACAAATCTAACCCTTAGACACCACTGTCTCCCAGGAGCCCCCAGTTTCACCCACCCTCCCAGCCCCTTGCTGCCTCCTTTACCCCCTGGAAGCACAAACTGCAATGCCTGAGCTCCTCTCCCTTCACCCCACCACCTCTGCTGGGGACTGTGCTGGGGTGGTGCTGCCTGGGGCTTTACCTTCTAGCTGTACTTGGAAGATGAACTCATCTGAACTGGTATGGGGTGGGGGGAAGCAAAAGGTGTTAATGGTCTGGAGTTTGAAGTGTTGCTCACTCTCCAGCTGCCTCAGTTTCTTGTGCAGACTCCTTATGAACCATTTGGCCAACTTTTCCTCACAGAGCTTGCTGTGGAAGAGCAGCAGGATGTCCAGGCCTCCAAGGACATGGTAGCCTGTGGGAGAAAACCCTGAGAGGTGCCTGGTCCTTGCTCCTTGCCAGGAGAAAGCTCCCTCATCCAAAGGGCTGAGCATGGCAGCACATCTCCTCTCACCCCCTGGCCTCTCCACCCTTCCTGCCCTTGTGGGGCTAGCATGGCACTGGACTCACCAAAGATGCTGTAGTGAAATGTTTGGGACACAGGGGCTCCTTGCTTCATGTAGGAGATGGTGCAGGAGTACCTCCCACTGGAGCTTGCTTGGAAGTGTTGGAAGAGGAGGTGTCCCTCTTTGGTGACTGAGAACAACCTGGGGACTAGTGCAAGAGACACAGAGGTTGATGATTATCACCAGGAGCTGGCCCAGTTGCTGGGTGGCTGACTCATGCTCTTCTGGACTGCCCCAGCTTTGCTCTCCTTAAACCACTGCTGGGTCTTTACAAGAACTCCCAAAGCTGCTCTTCCTCTCCCTTCTCTGATCAGTTGTTGAGGGAGAGGGAAGAGGAAATGAAGAAACCCAATGCCAGAGACATCACTGCCTGCAGCAGAACTGTCCAAATGCCTGAAGACTGTCTTAGCAACATCCCTCAGACCTTGTTAAGCCTGGAAAGGGGGCAAGTGTTACCCTGTGCAGTATAACCCCATAACCTCATGTCCTTTTTGCAGTTCAGCACCCCCCATTATGATGAGACCCCAGTCTTCAGGTGCCCCTCACCTGCTCCACACACCTGCTCCTTCCCTCTCTCCTCTCCTGACCCTCTCTTGCCTTACACAGCAGAGCCCATCACAGCTGCTTGCTCCTGACTGTGCAGCTGAGAGGAGCTGGGACCTTACCTGCCTTGTCCTGCACCCAGTGGTAGGTGAGATTAGCTACCTGCATCTCAGCAGGGCTGCAGGGCAGTGAGTACAGGCTGCTCCCTGTGTGGATGAAGACAAGGCCTAGGCCAGGGAAAGAGAGACAAAAGCTGAGGACATATTTGAGGAATTTCAGGGCACTGGGAAAAAAACCAGACCTGGAGCTATGGCAAGAGGAGGGTTGGGAAGCCACTGGAGCAGGCTGGGAACCTGTGTGGCGTGTGGATGGATGGACCAAGCACAACTGGGACCATCCCACAGGGAGACCTGGGGTCAGGGGAGAAAAAGTGACAGAAGCTGCAGGAATAAGTGGCAAGAAGTGAGGCTGTGGTGGGCAGAGCTGGTGGGCACCAAGGTCAGACTGAGCCACCTCTGCTCGTGTTGGCTGTGGCTGGGAAGCCAACTCCTCTGCTCAGGTCGTTGGCAGAGTGGGCAGCAAGGAGAAGATCTTCTCACTGCCTGGATACTTGACCCAGGAAAGAGGAGTGCAGGGGTCAGGGAGGTCCAGCAGGAAGGCTTTGCAGATCTCACCCCTTTGGTGTTCCTGGTTGGAGATGGTTGGCAAGTCCCAGGGTGGGGACACTCGCTGTCCTGAGAGGAAAGCAGAGAGGCAGTGCTCAGGCTCAGCTTGGAGGTGCTCACCTCACTCTGCTCTCCTCTCCAAAGCTCCTCTTGGCCCTCCAAGGAGTCAGGGCAGATTATGTCCACCTCCACACCGATCTTTACCTGAGCAGCTAGAGAGCAGCAAAGTCAGGACCCCCATGGTCATCAACACTCTGGGCCCCCCAAGGCCTGGCCAGGTGCGTGGAGCAGAGAGCATCCTGCCCCAGAGCATCCTGCCCCAGAGCACTGTGCAGTGTGGAGCATCTCGTTGCCATGGTGATGAGGAAGCTGCAGCTTCTTCCTGTCACCGTAGTGATGGCTCACAGGCTGGGCAGCCTCATGGCTCCTGCCCACCTTGGTCACACACAGCAGGTCTGGGCTTGGTGAGAAACACTGGGACCATCCAGGCTGGATGCACTGAGGAGATATAGCTGGGGACAACCTAGTAGAAGGGAGATGGTTGGAGAGATGATCAGAGGGAAGGAGGAGGAGATAGGTGATGAGAGTGATGTGTGAGGGTTTGGGGTTTTTTTTGGTGTGAATCTTAGCAGACCAAGAGGCAGGGAAAACCTGGCCTGAATCCTAGATTGAATCCCACTGAATCACAGAATGTTAGGGGTTAGAAGGGACCTTGAAAGATCGTCTACCCCAACCCCCCTGCCAGAGCAGGACCACCTGGAGAAGGTGGGGAGAAAGGGCTGAGTTTGCCCCATAACTCAAGAGGGAGACTCCAGGGTGTCCAGCTGTGGCTGTGGAGGATATCTGGGGGAAAAAAAAAAAAAAAGAATATGCTGAAGAAAATGGTGAGTTTGAGGGGAAATCACACAAAGCAAAATTCTCAGAGGTTGCTGAGCAAAGGAGAGCAAGATGTGGCCATCTACTACAAGGGGAGGCTTCCTTTCTGCCAGCATGGGTGCAGAGCTCAGCCCACAGCTTCCAGCAGGAAGCCTGGCTTGAAGCCTGGGAAGCTTGAGGCAATCACTTGGGTCAGATTGGAATCTCTTTAAAAGGGTGTGTTTTCTTCATGTTCCTGTTTGTCCTGGAAATGAGAGTGAGGTTCCTCTGATTGTCCATTGAGAAGCAGAAGTGAGCAGTTAAGATACAGGGAGAGCCAGAAGCTTGAGTGGAGTGGAGCTAAAAACTCCTTCTGGCTTGCATCAGGCTTTCTGGAGGCGAGGTGTGTGGGGAGAGGGAGAAGTGCATTTAGGGTAAATGTGGTCACATCATCCTACTGGCTTGGGAAAAGGAAAAAAAAACAACAACCCAGCAGCTACATGAAAAACCAGCCCAAGTTAAAAAAAAAGCAAAAAAAAAAAAAAGCAACAAGAGAAACCAGAAACCCACCCAATCCTTCATCTAAGATACAAGAGAAACACAAAGCAAGCAACAACCTGCAGGAAAGCACCAGCAGTTAAAGGATTCCTGGGGGAAATCATGACAAGGGAAGGCAGTCCTCCTTCCTTCTCCTCCCAGAATGATGAAATCATGAGGAAATGGGTGAAAAAGCTGAAATAAACCCCAGAGCCAGGAGGGGTGGGGGCCAGATCCCCTGAGGACAGCCTCACCCCTCCATCCATGAAGGAAAGGGCAGGGCAGAGCCAGCTCCTCTGGAGGCTGTTTGTTTGCAGCCTGTGCCTGTGTCTTATTCACCCTGGTGAGTAAAGGGATGAAGAAATCCTGAAGTGTTTCTTTAAAAAGGAAAAAAAAACAACAATCCAAACCCAACCCTCCCCCTCCCCTACACTCCAGCTCTGAAGTTTCTCTGACAGTTTGAGCACAAATAAACCAAGTCTGGCCTGAAACCCCTGGGGATAGAAGCACAGAATTGTGTGAGCAGAACCAGGGGAAGGCTTCCTTCAGTTTATGGTGTGGGGCTGTGTGTTGCCTCTTGCCTGGTGTGCCTCACAGAGTCATAGAATGGTTTGAAAGGGACCTTAAAGCTCAGCCAGTTCCATCTCCCCTGCCATGGGCAGGGACACCTCCCACCAGCCCAGGCTGCTCATCCAACCTGGCCTTGAACCCCTCCAGGGAGGAGGCATCCACAGCCTCCTGGGCAACCTCTTCCAGTCTCTCCCCACCCTGCCTGTCAAGAATTTATTCCTAATGCCCAATCTAAATTTCCCCTGCTCTGGTTTCAAATCATTTCCCCTCCTCCTATCACTACAAGCCCTTATAAAAAGTCCCTCCCCAGCTCTCCTTCAGGTACTGGAAGGCTGCTCTAAGGTCTCTCTGGAGCCTTCTCCAGGCTGAACAGCCCCAACTCTCCCAGCCTGTCCCCACAGGGGAGGTGCTCCACCCCTCTGACCATCTTCATGGTCTCCTCTGGACCCTCTTCAACAGTTCCAGGTCCTTCTTGTGTTGGGAGCCCCCACATCTGGACACAGTACTGCAGGTGAGGTCTCAGCTGAGCCAAGCAGAGGGACAGAATCCCCTCCCTTGTCCTGCTGGTCACACTGCTTCTGATGCAGCCCAGGATGTGGTTGGCTTTTTGGGCTGCCTGCTTTTTTCTCCCTGTTGCCTGAGTCAAGCTGTGGCTTTCCCCTGTGATCACCTCTTCTTACTGAACATGTAGGAGCTTGATAGTATCTCTGAGATCTCCACTCTGCCAAATCTGAGTGAAACTCTTGTTGAGAAGTTGTTGTGTAGAGGGCAGCCAGCCAGGCTGGACTCTGGATGACTTCATGGAGCTCATTTCCTGAAGGAACCAGGCTGAAAACACAAGAGATCTGAGGCAGGTGTGACACTTCTGAGGCTTCCTGCTTTTGCCTTCATTCTAACTCCTCAGCTCATGGAGAGATTTGTTTGTGAGCTCTCAGCAGATGTGTTTAGCAGCCACCTAGTGTGTGCTGCAGCCTGGGGAGCAGGGACACTCTTCTTACATAGCAAACAGCTTGGATCCCTGCTTGAAATGCAAGATTCAGGCTCAGGTGGGGAGCTGAACTCAGGTCATTATCCACAGTCAAATACCAAGGATACAGATTCACCTCCTTACCATCTCAGAGCTTTTGTCATTCACTTCCTTTCCTTGGAGGGAGCACAGCCATGGCCTCAGCAAGTGCATGGAAGGATCATTCCCTGTATTGTTCTGACTAGGAATTAACCTTCCTCCCTCCTTCCAACAGAGTGCTGTGAGCTACACTCATGTGCAAACTCCTTTTATCCAGAAGAATTGATTCAGGAGCATCTCAGTAGCTTCTGCATCCCTGGAAGGAGTGATCTGGGATTTATGGATGTAACCTTCCTCCCTCCTTCCAACAGAGTGGTGTGAGCTACACTCATGTGCAAACTCCTTCTGTCAAGCAGATTTGCTTCAGGAGCATCTGAGTAGCTCCTGCATCCCTGGAAGGGAGTGATCTGGGATTTATGGGTGTTTTGCACAAGGAGGTTTCATTTTCCTGGGCATTTATGAACTGCAGCAATGCCCAGGGGTGGAGGAGCATCCTGTTGGGCTGCACAGCCCCTTTCTGCCTCTGACACTGTCCCTCCCCATCCCCTGCCAGCAGAGCTCACAGGATCTCAGTCTCTGTGTCCTCACATCATCCCCTAAAATGGGCTGGGGACACCTGGACTGCCAGAAATTAAAGTAAATCTGGTCAGGGCTGGGGCACATCTCAGTCCAGATTCACAAGGAGACAGAAGTGCCCAGGTTTGCTCTCAGGTGGAGATGAAACTTGTCCAACAAAACAGTCACCAGCTTCAGCACTGAGTGAGAAGTGCCTCAGTCCCTTGAGGACTCCCTGGACATCCAGGGAACTACTGCAGGGCTAGAGGAGGAACAAGTGCTCCATGACCATGGCTGCTCCCAGACATGAGATCCTGACCCCTCTGTGCTGTTTAGCACAAAGGCAAAGTGTCCCTTGCTGCAGCCCTTGAGGGCCCATGGAAGTTCTTGAGATTCTTCTCAGTGGTGACCAGGGACAGGACAAGGGACAATGGGCACAAACTGGGACCCAGGAGGTTCCATCTGAACAGGAGGAGCACCTTCTCTCCTATGAGGGTGCTGGAGCCCTGGAGCAGGCTGCCCAGAGAGGTTGTGGAGTCTTTCTCTGGAGAGATTCCAACCCCCTCTGGCCATTGTGCTCCTGGGCCAGCTGCTGTGGGTGCCCTGCTGGATGATCTTCAGATGTCCCTTCCAATCCTCACCTTGCTGGGATTCTGGGATATTGTGATGCCTCCTAAAGAGATCCTTTGGGATCCCACTGCCCCAGAGCAACACCTAGACCAAGATCAAGGAGCACCACCTGGAAGAGTCACCATCACTGCTAGGTCTCTTGGTTTCAGACCAGGACCAATGATTTGGTGACTTCATTCTGCTGCAGGAGTGCTCTCTGCTGAGGACAAGAGCAGTGGTCACTGTGGGCAATGGACAAGTTGTGTTAGGAGCTTAGGGTCACATTTATCTCCCTGTGAACCCCCAACCCTTGGGGCAGGCAGCAGTGTGTGTGGCTTCCCTGGGGAGAGAGGGATTCCACAGATCAGATCCTATCAGGGGACAGCTGAGCATGGCTCATTAGGAGGGAATTGTGCCCTGATCTCTCTCCCTGTGATAGAAAATAACCTTGGTGGTGATAAATATTCAAGGTAGGCACCAAAGCAACAAGGCTGGCATTTCTCTCTTGGCTTCTTTGCCTCTGTGAAGGGTCAAAGGTCGTTAATAAAAGCAGGAGCCCCACTGATCCCACCCCAAAATTAACCCTGGTGGTGCCAGGCTGCTCTCTGAGACCTGCAGAAGGGCTTTCAGTACCTGGCTGCTCAGAGCCCAGCTCTCCCGTGAGCAATGCAGAGGGAGGAGCAACACGGGGGTAGGGTTAGGGGCAGGAGGATCACCTGGGAAGCAGAAAGGGCAGTGTGAAAAAGGCAGGCTGGGGGGTGGAGGGGAGCACAGCCACTCTGTATGGAGATGATAGTGCTTGGGAGATGGGCCTGAGAGATTCGGGGGAGCAGATGGTTAAAGGGGGGAGCAGGGTCAGCCCAAAGGCACCTGGAGAGACTCAGTGTCTTCTGATGGGAAGGATGCTGCTGGCTCTCTGGCAGGGGCCACAGGGGCATAGAAGAGAGGAAAACAGCAGTGGCCTCTTCCAGAGGGAAGTGAAATAGCAGGAGGAGGACAGCAGAGGGTAGCAAATGCCTGAATTCCTCTGCTGGCTTTGCAGAGCTGGTGTGAGCCCCAGGCAGGGCTGGGTGCTGCAGCCTGGTTATGGATTCACAGAGCACCTCCGGGCAGATTTTGTTTGAAAGTAAACCAGGACAAGGCCTGTTTGATAAGATGGATGTGTTCTTATCACAAAGGCTTCTTTTGAAAGACTTTTCCTTTAGAAATTTCCTGCTGAGAGATCCCCAGTGACCCCCATCAGCACCAGGGAGGAGGTGAGGCAGAGTGTGAGGCTTTGATTATAATCAGAGTGGAAGGTTTTGACCAAATGAAAAGAAATTTCTCTGCATGGAGGTTTGATTTCCCAAGAACAGCAGCAACGTTGCATTTGGGTTGCTCTTTGGGCAGATTCTTCCTGACTCTCCAAGCCTGAGCTTTGCCCAGCTCTGCTGGGGTGTCCTGCCTGTGGATCTCCCCCATTCCCTTCCCTGGATACCCTCCAAAGGTCACATCTGGTGGTGATGTGGTCCAGAGGGGTGCAGATTTCCTTCATGCTTGTGAACACAGCCAGCCAAGTGAAAAAATCAAATGCAGAGCAGTAATTTGCACTCATGCTGGAAGACCCAAAGCCATGCCCTGTGTCTAAATCCTGCTCACAACACTACCACTGCAAACCAGCCCAGCTGCTCCTGCTGAGGCTTCACCTCTGGCATCTCAAGGTCTCCTGGTGCCTTTTGCATGCTGTGGCTTCCCTGTTGAGTGCAGGGAACTAGGCAGGGGGGTAGTTATAAGTGCTCTAAATGTCCTGCAGATGCAGCCCATGCCCTACTCTCCCTACCAGTGCTTTGCTTTGCCCTTAAAGCACTGGGAGATGGCCCCAGCTACTGGCTCATGTCATCACAGCAGATAGGATCATCCATCTTCAGGAGAGAGCTGGCTGAGCAAGTCCATGTGTGCTGGGCCATTCCCAGGCTCTGACTGAGGGGACTGATGATTTTTAGGTGGTGGAGAAGAGCACAGAGCCCTGGGGGCTAGGGAGCACAGCTGCAGCAGCTGGTCCTGGGGTGGTGGCACCTGGGGTATGCCAGGGCAGAGTTGAGGCTGTTCCCTGCTCTTCACAGAAAATCATTTCAGTCCTTACTGAGTTATTTTTTTGTGATGACTGCTGATGACTCTGCCAAGCAAGAAGGAGTGGAGCTTTTGATGACTCTGCCAAGCAAGAAGGAGTGGAGCTTTCTCCTGGCAGCAGATTTAGTTTGGTGAAACCCATTTTCAGGCTGGTGTCATCTGCCAAAGAGGCTCTTGCAGAGAGACAAGAGCAGTGAGCTCAGTGTTGATAGATGGCACTTAATGAGATCCCCACTGCTCATTGCTGGGCTGAGTCTCTAACAGAGTAAGGGGGTCACAGATGGCATAGGAGCACTTGGGAGGAAAGCTCTTACATGCTGCCTGCATGACTACAAAGCTCTGCTTCCAGTTTGGCCATCAGGTCTGGGGAGCAAGAGAGAAGCCACAAAGCAGAGAGCAGCTGGGAGATGCATTTTGGGGCTCCTAGGGGGTCTCTTCTTACATGCAACAAGTGACAGGACAAGAGGAAACAGCCTCAAGTTGTGCCAGGGGGGAGGTTCAGGTTGGATGTTAGGAAACATTTGTTCCCAGCAAGGGTTGTCGGGCACTGGCCCAGGCTGCCCAGGGAGGTGGTGGAGTCCCCAGCCCTGGAGGTGTGTAAAAGACTCCTGGATGTGGTGCTGAGGGCTGTGGTTTGGTGGCAGTGGCTTAGCAGCAGTGGAGGATTGTGAGCTCTGGGTGAGTGGTTGGACTTGATGGTCTCAAAGATCTCTTCCAACCCCAACTGCTCTCTGCTTCTGTGGGTTCCTTGTTCCCCATTCAGACCTGAGAATTGCCATCCTGCCCTCCTTGCACAGGACCCCCCCAAGCCAAACCCACTCCCAAACACAGCCTGACCAGAGAAGTGGCAGCTGGAAATAACCCTTGGAGCAGGAAAATAACAGCAGGCAGCTGATCTTCAGAGCTGATTCCTCTGGCTCTTTGCTGCTCCACACACCACGTTCAGCACCCCCCTGCTGTGAGCAACAGGACCGAGTGACAACAGTTGGAGAGAGACAGTGACAGGGCTGGGAGCAGGCACCCAGCAGCAGTCATTTTCTCTGCAGTTTCTGCTCTGAATGCAACCCAACACTGCAGAGCTTTCAGTGCTGTTTTGAGGAAGGAGACCTCTCTTTTTTCCTCCTGAACAAAGGCAGAGGCTTCCCCCCCTTGGTTTTGTGTTTCTGACTAATTCCACATTATAGCTAATTGCTGGCAAAGTTGCAGTTGTGGCTCAATGGTCACTTTGAATTGAAGTCCCTTTCCAACAGCTTTCTACCTCTCTCTCTCTCTCTCTCTTTCTCTATCCCTCTATCTCTCTATCTCTCTATCCCTCTCTCTCTATCTCTCTTCTCTCGATCTCCTCTCTCTCTCTCTCTCTCTCTCTCTCTATCTATCTCTCTATCTGTCTCTCTCTCTCTCTATCTGTCTCTCTGTCTCTCTCTCTCTCTCTCTCTACCTCTCTCTCTCTATCTGTCTCTCTCTCTCTCTCTCTCTCTATCTCTCTCTCTCTCTATCTCTCTCTCTCTATCTCTCTATATCTCTATCTCTCTATCTCTCTATCTATCTCTCTCTCTCTCTATCTCTCTATCTCTCTATCTGTCTCTCTCTCTGTCTCTCTCTCTCTATCTCTCTACCTCTCTATCTCTCTCTATCTGTCTCTCTCTCTCTCTCTCTCTCTCTCTATCTCTCTATCTCTCTATCTCTCTTTCTCTCTCTCTATCTCTCTATCTCTCTCTCCATCTATATCTCTCTATCTCTCTCTCCCTCTCTCTCTCTCTCTCTCTCTCCCTATCTATCTAGCTATCTATTTTTTAAAAGCAAACAATTGCAGATGAAAATTTCTCCTCACTTGCTCTCACTCTGATGTCAAAATATCCTGGAACACAGGGAGGCAAAAAAAAAAAGAAAAATCCATCTGAGTCCCTGACACAGCTCATAGCACCTTTTGTTTTCCAGCTATTTCCCCCATGCTGATGGCTGAAGAATTGCTCTCATTTGGAGTGCAATTAGGGGCAATTCAGTCTCTCTCTGACAGGGAGGGCAAACGAATATACAGTGCCTGGCAAACAGGGTTGGATATTGGATCTGTGGACTGGGATATTTGCTCAGTGGTTTTCCATCTGTGCTCTGCTTGAGATGATCTGGATGAATCCAGCCCAATCCCAGAATCCCAGCAAGGTGAGGATTGGAAGGGGCCTCTGGAGATCATCCAGTTCAACCCCCCCCTGCTAAAGCAGGGCATCCACAGCAGCTGGCCCAGGACCACAATGTGCAGGTGGGTTTGGAATCTCTCCAGAGAAGGAGACTCCACAACCTCTCCGGGCAGCCTGCTGCAGGGCTCAGCACCCTCACACCAAAGAATTTTCTCCTCCTGTTCATATGGAACCTTCTGGATTCCAGTTTGTGCCCACTGCCTTTTGTCCTGTCCCTGGGCACCATTGAGAAGATCCTGGCCTCAGTCACTTTCTGTACCTCATGAGGCTCCTGCCTCTGTAAGACAGGGATAAGGATCATATCTTCTGCCAAAGCCATGTACCCAATACTGGTACATCGTGTAGCAGTCCCTCAGGAGTGTGAAAAGAGGAAGACTCTGTCCCCAGGAGACCAGAAGGATGCAGATGGCCATGGCATGGATGCAATCAGTTCTCTTAACAGAAAATATTGAGGTCCTCCCACATCACCACTCTCCAGCAGCACCTGAAACGCTGGGTCCAGCCACAGCAGGGAGGTGATGCAAGCACCCCAGGCACAAGAGAGCACCCAGAAGATGTCAGAAACATGCTGCAGCCGAGGGACATCAAGTTAGAGGTGGGCAGGAGTCACACCAAAGTGGCAGAGGAGACACTGCTTTACTGGGAGGGTGCTGGAGGCCTGGAGCAGGCTGCCCAGAGAGGTTGTGGAGTCTCCTTCTCTGGAGAGATTCCAAACCCACCTGGATGTGTTCCTGTGTGACCTGCCCTAGATGACCCTGCTCTGGTCAGAGGGGTTTGGATGGATGATCTCTGGAGTTCCCTCTCAGCCCCTACCATCCTAAGCTGAGTTTTAAGTTAAAGCTCTGCCTTTCATAGGAAGGAGCTGCTGGGTAGAGCTGTGAGAGATCTGAGCTCTGTCCATCTCAGCAGTGTTGCAGTGAAGCTTTCTTCCTTCTGTTGCTTTTTCTGGAGGGGAGCTGGCAGTGAAAGCAAAGGGCACCTTCTCCTCTGCTGCTCCCTGCAGACTCATCAGGAGAGGGCTGAAGCTCTTATTTCCCTCTCTTTGGACCGTGAGGCTTTTCCTCTGGTGGTGTCCAGCCCTTGCCAGCCTCCATGCTGCCTGCCCCAGGACAGATGTTCTAATCCTTGAGCTCTTCAGGGAAAGCCTCTGGATTTATTCTCTGCCTCCTAACAGGCATCTTGCCAAGCTCCTCTGGGATCCTCCAGCTCTCCCTTTCCTTTCCTGCTCTTTTTTTATCCATTTCCCTGATAACACAGTGCAGAAGTGGTGGTGCTGGGGCAGGGGTGGTGCCAAACTGCTTCACTTGTCCTCAGACAGTTGGTGCTGGAGCTGGTTGGAGTCAGTATCAGCTTGGTGGCGACTGTGCCCCAGGGACACAGTGAGCCTGGCAAGGGATGCCAGGGCTGTGCATTCAATTTCAGTTCTTGCAGAGATCAAACAGCCCTGGGGAAACAAATCTCACCAGCCTGGTGGGGCCATCTCACTGCCTGTTGGCAGGAGGCTGTAGGAACCTGTAGCTCTGATTGAGGGAAGGCATCGTGGGACCACTGGGGACATGGATCTAATAATTTCCTTTACTGACACCTGCAGTTGTATGAGAAAATGTAGTGAAGCAGCAGTGGGAGAGATCTGCCTCATCTGGTGCACAATTGCTCCCTGGAGGGAACTCCCTCAGATCTTGTTCAGTGTAATTTTGAGCATCCCCAGTGGTGGAGTTTCTGACTCTTCCACACTCAGGAGACTAATTTCACAGGCTAATAGTTTTCCTCACTGCTCAGCCTGGATCAGCCCACCTCTGTTTTCACTCCAGCAGCTCAGCCATGCTGCCTTTGAACTCTCTTCCACCATAAATATTTCCTCTCCTTCCTTGGCAGCAGCATCCCTTGATATTTGGGGATGGCAGTTCTCTCTCTCAAGCTGAGTCATCACAAAGCCAGCTGGATCTGCCTGGCTGCCTCTTCAGCTGGCTCCCTCCTGGAGATTTCCCCTTCTCTCAGTTTCAAGTTCTAAGCTGCCTCCACTGTGTCAGTACCCAAGGCTGAAACCCTCACAGTCCTGCAGCAGCATTGATGGTGGACATTCATTGCCCCCCGAATTCACTGCCCCCCGAATTCATTGCCTCTCCTATGAAGACAGGTTGAGGGAGTTGGGGTTGCTCAGCATGGAGAAGGCTCCAGGGAGACCTTCTGGAGGCCTTCAAGTACCTGAAGAGTGCTACAGGAGAGCTGGGGAGGGGCTTGTGACAAGGGTTTGGAGTGTCAGGACGAGGGGCAATGGATTAAAGCAAGATTTAAATTGGGCAGTAGGAAGAAATTCTTTACAGTGAGGGTAGGGAGACACTGGAATGAGCTGCCCAGAGAGGTTGTGGATGCCTCCTCCCTGGAGGTGTTTAAGGCCAGGCTGGAAGAGGCTTTGAGCAACTTGGTCTAGTTGGAGGTACCCCAGCCCCTGGCCTCTAGAGGGGGTTGGAACTGGTTGATCTTTAAGATCCTTTCCAACTCAAGCCATTCTATGAGCCTATAAATCTGAGTAAATCACCTCACACTTGTTCCTCCTCTGTGTAATGCTTGAGCAAGACACAGCAGCAGCAGTAGAAACTTTGGTGCATTGCTGCAAGGGACTAATTCCAAGTCTGGATGGAAAAAAGTCAACCCATTTGGAAGTTCTAAGTGTGCTAATGCTCCAAACCAGAATGAGAGGGCAGAACTGTACTCAGTAAAGTAGGAAGAAAAAGAAGCCAAACAGTTCAGGAATTCCTGATGTCTCATTTTGCCTCTCACTATTTCTTCAGTTTT
Organism: Indicator indicator; assembly: GCF_027791375.1. NCBI lineage: Eukaryota > Metazoa > Chordata > Aves > Piciformes > Indicatoridae > Indicator > Indicator indicator. The sequence goes on from NC_072046.1 coordinate 1,964,000, forward strand.
ATCCTCATTAGCCAAGAGTTGGAGCAGAGCATCAACTTTTCACCTCAAAGCAGCTGAAACCAACCACTTGGATGATTTGAAAGCTTTGCCAAATGTCTCCTTGAGGTGAGAAATGCAGGGAGGAGCCATCTGCCCCCCCCTTGAAAAGCTTCTATTTAGAGGGAGAAACATCATTGACTGGAAGAACAGGAAACAACAAATTTTCTGGAGAGCCACTGGTCTGAAACGAATCACATCCAGGGCTGGGCACACAAACTGCTGCTGGGACACTTGGGAAGGGTTTGCCTGTGGCTCTGGGATTACAACAGGGACAGCCTTCAGCATCAGGGGAAGAATAGCTAGAGGGAAGAAGAGAGAAAGATGAAGAAGGGAGGATGGGGCAATCAGTCCCAGCAGGTGTCTGAAGCCTACACTGTGGTTTTCCTCTGGCTTTGCTGGCTCTGAGCTCGTGGCAGGAGTGCTGCTAATTTTCCTTGCTGTGTCATTATGGCTGAGGGGACCTTGGTTACGGATCCCTAGGAGAGCACCAAGGGGCAGGTGAGTGAGGCTGCTGTTCAGAAAAGCCAGGTGGGATTGCTCCATGAGTCAAAGCAATGCAGAGAGGAAAAACAAGCCTTGATAACCAGTCCAGGCTGGTTTGGTTTGCAGCCTCTCCCTGCTCCTCTCAGTGTCTAAGCCCAGCTCAAGGGGTGGGCTGAGAACTGGACAAGCAGCTGGTGGTGGCAGTCCAGACCTTGGAGCTTTTCTGACATCCCCTGCTCTGCTAAAATCATGGAATGGTTTGGGTTGGAAAAGACCTTGAGATCATCCAGTCCAACCATTCTCTAACTGCACCATGGCCCTCAGCACCACATCTCTGCCTCTTTCTGACACCTCCAGGGATGGGCATTCAACCCATCAACATTCAACCCATTCAGCACCTCCCAGGGCAGCCTGTTCCAGCCTTTGAGAAGCCTTTCAGTGAGGAAGTTTCTTCTAGTGTCCAACCTAAACCTCCCCTGGGGCAAGCTGAGGCCATTTCCCATTCATGCCCCAAGAGCACTGCCTGCACCTCTCGCTGCAGTGCCCTGAACACCTTGGGTGCCAGCACAGGGCTGTGCCAGTGCAGGGCTGTGCCAGTGCAGGGCTGTGCCAGTGCAGGGCTGTGCTGGCAGGGGGGAGGTGCTGAGCTGAGAAACGCTGCTGCAGCCTCCTGCTACAACTTGAGGCCATTTCCTCTCAACCTGTCCCTTCTTACTAGGGAGAAGAGACCTATCACCTATAAATGACACCCACCTCAGTCCCAAGTCCTTTCAGGGAGTTGTAGAGAGCCAGAAGGCCTCCCCACAGCCTCTTTTTCTCCAGACTAAACAACCCTAGCTCCCTCAGCTGCTCCTCACCAGCCCTGTGCCAGTGTTTGAGAACCCTTTCAGTGAAGAAGTTTCTTCTGGGGCCCAGCCTAAACCTCCCCTGGTGTAACCTGATGTCTGGAACCAGGTAAGATCCCAGCAGATGCCAGAATTGTTGCTTCTGCTGCAGCTTCTCTCTGGCAGAGGTTATGTCATAATTTTTTTTTTGAAAGAGTTTTCAGAAGGTCGACTCCAAAGATGCTCAGCCCCCAGGGGTACTGCTAGAAGTTACACCTGACAAGGGAGCATTGATTCTTTTAATTGATTTTATGATGAACACCAAGCACAGGTCAGCCCTTGGGGTGCTGCCTGAAACCATCACTGCCAGGAGCACTGCTGGCTGCCAGCAAAAAAAGGGAGGAATCCAGCACTGCTCTAGTTAACAAGTCCCTGGGGGGTTTTGGGGCTCTGCTTGGACTCCTGCAGACCCCAGACAAGTGCCTGGGGCTCTCTGGATGATAGAAAGGTTTTCACAAGCCCTATCAAAGCCCTTGATGACAATTTCTTCAAGCTGATGCCTGGTTTCTAATGTCAGGCTGTCTGCCCACCTTCCAGCCACCTGACATCTTGCTGTGCCTCTTCTCTACTGCATCAAAAAGCTTCTCAGAGCCTGGGATTTCCACCTTGGCAGACACTCATCCACCGTATGCATGTCACCTCTTTATCTTCTGTGACAACCAAATTGTCTAAATCACAATGCCTGGAACCAAGGCACTTCTCCTCACAACAACATTTCCAGCCCCATGGCTCTTCTGTGGCCCCAGGAGCTCTCACAGGGACAGCTGAGTGACAGCAGCTCCATGATGTGCTGGGTTTCATCTGCAGCTTCTTCCACAGCCCTGGTCTGATGGTGTGCCCTGACCAGCTCCTCACTGGGGTCTGGGAGCTTGGCCAGGCCAGGCAGAGCTGGGAAGAGTTGGGGCAGGTGGGCTTGGGGTGGGGGGTTGGAGATATTCTGGGCAGTTTGTAAGAGACTTGTCTGCTAATAAAGTAAAAGGCAGGCAAAGCCCAGTGGTTTGTGAGCTCTGAGCATCCCTTGATGTTTTGAGAGGGTGACAGCAGGAGAGACTGTGACATGGGAGCTGGTGCCAGGCCATCATTAGAGAATCATAGAATAGAATCATAGAATCAGTCAGGGCTGGAAGGGACCACAAGGCTCAGCCAGTCCCAACCCCCCTGCCATGGCCAGGGACACCTCACACTACAGCAGGCTGGCCAGAGCCTCATCCAGCCTGGCTGCAAACACCTCCAGGGATGGAGCCTCAACCACCTCCCTGCACAACCCATTCCAGGCTCTCACCACTCTCATGGGGAAGAACTTCTTCCTAATATCCAATCTGAATCTCCCCACTTCTAGTTTTGCTCCATTCTCCCCCAGTTCTATCACTCCCTGACACCCTAAAAAGTCCCTCCCCAGCTTTCTTGTAGCCTCCTTCAGATCCTGGAAAGCCACAAGAAGGTCCCCTTGGAGCCTTCTCTTCTCCAGGCTGAACAATCCCAACCCTCTCAGTCTGTCTCCATAGGAGAGGTGCTCCAGCCCTCTGCTCATCCTCGTGGTGCAGCACAGGCAGACATCTCAAATCTGACTCTTTTCTTCTTTGTGGAGCTCTCAATTAAACCTCTGCAGCTCGTGAGCACCTGTCAGTGCCATTGCTGGGGGCTGACAGGTGCCAGGCTGGTTGTACTCAGGGTATTTTTAGCTTCTAGACACCCAGAAGATGGCAAAACTGCCAGCTGAGATGGCTTCCAGTGGAACAGGGAGGAAAATTTCCCCAGGGATGTTTTTCTTCCTGGAGAAAAGAGGCAGAAAAGAAAAAAAAATCTTAATAATCCCCTGCACTTCTTGGAGGATTTGTTTGCTAGAAAACCTGCAAAGTTTAAAGCTGAAAGTTTGCACTGAAAATAGCATCCCCAAGCTGCAGTCACTTCTGGTGGAGCAGCAGGGTCCTGGGTTCTCTGGTGGGCTCTTGGTCCATTAACCAACTTGTCTGCAATGCCAGGAGTCAGTGTAGGAAACAAAACCCTCTGAGATCCTCCTTCTCTCGTCTGGGGTGGGGGGAGAGGAGCTGTACAGCAACACCACCCCCTCCCTAAGGGCTGGTCCAAGTCAGTGGCCTGCTGTAGCCCAACAAAGCAGCTGTTGCTTGCCAAGGGTGTGTAACACCTCCCCCAGCACTGGGAGGTTGTGTCTGAAGCTGCTGGAAGAGCAGAGTTGCTGTGTGGGACCGTGAGGCATTGTGGTGTAGCTTTGCAAAGATCCACACTCACACCCATCAGCTCCAGTTGCTTCTCAAGCTGTGGCTCACAGCTCTTGCCTCCAGAGAACCCCAGAATCCCAGCATGGTGAGGGCTGGAAGAGACCTCTGGAGATCATCCAGTCCAACCCCCCCTGCTAAAGCAGGACACTCTCAGCAGCTTGCCCAGGATCACAATGTGAAGGTGGATTTGGAATCTCTCCAGAGAAGGAGACTCCACAACCTCTCTGGGCAGCCTGCTGCAGGGCTCAGCACCCTCACACCAAAGAATTTTCTCCTCCTGTTCAGGTGGAACCTCCTGGGTTCCAGTTTGTGACTCTTGCCCCTTGGCCTGTCCCTGGGCACCACTGAGCAGAGTCTGGCCCCAGCCTCCTGCCCCCTGCAGGTCCTTTAGCTCTTGCTGAGCATTGCTCAGATCCCCTCTGGGGCTGCTCTTCTCCAAGCTCAGCAGCCCCAGAGCTCTCAGCTTTTGCTCCTCACAGAGCTGCTCCAAGTCCCTCAGCATCCTTGTACCTTCAACTGGGCTCTCTTCCAGTAGATTTCTGTTTCTCTGGAACTGGGGAGCCCAGAACTGGACCCAGTACTGCAGATGTGGCCTCCAGAGAGCAGAGCAGAGGGGAAAGGCAGTGTCTCTTGACCTGCTGGCCACACTTTTCTGCATACACCCTGGAGCTGAAGGCTTTTAGAAACTGGAGCAAAAAACTTTTGGTAAATTTTGTGTTGATTTATTTCTTTTTTTACTGCAGAACCAAGAGAGGCAGAGACAGGCAGCCTCTGATACTGGGGAAAGCCTCACCTTACCTCAAGGCATTTTCAGCACATTTTGGTGATCTCTTCCTGTAAATAATTGAGTCATCCTGAGTTCTGGAGTGGGGGGAAAGGTTGTCCACAGGCAGCCTGCTCATAGTGCTAAAAACCTGACTGCAGCCTGGCTGGCATTAGCAGTGGTGGGGAGGAGGGATGTGTATTCCCACTCTGCTGTTGCATAAAGCCCTGACTCCAGGAGAACACCAATTTGGTACCAGTGGAACAGGAGCAAAGTCTGCCCTAAAAGCTCTTCTGGAGGTGGGTGAGAGATAACAACAATGGGAATTACAAGGATGGATGGTTGAAAACTGTGTCTGCTCATTGCAAGCCTCTGAGTCACCTCAGAGAGGGATGTGAGGCCTTTGGCTTTCCTGTTGGTGGCAACTTCTGCCTTCAGGTCCAAGCTGTGGCATGAGGAACGAGTTGGGGAAGCCCAGATTGAACTTCATCCAGGCCAACAGTGGCAGAAGATTATTTTCTCCTGCAAATGTCTTCTAACCTGCATGAAATGAATTTGTTGGAGCTCAGTCCCCTTTTAAATAAGCTCTTGGGCAGTATGCAGAGAGCCACTGAAGCATTTAGCCTGGCACAGCACAGGGGGATGGCCAGGGAGGGCTGGAGGTACTCTGTGCCCTGCTGCATGCATGCTCAGACTTGTTACACAGTGCGTGGAAATGGTTCAGCAAACCATCAGGGAGAGGAAAATGTACCTCCAAATATCAAAGGAGAGAAACTGAGGGCTGGAGGACACCACTGAGCATCATCACAAACACAGAGGATTTGTTCTTGTGCTTACACATGCATGGAGATTCCCTAGTGGTGGTGGGGTTTGTGTTCCTGAATCCCCCCTTGCATGGTGGAGCTGGTGCCTGGGGCAAAGTCACAGGGGTTGGAAGGGACCTCCAAATATCTTCCAGTCCAACCCCCCTGCCAGAGCAGGGCCATAGAATCCAGCACAGGTCACACAGCAACACATCCAGATGAAAGTCTCCAGAGAAGGAGACTCCACAACCTCTCTGGGCAGCCTGCTCCAGGGCTCTGTGACCCTCACAGTGCAGAAGTTCCTCCTCCTGTTGAGGTGGAACCTCCTGTGCTGCAGTTTCCATCCATTGCCCCTTGGCCTATCCCAGGGTGCAGCTGAGCAGAGCCTGTCCCTGTCCCCTCCCTCCTGACCCCCAGCCCTCAGATATTGATAGACATTTATTAAATCCCCTCTCAGTCTTCTCTCCAGCTTAAACATCTCCAGAGCTCTCAGCCTCTCCTCATAGGGCCTCATGTTGAGGTGGAACCTCCTGTGCTGCAGTTTATATCCATTTGAGATCAAGTCCAACTGCTCACCCAGAGCTCACAATCCCTCCACTGCTGCTAAGCCACTGCCACTAAACCCCCAGCACCACATCCATGCCTCTGCTAAATACTTTCAGGGCTGGGGACTCCACCACCTCCCTCAGCAGCCTGTTCCAATGCCTGAGAAGCCCTCAATCATCTAGCTAGCTCTCTGTTGGACTCTCTCCAACAGATCTGTCTCATTCATGTTTAACACCCTTCAGTGTATTGCATTCTCACAACATAAAACCCAACTTTTATATTTCAAATACATAACCCCTTACTTACATCAATTAAACTTTTTTATTATATTATTATAATTTAAATTCATTAATCAATATCCAACTTTACAAACCCACCACAACATCAACATCAAATATCCAAAAAACATCTCTATAATCATATATTCATCTATATATATAACTAAATATAATCTCTAATTATAACATAATAATTATATTATAAATTCACACCAATTAATAAAACAAAAACAATCAAATAAACATCACCCCCAAATAATTCTTAAAAATCAAATACCAACACCACCACAAAAAAAAAACCCCCCCAAAAAAAAAAATATAAAAAAATATACAAATTTAAAATTTTTTATTTATTTTAATTTATTTTTTTTTACCCCCCCCCCCCCCCCCCCCCCCCAATATTTTTTTTTTTTTTTTTTTTTTTTTTTTTTTTTTTTTTCTTTTTTACCCCCCCTTTTTTTTTCCCCCCCCCCCCAATCCCCCCCCCCCCCCCCCCCCCCCCCCCCCCCCCCCCCCCCCTTGTTCACCCCTGCCCCCACTTGGGTGTGTGGGGCGTGTTTTTTGTTGCCTTGAAGCTCTCTGTGTGGTTTTCCTCAAGGGAAAGCAATGAACTGAAATGTTCTCATTAGCTGCACACCCCCTTGCTGCACACAGCTGCAGGGACCTCTGCCACCAAGCAGAAAGAGGAGAGGTCCCTGGAGTGGCTTTGATTCCCTGACCTTGGCAGTGTCCTTGTGCTGAGGAAGGCAGAGGTCATCCTTCATCTGCATCACAGAACTCCCCTTGGCCCGTGACAAATTCTGCCTTCAGGACTTACAGGTCTTGCTGTTCCCTGCTATGGGGCAGGACAGAGCTGAGTCAGCTTTGCACCACTGCCACCACCTGGGAAATATTGATTTATTGCCTGGTGGCTTTCCAGGAGCTTGGGGAGGAAAGCACAGGCAGACACACACTGAAATGAAAGGTGAGTGCAGCAGTTCCTTGTTGAAACTGCTGCTGAAGCAGCTCCAGACTCTGCTGCCAAGGCAGGGAAATAAACCAGAGCCTTATGGCATCAAGAGCCCAGTCCCCATCACCCCTCTGCTGTGAGCAGCTCTGGATCAGGGGAGGGTGTTCACATCCAGTGACTGCTGGAGGGAGAGTCAAGATTTTGCACCCATATGATTTCTGTGAACCTTTGCAGGTTTTTCTCTTGCTAAGTCAGAGGGAAAAAGTTCATTTTGAGTAGCCTCAGCAGCAGGGCTGCAGATACACTGGAGCAGAGGCAGTTCAGAGCTGTGGGTGCCAGTTTTGTTGGGGGGCAGGTGATGGAGGCACCCAGAATAGCTTCCCACCAATGGAAGCTTTTATTTTGAACCCCTGTTAATCCACTTGGCTTGTTAGAGAATTGTCACCAGTGCATGCTCTTGAAGTGAGGTCATCTCCACCAGCTCCTGATCCTGCAGCTCCTCTGCAGATGTGCATGGGAGCAGACAGAGAGCAGAAAGCATCTGGGAGGTGGTGCTGCAGCCCATCAGCAAAGTGCAGGCAGAGCTGGAGGGAGAAGCTGTAGTGTGAAACTAATGTGAGAGAAGCCCTGGAGAGCATGGAGGTTGTGCATGGCCCAAGATTGATAGAGCCAGAGTGGGAGAGGAGGCTGGAGAGGGACTTCTCTGTGCTGGCTGCTTTGGTCAACCTGCTGGTTTTCTGCCTTGGTTCCTGGTGTCACCCTGGGGCAGCTCCTGAAGTCAGCCACGCTGAGTGGCTGTGCAGAACTCAGGGATGTGGATGGTGCTGCCAAGCTCTCCTTGTCTGGAGCCTGCCCAGAGCATCTCAGGATTAAATCAAGTAGATCTTCTCACTTCATCCACAGCATCTCCTCACTCCCTTGGGGTTCCCTCTTAGCTCAAGCACAGCAGTCTGTCAGTCAAGAAGAGATCAGGCAGTCAAGAAGAGATGCTCTTTGCTGCCCATTAGCATGGTGTCTACCACCAGACATCTCACCCTAAACTCAGGTTTAGGCTGGCAGAGCAATACTGGGCATGATGCATGGACTGCCTGGGTCACCAATAGCCCAACCTCATGCACAGCTCCAGGGCTGGCTGGGGAGTGGCTTTCAGGCTGCTGCTTTCAGCCTCACAGCCAAACATCTCCTTTTCACACCTGGCTTCTGATTCAGGAGCCCCTCCCTGCTGCTTTGTTACCAAACCAAACCATTTCCATGTAAATTTGATCGATGTCAAAGGCAGGCTCCAGATCTTGCCATTTGTGGTCCTCACCATTTCCAGCAGGAGAAGAAAGATTGATCCTGTCTGTTTGAATTATGGCCCTGATGCCTGAAGGCCTATTAACACTGAGAGGGGAATGCTGCTGCCCTCTGTGAGTCTCTGCACTGCCATCAGAGATGCTCCTGCATCACCTTCCTCCAGCAAGCACAGCCTATGGCATCCCCTGCAGCCACAGGGCAGCTTGAGCTTCACCCTGGGATTGAACAGATGGAGCTCAGGTCCCCAAGTCACAGTCCTGCTCCTGCCCAGGGTAAGATGGGTCACAGCAGAGGTCCTTCTCACCACGTAACACATCCTCTGTGGCCAACAGCAAGCAGTAGGGACAGCCCAGAAGAACAGAGAGCTGTGCTCCTAGCCCCCAGCTATGTGTGAGCTAGGGACTTTGGGAGACAGAGATGGATTCTCTGTGTAAAAACTCTCTGAATGTCCCTTCCACAGGGTTACCTGCCCCCTTTACACTCCTGCAGATGTAGCTGAATCTCCATGCCATAAGATTCTGGGGACATCAGGCACCTTCCTGACCTCCCTGGCTTTCTGCTCCAGCTCCTGTGCATCACCCCTCTCTGAGGGGTTTTGGTGCTCTGTCACACTCACCCATACCTTTATGCAGGCCAAGAATTTCTAGAACACCAATTCCCAAAGGGATCTGGGGGTGGTACTCGAAGGAGGCCTCCAAGGAAGCTGGGGAGGGACTTTGGACAAGGGCTCATAGTGATAGGATGAGTGGCAATGGATTTGAGCTGCAAGAGGGGAGATTGGGACTGGAGATGAGGAAGAAATTCTTTAGAGTGAGGGTGGTGAGACCTTGGAACAGGTTGCCCAAGGAGACTGTGGAGATGTTCAAGGCCAGGTTGGATGTGGCCTTGAGCAACCTGGGCTGGTGGGAGGTGTCCCTGATCTTTAAGATCCCTTCTAACCCAAACCATCCCATGATTTCTGGATTCAAGGGCTGGCTTGAGTTGGAGATCTCAGAAATCTATCAGATGTAACCAGCTGTCACAGGCTCTGCAGAGTGTCCTGCCTGAAGGAAGGGCAGAAGCCAGCAAGTCCCAGCCTGATGCTAAAACACAATGCTGTTCCTGTGCAAACACCACAACCACCCACTGCAGCAGCAATTTTTCTCAGCTGCCAGCAAAGTCATCACAGATTCTGCTGCCAAACCCTTTACTGCCAGAGCAGCAAGGTAATTCCTCTCCCCCCTTCTCCCTAGAATCAAGGAACTGTCAAAGCTGGAAGAGACAGGATCACAGGATCACAGATCACAGGATCACAGATCACAGATCACAGGATCACAGATCACAGATCACAGGCTCACAGGATGTTAGGGGTTGGAAGGGACCTCCAAATATCATTGAGTCCAACCCCCCTGCCAGAGCAGGACCATAGAACCCAGCACAGGTCACACAGGAACACATCCAGATGGGACTTCAAAGCCTCCAGAGAAGGAGACTCCACAACCTCTCTGGGCAGCCTCTTCCAGGGTTTTGTCACCATCACAGTGACAAAGTTTCTCCTTCTGTTCCCATGGAACCACCTCTGCTCCAGCTTGCCCCCAGTTCCCTTGTGCTGTCCTTGGACATCCCTGAGCAGAGCCTGGCTCCAGCCCTGCACATCTTTATCCCCAGCAATGAGGGCAGCCCTCAGGCTCCTTGCTCCAAGCAGCCCCAGCTCCCTCAGCCTGGCCTCACAGGAGATGTTCCACTGCCTGCAGCAGCTTTGTGGCTCTGTGCTGGACTCTCTCAAGCAGTTCCCTGAGGTCCTTCTTGAACTGAAGGGCCCAAAACTGGACACAATATTCCAGATGTGGCCTCAGCAGGGCAGATCAGACGGGGAGGAGAACCTCTCTCACTTGTTGTAGGTGGAGATGCTCAGAAATAACCTTGACACCTTTGCTGGTGACAAGCATGTGGTGTGGCTCCAGCTGTGCTTCCCTGTTCCCCTTGGGACCACTCTGGGTTTCCTCAGAGGGCCACCAGTAGGGGCAAACCAGGCTGCTGCCTGAATGGGTGCTGCTGTGGGTGTGGAGGCTCTTAACACTGCCTTAGGCTGGAGGCATCCTCATTGCCCTCCCCAGCACTTGGGATGCTGAATTAATGTGATGCCTTTAATTTCGCAGGTGTCCCAGCACCATTCCCCCAGGAGCCTGCTGCAGAGCAGGAGTGACTTCATGGAGATTGTCTTTGCATATTAATGAACCTGGAGGAGCTGATTATTCTGCACACAGTTAATAGGTTACCCGTGGAGGCAGCAGGAGCTGGGTAAAAATCCTGGCTGGTAGGGAGCCCAGGGGGAATTTCCATCTGATGCCACCTCCAGCTCTCCACAACTCTCAGCTCCTTTTCCTGTGCTGCTTCTGTCATCCAGAACTGCCTCTTGGTTTCACTGCTGCCCCTTGTAAGCTGAGATCCCATCTCCAAGTCTCTCTCCTCAGCTGTTTACTCCTCTGACCAGCCAGGTGTTCCTGAGTGCTGTGCTGGGAGGCAAGATGCTCCTCACAGGAAATCTGCTGCGTGTTCACCTCCAGCTGGTTACTGCTTGTCCTGTCTCTGTGATGAAATTACAGTGCAGGGAAAACCTCCAGGGCCAGGGCTCTGCTTTACCTCTGCTCTTCTCTCCCCAGCACACAGAGACAGGAACTGCTGGAGCTGCCTGAGCTCACTGAGATGTGTCCCTCCCTCCAGTGCTTTGAAAAATGAGCAGGTCTCCCTCTCCTTTGGCAGGAGCCCAGCTGCTTGTGTTTAGCTGCTGTGGGTCAGCAGCCTGCCCAGCCTCTCATTTTTCACTTTGAGCCAGCCACCAGTTTTGTGGCTTTCAAAGGCAGCTGGTCCCCAGGTGTGAGGGTCCCAGCAGGCATCAGAGGCTCTGCCCAGGGGGTGAAAGTGTCATGGTGCTGCTGTTTTTCTGTCTCTCCATCTTCCTGGAGCTGTCACAACCAGGAGAGGCTGGCAGCATGGGCACTTCGACCCAGGTTGTGCAGCTTGCACCAGGAAGGTGTTTTCTCCTGTTTATGGGGTGGGCAGCAGGTGGAGGGAGGGGATTCTGCCCCTCTGCTCTGTTGAGCTCCCCCCTGCAGTGCTGGGGCCAGCTCTGGAGCCCTCAGCACAGCACAGACAGGGACCTGGTGGAGCAGGGCCAGAGGAGGGCACAGCAATGCTGGCAGGGCTGGAAGCCCTCTGCTGGGAGGCCAGGCTGAGAGAGTTGGGGTTGTGCAGCCTGGAGAAGAGAAGGCTCCAGGGAGACCTTCTGGTGACCTTGCAGTGCTTCAGGGACCCAGCAGAAAGCTGGGGACAGAGTTTTGAATGGGACCTTTTGTGACATGACAAGGGGGGATGGTTTGAAACTGAAAGAGGGAGATTGAGAGTGGAAAGAAGGGAGAAATATTTGACACTGAGGGTGGTGAGATTCTGCCCCAGGATGCCCAGAGAGGTGGGAGATGGAACCATTGCAGGTCAGGTTGGTTGGGGCTCTGAGCAACCTGCTCTAGTTGCAGATGTCCCTGATGAGTGCAGTGGGGTTGAACCTGATGAGCTTTGAAGGTCCCTTCCAACCCAAACCAGTCTGTGATTCTAGGGTTCTAGGATCCAGGGGTGAGGATGCTTAAATCTAATTCAAAGGGAAAGCTCCAGGGGTTAAACCCACTCTTGGGCAGTGAATGAGGTGAAGAGAGAAAGAGGATCCAGAGAGAGTCCAAGACTTCAAAGCATCCTCAGGAGCCATGAGGGGAGGCAGGTCCAGCTCAGCTGAAGGCAGAAGGCACTGGAGTCTCTGGATTTCTCCTTTCCCATTTCATTTTGCTTGGATTCTTTTTCACTGCTGCTGTGGAAAGCTGCCAAGTCAGAAAGCTTCCTCTGCTTGCTCATTGCTGCTAACCCAAAGGGGTGCCTGGCCAATATGTCCCATCCTGGGATCCCTGCTTGGGCTTGGGGAAGGTGAAACCATCTCAGAGCTTTCAATTAACCCTGAAGTTGACTGTGCTGGAGGAACTGGGATGGGGAGGGACTTGCTGGGGCATCCTCAGCTCTCATCCTGCCATAGCCATGAGCACACAACCTGCAGACAGGGGTGATGAATGTGTAACCCCCTCCCAGACTGCATCTGTTCCAGGGCTTGTTAAAAATATATCTTAACTGAGAACTATAAAACTGAGAAGAGTTCTGAGGGTTTAAAATTGTCCTTGGAAAGACTTTCATAATTTTGGTTCCAGGCCAAAACATCTTAGGGTTTCAGCAACTGAAAGCTGAAAGCTTTGCCAACAAAATAACGCTTGGGGTTTTGATCTTCCAGTGGGAAAGGAAAACAAGAAAGAAATTGATACTTTATTAAAGAAGAAAACAGTAATCAGTCCCCAAATGCTTCTCAAGAGAGAGAGAAAAAAATCTTTTTCACTGAGAGCATTTGATCAGCCCTAAGTAATTTTTTTTCCCTGTACTGCAGGAAAGAGAACACGGAGAGAGAGAGAAAAAATAAATAAAATCAAGAAAGAAACTCCATCAACTTGGCCAGGGCATCAAAGGAGAATATTTTCCACTCATATTGTACATGAATATTATTGAACTGCTGGAAAAAAAAAATCCTCCTCCTCTGGGTGAAGTGAGTGGTGTAGACGTGTTTTAAAGTGCATCTCTCTGGAAGGAGGAATGGCTGCTGAGCAGAGCGGGGAGAGCTCCACGCAGCAGCAGGTACTAGGGACAGATGCAGACAGCATCAGCCCAGGAGTCCAAAGCCCACGTTAATAAAAAGCTGATCCATAAATACAGATGACAGCTATTGATTTTCCTTTGCAAGCAGCCATGCCTTCCCCTGCCTAATGAAAAGCAGCTCCTTCTCTGGAGCGAGGTCGGCACCGCCGGCAGAGCCACAAAGCTTGAGCCGGGTGGGAAAATGAAGAATGTTCCACTGAGGGGAGGAGGAAAGGCTGCCCAGCTCTGTGCCCAGTGGAAAATGTCTGCTTGAGGCTGGAAATGGGAGTTCAGACAGGGGCTGGCACACAGCAGGCTGTTGTAGGGCTTCTGGTGGAATTTCTCAGGCTCCCCTAAAAATCCACCATGACTTTTTTTTCTCCTTCAAGCTCAAAGTGTTTCCCTCCCAGGATGGGTGGAAATTTGCTTCCAAAGTAAAATTGGTTTTGACAGCTGCTCTCATCCACTGAGGAATATCTAACCTCAGAAGAAAGGCAGTGCTGGGGAAAGGGGGAAAGAAATGCTTTGCTTGAATTTCCTCCCCTCTTCTAAATCCCAGCTCTGTTCTTCATTTGTGCAAGTGTGCAGCTCCAGAGCGTGGTGTGGGTGGCCAAGGTCAGCACGGAGCAGCACTGGCCTGCCCTCCTACAGCAAAACCTGGGAACCCAGCCTCTTCCTTGCTCATTTTAAGGACCTCAGGACACAAAGCACAGCAATGAACAACAAAAAAATTTGCTGACCCTCTGCACCTTTCAAAGAATCACAGAATGGTTTGGGTTGGGAAGGCCCTTAAGTTCATTCAGTCTAACCATTCTCTACCTCTACCAAGGCTGGTGCCAAGCCATATCCCTCAGTCCCACATCTCTCTGTCTTTTCAGGGACCTTGGTTACTGATCCCTAGGAGAGCACCAAGGGGCAGGTGAGTGAGGCTGCTGTTCAGAAAAGCCAGGTGGGATTGCTCCATGAGTCAAATCATTGCAGAGAGGAAAAACAAGCCTTGATAACCAGTCCAGGCTGGTTTGGTTTGCAGCCTCTCCCTGCTCCTCTCAGTGTCTAAGTCCAGCTCAAGGGGTGGGCTGAGAACTGGACAAGCAGCTGGTGGTGGCAGTCCAGACCTTGGAGCTTTTCTGACATCCCCTGCTCTGCTAAAATCATGGAATGGTTTGGGTTGGAAAAGACCTTGAGATCATCCAGTCCAACCATTCTCTAACTGCACCATGGCCCTCAGCACCACATCTCTGCCTCTTTCTGACACCTCCAGGGATGGGCATTCAACCCATCAACATTCAACCCATTCAGCACCTCCCAGGGCAGCCTGTTCCAGCCTTTGAGAAGCCTTTCAGTGAGGAAGTTTCTTCTAGTGTCCAACCTAAACCTCCCCTGGGGCAAGCTGAGGCCATTTCCCATTCGTGCCCCAAGAGCACTGCCTGCACCTCTCCCTGCAGTGCCCTGAACACCTTGGGTGCCAGCACAGGGCTGTGCCAGTGCAGGGCTGTGCCAGTGCAGGGCTGTGCTGGCAGGGGGGAGGTGCTGAGCTGAGAAACGCTGCTGCAGCCTCCTGCCACCCCATCAGGATTCCTCTCACGCTGTGCAGTCCCCCTCGGGGAAGGCGCCGGGAGCCCTGCCGGGGCTTTCTCCGCAGCTGCTTTGCAGCACGGCAGCCACCAGCAGCACCGAGCTGCTTGCTCCGGCTGGGTGATGGGAAGGCTGCAGGTGACAATGTGCCTGTGATGGAGGCTCCACCGCCCCTGTGTGTAATGGTGCTGCTGATCTTGCTCCTCCTGCTTGGGGTCTGCCGTGCTCCATCCCAACAGGGACGATGCTGCACCGGCAGCAGTGTGACCAGCAGGGTGAGGGAGGGGATTCTGGCCCTCTGCTCTGCTCTGGTGAGATCCCACCTGCAGTACTGTGTCCAGATCTGGGGCCCCCAGCACAAGAAGCACAGGGAACTGTTGCAGAGGGTCCAGAGGAAGCCATGAAGGTGAACAGAGGGCTGGAGAACCTCCCCTATGGGAGAAGTGGGGCTGTTCAGCCTGGAGAAGGGAAGGTTGCAGGGGAGAACTTAGAGCAGCCTTCCAGTACCTGAAGGGGGCTACAGGAAGGACTTCTGACAAGGTCCTGTGGTGATGAGATGAGGGGCAATGGCTTTGAGCTGGAAGAGGGGAGACCTATTCTCCAGACCCATCCCCACCTTTGTTGCCCTTTGAGCAGATCTGACCTCTAAGGAGATGAAGGTTTTTCCTTCCTAGAAGGAACAAGCAGGAGCTGGGGAAGGCCCTGACCTCACCCAGGGGCTGCTCAGGTGCTGCCAGGCTGGATTTTGCACCGTGTTCTCGTTCCTACTGTCTGGCTCTGCCTGCCCCATGCTTCACAGCCACTTGCTAATACCCATCCCTGGGGCTCCTCCAGCTCCCTGCCCCTGGTGCATGAAAACTGAGCTGGAAACTTCACACACCCCAACCAGAGCTCCTCTTCCCCAGGAGATCACAGCTTGGTGCTAAGCAGGATGGTCATGCAGGCTCCTTCTCCGTGGCTCTGTGTCCTTCTCCCCTTCACTGGAGGGTAATTGGGGCCTCTTGGCTTGCTGGTGTGATAACCTGGCAGCAAGAGCAGCTCTCTGCAGGGGCACAGCACAGGCAGCAGGGAGGGAGTGGGAAGCAGCTGGGTATTAGGGTGCCTGGCTCCAAAATCCAGCTTCAGGTGAATGGTTCATCCTGTTGTGGTTTTTGAATGGGTTTAAGTACTAGAAGGGGAAAAAAATGGCCTCAAGTTGCTCCAGGGAAGGTTTAGGTTGGACATTAGAAGAAAATCCATTACTGGAAGGGTTCTCAAAGACTGGCACAGGCTGCCCAGGGAGGTGGTTGAATCCCCACCCCTGGAGGTGTTTAAAAGAGACAGAGATGTGGTGCTGAGGGACGTGGTTCAGCACCAGCCTTGGTAAAGTTAGAGAATGGTTGGATTGGATGAGCTTGAAAGCCTCTTCCAACCTAAACCAACTCTGTGATTCTATAGCCCATTTCCTACCCTCTTGCTGGGCATATTGGTGTGTCCCTAGGGTGAAGCCCCTGCCTCTGATCATACCCCAGGTGTGAATCACTTCTGTGATTCAGGTGCTGGGCAAAGACAAGACCCTGATGGACACTGTCAGCACCTTCATCATGGCTGCTCTGGATATGTTGCTCTCCACCTGGTTCTGGTTTCTCTACCATAAAAGGGACAAGGAGCTGCTGGGGCAGGAGCAGAGGAGGACACAAAGATGATCAAAGGAGAACCTCCCCTGTTGGGACAGGCTGAGGGTGTTGGGACTGTTCACTCTGGAGAAGAGAAGGCTCCAGGGAGACTTTAGAGCAACCTTCCTGTACCAGAAAGAGGCCCACAAGAAAGCCAGGAAGGGACTTCTGCCAAGGGTTTGTAGTGATAGGATGAGAGGGAATGGATTGGAGCTTGGGAAGGGCAGATTTAGAGTGGAGATTAGGAAGAAATTCTTTCCAGTGTGGGTGGTGAGACACTGGAACAGGTTGCCCAGGGAGGCTGTGGATGCCCCTTCCCTGGGAGGGGTTCAAGGGCAGGTTGGATGAGGGCTTGAGCAACCTGGGCTGGTGGGGGGCTGGAACTGGCTGATCTTTAAGGTCCCTTCCAACCCAAACCATTCTAGGAATCTGAACCTACTGATGCTCTCAGGAGTGTGGGAACAGCTAAATACATCTCCCTGCCAAGGCAACAGGTTGAACTTGCCCCAGGAAGAATCAGATGAGGCATGAGGGAGCTGTTCCTGTGGAGGTTAGAGCAGATGTGTCCCCAGAGCCCTGCTCTCACACACTGCTGCTTGCCCTGGGGCTATGGCTCAGATGCCCAGAGAACCCCAGGGCTGCTGGAGGGATGCTTCAGGCATGGAATGAGTTTCTCCAAGACAGACAGCTCTGCTCTGAGCACTGTGTTGCTGTGGAGCAATTAGCTCCTGCTTCCATCCCTTAGCCCTGCCATTAATCTCCAATTAATGCAATTAGCAAGGCGGTGGTGGCTCCAGGGTGTAATTGGCACAGAAAGCAGCTGCAGCTCAGCTGCTGAGAGCCAACAGGCACTGCTTTGGGGGTTTCTCTGAGCTTGGTGAGCAGGGGGGGCTGGTGGTCACCTCTCCAAGCACAGGATGGGCACCCATGTGTGCTCTCTGCTTGCTTCAGTTGCAGGGCAAAGCAACTTCCCACCCTTTGTCCTTGCTTCAAAGCCCCAGAGCTGCTCAGGGGAGCTGATGAGAAGTGTTCCAGCTGCTTCCCAGAGATGCAGGACTGGGGGAAGTGGTTTCTGTCCTTTTAGGGCATCAGAGGACCAAATCTGACCTTGGCTGGATGCAGGTCCTCTCCCAAAGCCTTTTAAAGCCTGGGGCTGTGTGGATGTCAGAGGTGATCATCCATCTGGTTGCTGTGCCAGGGCTGTGAGGGTGGCCAGGGGGAGGAATCCCACATGCTACAATGGCCATGGAGGTGTTTGTTTGGCAGTTGGATCCAATCAGTGGCCTTTGAGGTCTTTTCCAACCAAAACTATTCTGAGTCTATGACTCTATCTGCCCACCCCATGCTGTCCCCTGGCACCCAGCTCATCCTGGCATGTCATCAGCCCATGGCAAGGCTTGGCCCTTGGTGGTCTGACAAAGCACCCTGCCTTCCTGCCCCACTGTGGCAAACAGAATTGGCCTTTCATGAAGTCAGGGAAGGAATCCTAGCATCAGCAAATCAAGGGTTGGAAGGCACCTCTGGAGATTGTCTAATCTAACCCTCTGCAAATGTGGGCTTCCTAGTCCAGGCTGCACAGGATGGTGTTCAGGTGGGTTTTGAATGACTTCAAAGAAGGAGACGCCACAAATTCTGTAGGCAGCCTGCTCCAGGGCTCCTGACATCCTCAAAGTAAAGAAGGTCCTCCTTCAGTTCAAGTGAAGTGTGATGGTTTGAAACTGTCTTTTTAATTTTTCCTTGCAAAGTTCAGAACAGAGAAAGTGAAAGAATGTAAATAAGTCACTATTGGGTGTAAGAAAGCAAAATAACAATTGTTCTAAACACTTCCATTGGATAGATAGAAATGTTTAAGAACTATTACCCAAAACAAAGTAGGCACTCTGCACATTCTGCGTTCGGCAGTGGGGGCAGTTGCTGGGCTGTCTGGCTGCTGTTTCTTCTTCTCTTCTGGCTGAAGATAACACACTGACCTTGGCAGCTAAGTTAACAACTTTCTGCTTAACTAACTCTGCTTCTCTGTCCAGGGGGGTCTGGGGGGGAAGCTCCTGGGAGAGGGAGGCCCCTTTGGGAGGGTCCCCTTGGGGGGAAGCAAAGGGAGATCGATTGTGCTTTTTCTGTTGATTGTATATATTTGTGAATGTTGTGAATTTTGTATATTTGTACATATTCATTGCATTTCATTGTAGATTTTAGACTCTGCTTGTAAATACAGCTTTTCATTTGTTTCCAGACTGAGCTAGCCTGGTTATTGTTGGTGGGGGGGGAATTTCAGCTCACACCGACACATGAAGCCTCCTGTGTTCCAGTTTGTACCCACTGCCCCCTGTCCTATCGCTGGGCACCACCGGGAAGAGCCCAGCCTCATCCTCATGACCTCCACCCTTTAGCTCTTGCTGAGCATTGCAGAGATCCCCTCTGGGGCTGCTCTTCTCCAGGCTCCACAGTCCCAGGGCTCTCAGCCTCTCCTCCTAAGAGAGAGAGGCAAAGGATTGTGTGGGATCAGGATGTGGCCTAATTGCCATGGTGCTGTTAGGTCAACAGTTGGACTCAATGATCCTAAAGGCCTTCTCCAACCAAACCAGTTCTGGAATCCTATGGTTGTAGAGGGTCCATCTCCATCCCATGCCACCAGAGGTGACACCTTCCTGACCACCAGTGGGAAATCTCTTGCTGAATAAAGCAGTAAGCCATCCCCCTCCTGCAGCTAGGGCTGCTGTGGCAAGGAGCTGAGCAGATGAAGCTGGGGCAAAGGGAAAGGCTGTGGCAAAGGGAAAGGCTGTGGCAAAGCCATCCAGAGGGAACTGGGCAGGCTGGAGAGGTGAGCACAAGCCAACCTCAGGAGGTTCAACAAGACCAAGGGCAGGGTGCTGCATCTGGGTCAAGGCAATTCCAGGCACAAATCCAGGCTGGGCAGGGACTGGCTGGAGAGCAGCCCTGAGGAGAGGGACTTGGGGGTGCTGGGGGATGAGAAGCTCAACAGGAGCTGTCAATGTGCACTTGCAGCCCAGAGAGCCAAGCAGAGCCTGGGCTGCATCAGGAGAAGTGTGGCCAGCAGGGCCAGGGAGGGGATTCTCCCCCTCTGCTCTGCTCTGCTGAGACCCCACCTGGAGTACTGCATCCAGGTCTGGAGCCTCTGTTCCAAGAGGGACATGGACATGCTGGAAGGTGTCCAGAGAAGGGCCACCAGGATGAGCAGAGGGCTGGAGCTGCTCTGCTCTGAGGACAGACTGAGAGAATTGGGGCTGTTCAGTCTGGAGAAGAGAAGACTGTGAGGTGACCTTCTTGTGGCCTTCCAGGATCTGAAGGGGGCTCCAAGAAAGCTGGGGAGGGACTTTTTAGGCTATCAGGGAGTGACAGGACTGGGGGGAATGGAATAAAGCTGGAAGTGGGGAGATTCAGACTGGATGTGAGGAAGAAGTTCTTCCCCATGAGAGTGGTGAGAGCCTGGAATGGGTTGTGCAGGGAGGTGGTTGAGGCCCCATCCCTGGAGGTGTTTGCAGCCAGGCTGGATGAGGCTCTGGCCAGCCTGCTGTAGTGTGAGGTGTCCCTGCCCATGGCAGGGGGGTTGGAACTGGCTGAGCCTTGTGGTCCCTTCCAACCCTGACTGGTTCTATGATTCCAAAGGGAAAGGCTGTGCCAAAGGGAAAGGCTGAGGCAAAGGTAAAGGCTATGACAAAGGGAAAGGCTGGGGCAAAGGGAAAGGCTATGGCAAAGGGAAAAGCTGTGCCAAGCCCTCACTCCAAGGAGGTTGTTTGGCTTTGGGCAAGCTGCTGACAATCCTGATTAACAAGCTCTGCATCTGTTCACACCACTGATAAGCCATGGGAGCTCTGGGCCATTTCAGCTCGATAATCAAGAGGGTTTTGAGAGAAGCAATTCTCTCCCCTTGCCACCCAGTTAATTCTCATTTAATTGCTACCCACTTTGCATAGATTTTTTGCCTGCATTGCCATGGCATTGGTTCCACGCTTCCTCCTCTCTCCAGTGGTGCTTGACTCATGGTTTGTTTTGCCAGGCTGGGATTTGTGATGCTTCAGGTTGTGTCAAGGGCTTCAAATCTCCCTGTGCTGTTTTGGTGGAACGTGCCTGAAATGAAGCTTTTGCAGGAGGAAATCTCTGGGGGCTGGGCTGAACTTTGTCCCCTGCTCCCACACAGTGTTTTGGGCCACTGGTGTTGGAAAAAGAAGTAGAAAAGAATGGATCCAGAGGAGGGCTCCAATGAGGGCTGGAACACCTCTCCTATAAAGACAGGCTGAGGGGATTGGGGATATTCAGCTTGGGGAAGAGAAGGCTTCAGGGAGACCTTATTGCAGCCTTCCAGTTCCTGAAGGAGCTATAGGAGAGTTGGGGAGAGACTGTTCAGAAGGGCCTGTGGTGATAGGATGTGGGGCAATGGTTTGAAACTGGAGCAGGGGAGATTTAGGTTGGACAGCAGGAGGAAGTTCTGCACAGTGAGGGTGGGGAGATACTGGGAGATACAGTGCAGACTCTGTCACTGGAGACATTCAAGATCAGGCTTGATGTGGCCCTGGGCAGCCTGCTCTGGTTGGAGGTGTCCCTGCTGACTGCAGGGGGGTTGGACAAGATGACCTCTGAGGGTCCCTTCCAACCCGATGCAATCTGTGAATGTGTTCAATTGTGGTCGCGGGCTGCTCCCCAGCAGGCTGGGCAGGCTGCAGGTGACATGCAGATGACAAGCAGTGGTGGCTCAGCTCATCTGCCTGTCCCTGTGTGCGAGCTCCCTCGGGTTCAGCTTGCAGCCCTGTTTATTGCTGGTAATTGGATGAATTTCCCTTGGCAGCAGCAGGGCACAAAGGCAGCAGCAGAATGATCCCTGTGCAGGAAGCTGCCTGGAACGAGCCGTTCCCCACCCAGCGAAGGCAGAAACACAAAAGGGCCATTTTGTCTGCTTAGTCAATCTGGGGGCCCTAAGCACATCTTAACCACATTAATGTGTTAAAATATGGCTCCCATTAGGCACCCAAATCGCCTCCATCACCAGCATCAGCATTTCTATTGCCATGGCTTTGGGGTAGTGATGCAGCACCGCTCAAACCTCCACAAGGATGCAATCATTCTAGCCTGCAACCCAGGGCTCTTCCTGAATATCTCATCTCATTTTCCTTCCACCCCAGCAGGCACAGTCGTGCTGCTTCTGCCTGGCTTGTGCTGAGGTCCTGCTCCTCTGTTTGCAGCCTGGTTCATTTCCACGTGCTTCTTCTCCTTGTTTGTGTTCCTCCGTTTCTCTGGCTCCCGCTGTTGGGAATGCTTCCCTCTTTGTCCTGCATTTCACATACCCACAGGCTTCTCCAGAGCCACCAGCTCCTTGGGAGTCTCCAGCCACCCTGCTGAAGTCGTGTTCCTGCCACAGGGACCTCACCCAGCCTCCAAGACCTCATCTGGCAACCCCAGAACTGCAATCACAGGACAGGAGATCCCCCTAATTGCAGCATGGCTGGATCTTCTGCCCCCCAAAGGCTGCTTCCATCCCCAGCACAGCTCTAGATACATCATGGCTGGATCTTCTGCCCCCCAAAGGCTGCTTCCATCCCCAGCACAGCTCTAGATGCAGCATGGCTGGATCTTCTGCTCCCCAAAGGCTGCTTCCATCCCCAGCAAGGCTCTAGATACATCATGGCTGGATCTTCTGACCCCCAAAGGCTGCTTCCATCCCCAGCACAGCTCTAGATGCAGCATGGCTGGATCTTCTGCTCCCCAAAGGCTGCTTCCATCCCCAGCACAGCTCTAGATACATCATGGCTGGATCTTCTGCTCCCCAAAGGCTGCTTCCATCCCCAGCACAGCTCTAGATGCAGCATGGCTGGATCTTCTGCCCCCCAAAGGCTGCTTCCATCCCCAGCACAGCTCTAGATACATCATGGCTGGATCTTCTGCCCCCCAAAGGCTGCTTCCATCCCCAGCACAGCTCTAGATACATCATGGCTGGATCTTCTGCCCCCCAAAGGCTGCTTCCATCCCCAGCACAGCTCTAGATACATCATGGCTGGATCTTCTGCTCCCCAAAGGCTGCTTCCATCCCCAGCACAGCTCTAGATACATCATGGCTGGATCTTCTGCTCCCCAAAGGCTGCTTCTATCCCCAGCACAGCTCTAGATACATCATGGCTGGATCTTCTGCCCCCCAAAGGCTGCTTCTATCCCCAGCAAGGCTCTAGATACATCATGGCTGGATCTTCTGCTCCCCAAAGGCTGCTTCCATCCCCAGCAGAGCTCTAGATACATCATGGCTGGATCTTCTGCTCCCCAAAGGCTGCTTCCATCCCCAGCACAGCTCTAGATGCAGCATGGCTGGATCTTCTGCTCCCCAAAGGCTGCTTCCATCCCCAGCACAGCTCTAGATACATCATGGCTGGATCTTCTGCCCCCCAAAGGCTGCTTCTATCCCCAGCAAGGCTCTAGATACATCATGGCTGGATCTTCTGCCCCCCAAAGGCTGCTTCTATCCCCAGCAAGGCTCTAGATGCATCATGGCTGGATCTTCTGCCCCCCAAAGGCTGCTTCCATCCCCAGCACAGCTCTAGATACATCATGGCTGGATCTTCTGCCCCCCAAAGGCTGCTTTCATCCCTAGTAAAGCTCTAGATACATCATGGCTGGATCTTCTGCCTCCCAAAGGCTGCTTCCATCCCCAACACAGCTCTAGATACATCATGGCTGGATCTTCTGCTCCCCAAAGGCTGCTTCCATCCCCAGCACAGCTCTAGATACATCATGGCTGGATCTTCTGCTCCCCAAAGGCTGCTTCCATCCCCAGCACAGCTCTAGATACATCATGGCTGGATCTTCTGCCCCCCAAAGGCTGCTTCCATCCCCAGCACAGCTCTAGATGCAGCATGGCTGGATCTTCTGCTCCCCAAAGGCTGCTTCTATCCCCAGCAAGGCTCTAGATACATCATGGCTGGATCTTCTGCTCCTCAAAGGCTGCTTTCATCCCCAGCAAGCTCAAGCCCTTCTGGAAGCAGAGAGATGCTAACAGTCTCTGGCAGTCACAGATAACCCTTTGGGACTGAGCCACGAGCCCTGACATCTTCTCATCAGAGCTCAGTCACACTCAGCAGACAATCCCTGAAGACTTTGTGCTGGCTGAGCTGTCACAGTTGTGTCACCAGCATCATGTGCTGGGAAGGGCAGGACAAGACCAATGGTTTGGGATTTGTCTCTACGCAGAAATGGGAAGGCAGCAAAGGAAGCAGTCAGGGAGTGTGAGAGGAGGTGAACCTCTGGATCTCAAGCACTTGTGGGGGGACTCCACTGGACATTGGTGCTTGTGAGCACAGGGAAGCTGTGACCCTTCTCCTGCTGCACCCAGGAAAGCCAGGAAGGGCAGCTCCATGTATCAGCAGCTGCCTGGAAATGGCTTCTGCTGTCAGAGCTGAAAGCAAAGAGGTGTCTGAGGGATGCTTGGTTGGGTCAGGATGGCATCACTGCCTGCTGGAGCTGTGTCCTCCAGGACAGAATCATCGAGTGTCAGGGGCTGGAAGGGACCTTGAAAGATCCTCTAGTCCACCCCCCCTGCCAGAGCAGGACCACCTAGGGCAGGTCACAGAGGAACACATCCAGGTGGGTTCTGAAAGTCTCCAGTGATGGAGACTCCACAACCTCGCTGGGCAGCCTGCTCCAGGGCTCCAGTGGTCAGAAGGTGTCTGCAGGCTGCTGAGGAGGGTCCTGAGGTTCTCATCACACTGATGTCTCCTGTAGCAGGTCTCAGACCTGTGTGTGTCTGAAGGATGCTCTGCAGCAGGGGTGTCTGGCAGGGTGATGCTCAGCAGGCAGAACCCAGCATCTCCCTGTGCAATGCAGTGCAGACCCATGCCTCAGTTTCCCCTTCTAGAGCAGGCTCAGCAGCAGATCTGAGCAGCCCAAGAGCAACAGCTTCCCATGGATATTGTTGCCTGACAGGGCAGGGCAGCTCTGCTGTGGTGCTTGCAGAGGTTCTGGTGGTGCTGCAATGGGGTCAGGCTGTTGGGGACTGCAAGGAGCCAAACTGTTTCCAAATGAGCCTGGAAAACCTGGACAGCCCCTGGTGCACATCCCCATGGGAGCATCTCTGAGGGCTCCATCTGGGAAGAGGGACTCAGATGTGAGTGACCACCATGGACAGATCCAGAGCCACGAGCATGAGTGACTTTTACTTGTGGGACTGCTCCCTCACTGCTCCTTGCCCATCTCCAGCACACTGTGTGTTGCCTACACCTCTGCTACCTTCAGCACAGCCTTTGGGGCTCCTCAAGGAGCTGCCAGAAAAACCTTTTCTCCATGTCTGAATAGGCAAAGCTCTCTGAGGGGATCTGTGGGAGCTTCACTTGTGCCTCTGATCTTCAGATTTCCTCCAAATAGGAAAAAAAAATAAAGCACAGCCCTTTGAATATTTCATGAGGGTGTCAGGAAGCTGTTGTCTCTTGCCACCACTGGCTTTTGAAAGCCATTGAGCTGTGACTGCAGTGACACATGGCAGGGGGTGGGGAGGAGAGGGGAGAAGGGGGAGAGCAGCTGGAGAGGACAGCAGGATCAACAGGGGGAAATGTTTGTTGAGGAGTTGGCCGCGTTGGAAGGACAACACATCCAGAGGCATGCTGAGGTGGATGATGCTGAAAGCCCCAGATGAGCCCAACAGGCTATGAACCACCATGAGGTCATCTCCCCAGCTCTCCCACCTCTTCCAGCATGGCTGCCAGCTGGGGAAGGTGCAGAGAGGGTGAAACATCCAGGAATGGCCATGAGCTGTGCACTACCAGACAGAAATGGGGTGTCTGAGCCAGGGTGGATGATAGCCCAGCTTGGGAAGGTAGAGAGGGTTAAACACCCTGGAATAGCCCAGAGCTGTGCACAACCAGACAGAAATGGGGTGTCTGAGCCAGGGTGGATGATAGTCCAGACTGGCTTTAAACCCAAGCTGTAAACCCTCCAGCTGATGCCATCATGCCCATGCTGGTGGAGCAGGAATTGGGAGGTCTTGGCTCTGGCAGTGGGGATGTTTGCCCAGGGAAGCCTGGCTGGAAGGTGGGATGGAAGCTCAGATCCTCCACAGAGGATCAGGATCATGAGCTGTCCTCTCCCTCCATTCAGGCTCTGGATGGGAGGTTTCTCCTTTGCAGCTCTTGGTTTGCTGGGGATGTAGCACAGGGCAGTCAGGACCACCAGGTGACAGGTGTGAGGCTGGGGAAGAGACTTCAGCTCTGGAGGCAACCTCTGTGGTGGGTTTCATGTGTTCATAAATAAAGAAGCTGAATTAAATCCCATCTCTGTGTGCTGGGGAGGGCTCCTGTGAGCCTGCCTCAGGATGTTCCATTAAATCCTATCCCTGAGGTCCCACTTTGCCTCTCCCAGCCCTGAGAGCTGCCAGGATGCATCAAAGATTAACTCAGGATTATCTCAAGAGGTTACAGCCTCTTCAAGAGCACAGGATTGGCAAGTGATTAATCATGGAATTGCTTGATAACTTTAAATACACTCTTGTAATCAGCAGGAACCTGTGATTCCTATCTATGGGCATGGTGCTGACCCAGTGACAGCTCTCCAAGGCTCTGTGTGATGAACAAATTGAGGCTGCAGCGGAAGAGCTTGACCAGAAAGATGTTTGTGTCTGAATTCCCCTCGTAAACATTGATGGATGAAATGAAATTCCAGTTGAATTGCCATCCCCAGCCCCTGCTGGGAAGCACCTTGTGGGTTTGCCCTCCCCTAGCTCAGCTTGGTGAGAGGCAGCGTCACGGAGAGCCTGCAGGAGTTTCTCCAGCCATGACGGGACCTGTGGGGAGACCTACAGGAGGTGCTCCTCACCCTTCTTAGATGAAATCACAGAATCCCAGCATGCTGAGGTTGGAAGGGACCTCTGGAGATCATCCAGGCCAACCCCCCTGATCAAGCACAGCACCCACAGCAGCTTGCCCGGGAGCACAATGGCCAACGGGGGATTGGAATCTCTGCAGAGAAGGAGACCCCACAACCTCTGGACAGCCTGCTCCAGGGCACCCTCACACCAAAGATATTTCTCCTCCTATTCAGATGGAACCTTCTAGGTTCCAGTTTGTGCTCCTTGTCCTGTGGCTGGGTGCCACTGAGAAGAGTCTGGCCCCATCCAACCTGACAGATAGTTGTAGTGAGGTGGGGGTTGGTAAATTCTGTCAAGTAACTAGCAACAGGACAAGAAGAAATGGCCTGAAATTGCACCAGGGGAGGGTTAGGTTGGAGATGAGGAACAATTTCTTTGCTGCAAGAGTGGGCAGGGATTGGAACAGGCTGCCCAGGGAGGTGGTGGAGTCCCCATGCCTGGAGGTGTTGAAGAAAAGTGTGGCCATGGCACTTGGGGCCATGGCTTAGTGGCCATGGAGGTGTTGGGTTGGACCTGATGATCTTAAAGGTCTCTTTCAACCAAAATATTTCCCCCTGCTCTTTAGAGGATTATAAGCACTGAGATGATGTTGGTACCTCCCTGGACAGCAGGTACCTCACCTCCATGCTCCCATGGGATGTGGGGAGGGGCTGTGCTGGGGTTGCCTTTTCCCAAAGATCAACTTGCCCCAAAAGTCCTTGTGAGAGGAATCAAAGTCACTTTAATCACCCAAGGCTGAGAATACACACACACACTGCTCCAGCCACGGGAAGCAAGGTCACAGCAGCTGGAGCACACCACCAAGAGGAGAAGGAAAAGGAAAACCAGTGATGTGAACATGGGTACTTCTGTTTGGGTTGCTTTCTTTGGTTTTTGCAAATCTCAGCTTCTTTTCCACCACCAATGACCAAATCCAACACGTAGTGCATCACCTTTTGGTAACACCACTTCTGTGGACCATGACTAAACCTCCCCTGGGGCATTTCCCCTTCTCCATAGCCACCAGGCCCTTGCTAGCTCCTGCCAAAGCACCTGGCAGGTCAGACTGACCCATGGGTGAAGGGGGGGCACATAGATCTGCTCCTTGCAGAGCATCAGCAGAAAGTGATGGTGAAGCTGGGAGCTGCCAGCTTGCCCATTGCATAACTCAGGGAGTCATCCTCTCACCCCAGCTTCTGGGCTGGTTGGTGAGGGATGAGCTTGGATGGGTGTGCAAGGACCAAAGACTGCCCTGTGTGCAGGGTATGGTCCTTCCTGTGGTCACTCAGCTGCTGCTGTTGCTGCTCCCAGTACATTATTGGAGGCAGTGAGGTGTTTCAAACTGAAAGGAGGTTGTAGAGAGGAGAGGGTTGGCCTCTTCTCCCAGGTAAGAAGTGATAGGATGAGAGGAAATGGTCTGAAGTTGCACCAGGGGAGGTTTAGGTTGGATATTAGAAAGGTTGTCAAGTCCTGGCCCAGGCTGCCCAGGGAAGTGGTGGAGTCCCCATCCCTAGAGGTGTGCAAAAGACATTGGGATGAGCTCATGGGCATGGTCTGACAATTGGGTATAGGGAGATGTTAGGTTAGGGTTGAACTTGGTGATCTTAAGGTCTTTTCCAACCAGGTGATTTCTGTGGTGTGTGGTTTTGGCTGCCCAGTGACATGCAGCCAGGAAACCTCAATGGGAGGAGGGAAGAATTTGCTTCAAACTATCAAACTTCTCAAATGTTTAAAGAAAGAACCTGGAAGGTTCTGTCTATGCCTCGCTTTGAAGAAGAAGAAAAAAAAAAAAAAAAGGGAAGATTTTGCTCCTTTCTGGTGGTGTACCCTGAGGAAATCACAGAGCACCCTGATTCCAAAGGTGCTGAGATCTCCCCAGGGCAGGAAATCCTCAGAGCTGTTCTTTCCAGTAGGGAAACTGAGGCACAGGATTGTGAAGGGACTCAGAGGATTTGTATCAGACCCTGTAGGGCCCCAGTGGTAAAAGCCCTGGGATGCAGAGACCAAACTTGAACCATAACCCCTCTGACCCCCTCCTCCTGCCTGAGCATCCGCAGACCTCATATGGGGCAAGGAAAATGTGACTCCAGGAGGCCAGAGCAAACCCCTCCACCTTGCATGGACCTCTCTGCTCAGCTGCTTTTGGTGACTACATGGAACAGGGCATCAGGGGTGGATCAGGGCCTTGGCAGCTGCATGGGAGATGATCTGAGGTCCCCAGCACGGGGAGGGAGGCTGCTGCTCCTCCAAGGCACTTAACCCCAGTGCAAGAATGATTTGGGCCCATGCCCTGTGAAGGAGCAAGGAGCAGCTTTGGCACTGAGCCTACCTGCATGGGTCAGAGCAGGGCAGGAGGAGGGCAGCAAAGCCACAACATGTCCCCATGCTAGCTGCCTCTGGGGAGCTCATCCATCGCTTCTCTGAGGTGCTCCCTCACCTTCCCACCCCCTTGAGCAGGGGCATGGGGTCAGCCTGAGGTCCAGGGGCTTTGCAAAGACCTGCAGGCCCTTCTGGGCTGGGGAGGACCCCAGAACTGAACTTGGTGCCTTCAGAGCAAGCTGCTCAGAGCTCCTGGGAACCATCACCATGCTCTGCCTGCTTCCCTCCCCTCTCCTACCCTGTTGCTCTGCCTCACATCCTCGGTGTGGAGATGAGAAATGACTTGGTCAGACCAAGCAGCAGTTACAGGATGTCCTGGGGACCTAACAAGGGACTGGGGAAGGGCTCAGATGACCCCAGTGGTACAAAAACACAGCCACAGAAAGTGACATCTGCAACCAGTCCAGGGCTCTCCATCCATTCCCTGTCAACCCAGAGGGTTTTGCCTCTCCTTGGGGGCTTTGAACCCCCCTCCCCCAGCAGCATCCCAGCACACACTCACTGGAATGCTGACCCAGCTTCCCAAGGGATTAGCCCCACAAACTGTCCTGCCAATGTCCTGGTGTCAGCTCCAAGCAGGCAGCGATGGGACGTGGGGCACCGTGCCCAGGAGGGAGGCAGGCAGGGATGATGCTGCAACCTCTCTGGGTTCCTCTGCTCCTTCTGCCACCCCAGCAGGTCACAGCTCCTCTGCTCCTTCTGCCACCCAGCAGGTCACAGCTCCTCTGCTCCTTCTGCCACCCCAGCAGGTCACAGCTCCTCTGCTCCTTCTGCCACCCCAGCAGGTCACAGCGCTGCCAGGGAGACGACAAAGCAGCATCTCGGCCGTCCTGTCCTGCAGGTCCAGCCCCAGCAACTGGGACAGGAGCTTCTGCAGGGCTTCCCATCGCTGCAGCGAGTTCCTGTGTCCTCCGCCAGGCTGGCGCTGCAGGCAGGCGCTGGCTGCTGTGCCGATCCACGGCAGGGGCCCACACGGTGGGGCCAGCAGCTCCCCCGTCCTGTAGAGCAGCTCAGACAGCTGTGGACTGCTTGATGCTATGGAAGCTGACGCGGGTGGGGGAGGTGGGGATGGACATGGCCCGGGCCACCCGGGCACGGATGGAATGTTTGTCCTGCCAGCGGTGCCAGCGCTTCCGCACGGCCGAGCGCACCTGGCGGGGGAGACACAGGAGGGGACCTGGAGTCACCGAGCAGCTGCCCGGAATTGCTCAGAGGCAACCGAAAATGCTAGCCGGGAGCCCCTGTTCCCCCCCACAGGACACCCGGCCCCGGTGGATGTGATGCTGGTGAAGTGCAGCCCTCGCAGCTGGGCAAGGAGAGGGAGCTGCTGCTGGAGAGGGAACAGCGAAGTGCTGTGAAGGTGATGAGGGGGCTGGAACTGCTCTCTGAGGAAGAAAGGCTGAGGGGCTTGGGGCTTTTTAGACTGGAGAGGAGAAGCCTGAGGGGGGGATCTTCTCGTTGCTTATCAGTGTGGGTGTCAGGAGGATGGGGCCAGGCTTTTTTCAGTGGTGCCCAAGGACGGGACACAAACTTGAACATCAGAAGTTCCGTCTAAACATGAGGAGGAACTGCTTTAATTTAAGGGTGACAGAGCCCTGGAGCAGGCTGCCCAGAGAGGTGGTGGAGTCTCCTACTGTGGAGAGATTCCAACCCCCCCTGGCCATTGTCACTCTGCTCTAGGTGACCCTGCTCTGACAGCAGGGGCTGGACTAGATGACCTACAGAGGTCCTTTCCAACCCCTATCATTCTGTGATCCTCTGAAGGGAAATGAACCTGGCCAGTGGTGCCTCTGAGTGCAAAATGGGAACAGGAGGGTGAAATAAACCCGAACAGGGGCTCTGCAGGAGAGCCAGCAGCTTGCACACTGCTTTGGATGCTGCAAGGGGCTGGGAGCAGTGTGAGTGGCAGTCTGGGAGGTTTTATGGCTTCTCTGGCTTATGCTAGTGACTTTTCTTCAGCATTAATCCCACCTTACAGCAGGCCAAGTGCTTAGTGTGGCAGGTCAATAGTGAGGAGATGCCTGCTCCTCAGCTGCAGTGGGGGAGGGCTCTGGGATAAGGGCACTGAATGCAGGTGGCTGAGGAGCTGCAGTTGGGTGCACACCAAAATCCCCAGCCAGCCCAGCTGGGATGGAGGTGAAGGACCATGAACTGCATGGTTTGGTGTGCTCCTGGGCCACCAGCTATTCTGGTCCAATTCCTTTTCCTCCTGCCTCAGGTCTATGTGATTTGGTAACTAAGCAGGCTTGTCTGGGGCCACCTTTCCTGAGCCACCAAAGGCTGAAGAGGCAGAGGAAGGAGCTGCCCAAATGGTCAGCCCCAGGATCCTTCTCTACTCTCACCTTCTCTGCTTCCACTGTCTGTGTTTGGGGTCAGAACACTGAGATGACCTTGTCTGTATGGGGATCACCCTGGGGAAGGATTTCCCAGGTGTGGGGGGACCCTTGGCTCTTCTGCTGCACCAAATCACACAAGTGCACCCCTAGAGCATCTGTCCCTGAGGAGGATTTTCCTCCTCCCAAGGAGACCTGCAGTAACCATTTCCACTTGTGGCTGCAGATGTGCCTGGAACAGGAGGTAAAGCACCAGCTTGGACCAACAAACACCTTCAGCTGGGGAATTGGGTGCCAGCACCCTCCAAGGCTGTGCAGGGACAGAGCCTTGGGCTTGTCTTGCAAGGAAAGATGCAGACTCCCCCCACCAAGCATTCCCAGCCCTTAGTGCTCACCTCACTGTTCAGGAAGCAGTAGAAGACAGAGACAAAGAAACCCTGGAAGGAGACAAGCAGCAGAATCACCACAGGGCTACAGCCAGCAGGCACCCCCGGGCTCAGGAGCTTTGGAGGATCTCCTGGGGGGTTGGGAATGTCTGGTTTTGGGAGGGAGCACAAGCAGGGTGAGGCATCAGCCAGGACAGGCTCCTCCACTTCCCTTGGTTGGAGGGGTCTGGAATGGTAGCTAGAGCTGAGGACCTTACCTGGAAGGACTCTAGGAAGGAGTTAAAGTAGATGAAGACGATCCTGGAGATCTCATCCTCCCCTGGGTTGACGAAGAACAGCATGTAGGTGATTCCCAGCAG
Organism: Indicator indicator; assembly: GCF_027791375.1. Lineage (NCBI taxonomy): Eukaryota > Metazoa > Chordata > Aves > Piciformes > Indicatoridae > Indicator > Indicator indicator. The sequence goes on from NC_072046.1 coordinate 1,995,501, forward strand.
GGGTAGCAGCACCAGTGTGGCCTTGACTGCTTTCCTGGGGAGAAAATAGGGACCTGAGCTGCTGCAGTGCAGCCCAGGGCATGAGGACTCCCCACATCCCACTCCCAGCACCATACCCTTGGGCACTGGAAGAGGCTGCCCAGGGAGGTGGTGGAGTCCTCATCTCTGGAGCTCTGTAAAAGATGTCTGGATGAGGAACATGGGCTGAGAGCTGTGTACAGGAGATCATTAGGCTGTGGCTGGACTTGATGATCTTGAGAGCTTTTCCAACCAGGCAATTCTCTGCTTCTCTGTCTGGAACTGGTCTGGGCAAACCAGTGACTGGGAAAGGATGGAGCAGGGCTGAGCTGTTTCCCAGTGTGGTTCTCAAGGGACTGGGCTGGTTTGAGCACTGGGCCCCTTCTGTGGTTTCCCCATCCAGAAAAGGGCAGTGGATAGGGGAAGGCTGACCTTGAGCTGGCAAGAAATGATTGCTTGGCTGATCTAAGGCTCAATTAAAAATGAATTAAGGAGAGTAAAATAATTCCCAGCCTTCAACATGGGTTTATGACAACCTTATCTCAGCTAATTAATTGGATATCTTTTCTTAACAAGATTAGAAGTGTGGTCTGTGAGAAGCAATAGTGCTGATACATGAGGAAGGATCAGGGACTCTCCTTCATGTGGGTTAGGGGACAAGAACAATGCCAAGTCAACTCTTTTTGCCTCAAAATCCTGTCAATGGAGAGATTCCAACACTAGCTGAGAGCAGGAGCAATCATCCCTGGCAGGGCTGGGCTGGGCAGGGCTGGGGCTTGGGACTGTGCTGGCCTGAAGGAGAGCCACAGGCACTGACACAAGCTGGCAGATGGCATGGAGGGGGCTGGAAATAACTGAGGTCCTGAGCATCTTCAGGCTGGCAAATGATGGGACACAGCCCAGGCACTGGTGTGGCTTTGCCAGGGGAGCAGCCATGGTGCTGGGGGAATCCATCAGCTTTGTCTCCCATGTAACAAGAGGGAATGGCCTCAAGTTGTGCCAGGGGAGGTTTAGGTTGGAGGTTAGAAACAATTTCTTCACTGAAAGGGTGGTCAGGCAGTGGAACAGGCTGTCCAGGGAGGTGGTGGAGTCCCCATGCCTGGAGGTGTTAAAAACCCCTGTGGCCATGGCACTTGGGGCCATGGTTTAGTGGCCATGGTGGTGTTGGGTTGATTCCTGGACTTGATGATCTTCCAAAGGTCTCTTCCAACTTTAATGTTTGTATGATTCTATGATTTTTACCAAAATCCATCTTCTAAGGTGGGCAGGAGCCCTCCAGGGCTGTCCCTTGCCTGGTTTAAGCAGAACTGCACAGTTTGCAACCTACCAAACTCTCCCAATTTCCCACAAAATGTTCCCGGGAAATGAAAAAGGTTTCTCTGTCCAAAAGTGAACCACCTTCTCTGCCAAAACCAGGAAGCTACTGGAAAAGCAAAAGTCTCTTAAGACTGCTGCCTGAAGCCAACCAACCTATTTCAGTAACCTTCAGCTTTGCTCCCTCCAGTATCACTCACTCCAGCTCACTGCTCTGTGATGAGGAATGCTGGCATCTCCCATCTGGATTTTTCCATTCTCAGTTGACAAATTCTCCCTCCCCCCACCCCCCAAACCTGCTTCTCCTGTCCCAGCACTCCAGGAGATTCCCTGATTCCTACCCAGAAAACGGTCCAGAGAAAAATCACAGAATTAATTTTGTTTGGAAAAGCTCTTTAGGATCGTTGAGTCCAACCCTCCTCTAACTCTAGCAAGGCTGGGGCTAAACCATGGCCCTCAGCACCACATCTCTGCCTCTTCTAGATACCATCAGGGATGGGGATTCAACCCTGGGCAGCCTGTTGCAGTGTTTGAGAAGCACTGATGAAGACCAAAGTGCCTTCTCCTGCTCCAGCTGCTTCAGAGAGCTGCTTCCTCTGTGCACCTCCTGAGCTGTCTGCAAAATATTCCTCAGCAGGGAAGGGTTAAATCAGAGAGCTGCTTCCTCTGTGCACCTCCTGAGCTGTCTGCAAAATATTCCTCAGCAGGGAAGGGTTAAATCTTCCTGCTTTGTGCTGCCTTCTCCTGGTGGCTTCCTGAGGAGGTGTTTGGGGTGGCATCAATTCATTACTCCTCCCTTGCCCTTCGCTTGGCTGCCAAGCAGCGATTTAATTCTCACCTCCGTGCCAGGATTTGCAGCTCCAAGGCAGGTGAGCTGATCAGGTCCCACCAAGCCAGGCTTTTGCAGAGACTCATTTCCCAGCAGCTCCCTTCAAAGGCAGATCCAGACATCCATCTTCCCCATTGCAAAGCTCTCACTGGCCAGGATTTCTCAGCTGCCCCACATGCAACAGGCACACATCTCCCAAAAGCGTTTGAGGGGCTCTTAGGTGTCTTTCCATGCTCTTATAACTTGATGCTTGGCTGGTGGGGTTGTTCCTATCCCCTCTACTGCAGTTTCTAGCCCTGCTTTCTGCTGTTCCCTCATGCTCTTACCTGTACTGGATTGTCTCTGAGGTGGTTGAAGCTCGGAGCTTCGTCATGAGGATTCGGACGATGTTGAACAGAAAGATGAAGTTGATCTGGAAGGAAGGAAGAGGGCAGCTGGTTGGTATCTGCTTGCCCAGCTCCCCTCCCATTTCCTCAGCAGAGGCAATGGGATGTGCCAGGGAAAATGGGCATGTTTCCTCTGGAACCTGGTCTGGACTTTTAAAGCACTTTGGCAATAAGATTTAGGAGGATGTTGAAGGGAGCAGGGCACAGCAGGAGGGTGTTGAAGGGAGCAGGGCACAGCAGGAGGGTGTTGAAGGGAGCAGGGCACAGCAGGAGGATGCTGAAGGGAGCAGGGCACAGCAGGAGGATGTTGAAGGGAGCAGGGCACAGCAGGAGGATGTTGAAGGGAGCAGGGCACAGCAGGAGGGTGTTGAAGGGAGCAGGGCACAGCAGGAGGATGCTGAAGGGAGCAGGGCACAGCAGGAGGATGTTGAAGGGAGCAGGGCACAGCAGGAGGATGTTGAAGGGAGCAGGGCACAGCAGGAGGATGCTGAAGGGAGCAGGGCACAGCAGGAGGATGCTGAAGGGAGCAGGGCACAGCAGGAGGATGCTGAAGGGAGCAGGGCACAGCAGGAGGATGCTGAAGGGAGCAGGGCACAGCAGGAGGATGCTGAAGGGAGCAGGGCACAGCAGGAGGGTGTTGAAGGGAGCAGGGCACAGCAGGAGGGTGTTGAAGGGAGCAGGGCACAGCAGGAGGATGCTGAAGGGAGCAGGGCACAGCAGGAGGATGCTGAAGGGAGCAGGGCACAGCAGGAGGGTGTTGAAGGGAGCAGGGCACAGCAGGAGGATGTTGAAGGGAGCAGGGCACAGCAGGAGGGTGTTGAAGGGAGCAGGGCACAGCAGGAGGATGCTGAAGGGAGCAGGGCACAGCAGGAGGATGCTGAAGGGAGCAGGGCACAGCAGGAGGGTGTTGAAGGGAGCAGGGCACAGCAGGAGGATGCTGAAGGGAGCAGGGCACAGCAGGAGGATGTTGAAGGGAGCAGGGCACAGCAGGAGGGTGTTGGAGCAGGGCACAGCAGGAGGATGTTGAGGAAGGACAGACATTAGAGAAAGGGCTGAAAGAGAAAAAGATGGAAGGGAAGGAGGAATACAAGGCAGCTGAAGGGATTTGGGGAGAGTGGCTGCCATCACAGCAAGGAACCACTTGGCTGCTCTCCCAGCTGCCAAACCACTAATGAGGGCAGGGGAAGGTGGCACTGGGGGCTGAGGGCAATTGACACAAATTGGAAGTGGCCTGGGTGCCTGATGGGCTGGGAAATGAGGAGCAGGCAGAGTTATTAGGGAGTGATTAGCTCTCCCTTGGCTTTGCTCAGCACTGGGCAGGGAGGGCTGAAGAGCTGTGGGACCCTGGCTCCAGCTTTCCACCTGCAAGCACAAATTGGACTCCCCCCAGACTGCCACCACTGCTCCTCTTGGTCCCTGCTCCATCCAGTTGTGCTCCATATGACCTCTGGTTCAAGCATCACTGCTCAGCCAAGAGCCAAGGCAGAGGGATGTGGATCATGGAATGGGGCTGAGGTCCTCAGACTTCCGTGAAGGCTTTTGCAAAGCACCCAGATGGTGCCAGGTCATGGATGGAGTGACTTACTGCTGATGCATCCCTACCAGAGCAAGGCCTCCAGGCTCCCTTCTAGCCCACCCCAAGCCCACAGGGTCTGGGTCTGCAAGCAGAAACATCTCCTTGGGGTTTAGGGGCCCAGATTTGCTTGAGGTGCAGCTTGGCTGCAGGGAGCTGGGCTGCAGGGTGAGCAGCATGGCTGCTGTGGGGCTGGTGCTGGAGGAGGGTCATGGCCTGTGGTGGGTTGAAACTTCCCCCCCAACATTCAATTGCCAGCCCAGCCCAGCTGGAAGGGAATGGAGCTGTATTTACAAGCAGGTCTCCACTCTGCAGTGAAATGCAATGAATGTGTACAAAATATGCAGTGCTTGCAATCAAGAAACAGCACAAGAACCCCTCCTGGCCAAAACCCAAGGGAGCTGCTAAGAGCTTCTCCACTCCCTCCAGCCCTCCCACACCCCCCTGGTCACAGAGGGACAAGTGAAAGAGCAGAGAGTGGTTAGAACTCAGCCAAAACAATGCAGCCAAGGTCAAGCAGAAGCCAGCACAGCACCAAGTTAGTATCTCCCAGAGCAAAGAAGCCAAAGGAGAGAAAGATTCTTCACCAGACTGATCCTTATGGCAGGTATCTGTCCAATGGGATTGTTTGGAACTCTTATGGTTTTCCTTCTTACACCCAGTGGTGACTTATTTACATTTCACTGCTTTCTGCCCAAGATCTGTGGAAAATTTTAAAGGCACAGCCTGAAACTAGCACATGGCCCTGTTCAGGAGCAGCCTTATCCCATGGGATAGGACCTGTGGTTAGCAAGCAAGAACAGCCTTATCCCATGGGATAGGACCCTGTGTAGCAGGCAAGAACAGCCTTATCCCATGGGATAGGACCCTGTGGTTAGCAAGCAGGAACAGCCTTATCCCATGGGATAGGACCCTGTGGTTAGCAAGCAAGAACAGTCTTATCCCATGGGACAGGACCTGTGGTTAGCAAGCAAGAACAGTCTTATCCCATGGGATAGGACCCTGTGGTTAGCAAGCAGGAACAGCCTTATCCCATGGGATAGGACCTGTGGTTAGTAAGCAGGAACAGCCTTATCCCATGGGATAGGACCCTGTGGTTAGCAAGCAAGAACAGCCTTATCCCATGGGATAGGACCCTGTGGTTAGCAAGCAGGAACAGCCTTATCCCATGGGATAGGACCTGTGGTTAGCAAGCAGGAACAGCCTTATCCCATGGGATGGGACCCTGTGGTTAGCAAGCAGGAACAGCCTTATCCCATGGGATAGGACCTGTGGTTAGCAAGCAAGAACAGCCTTATCCCATGGGATGGGACCCTGTGTAGCAGGCAAGAACAGCCTCATCCCATGGGATAGGACCCTATGGTTAGCAAGCAGGAACAGCCTCATCCCATGGGATAAGACCCTGTGTAGCAGGCAAGAACAGCCTTATCCCATGGGATAGGACCCTGTGGTTAGTAAGCAGGAACAGCCTCATCCCATGGGATAGGACCCTGTGTAGCAGGCAAGAACAGCCTCATCCCATGGGATAGGACCCTGTGGTTAGTAAGCAGGAACAGCCTCATCCCATGGGATAGGACCCTGTGTAGCAGGCCAGGTCACTTTGCTCTTACCAGAAGCACCAGGATCATGGGACCTTGGTAGATGTAGTCGGTGTAAACTCCTGCTCTCTTCCCAAACCAGCACCTGCAAGGCAAGCACAGGTGGTGTCAGGGACAGCTGGCACTGGGGACAAGCCTGCAGTGTCACTGACCTGGGTTTAGTGCTGTCCTTGCCCAGGCTCTGTCCCTGGGGTGAAAGCACCTACAGCTTGTACTGCTGGAGCCACGAGGGGATGGCTTTCCCAGGAACAGGGTTCATGGAGGGTCAGGAGGGGGCTTCTGGAGGTGTTCTTGGACCTCACATGGATGTGGGGTCTGGTTAGTGTAGGATGAGCAGGGAGGGCAATGATGTGGAGCCAGGTTTGGGTTGGTCCTGTCCCCAGCAAACCCAAGAGGAACTTGTGCTGGTGGATCCTGGGGACACCTGGTTGGGGTTGGTTAAAGTGGTGCTGTGTGGCACAGGGCTGCTGAAGTCAGGGGGCAAAAGGAGAACTGAAACCCAAGACAAGCTGCCAGCCACCTAAACTGGTGCCTTTGAACTCCCCAACACAGGTGATGAGCTCTCAGCTGCTTGCTAAGTCCTCCATTAGCAGGTCTCTGTGAAAGTGGCTCTGGTGGTGGTGGCAGTTCCTGTCTCTGCTGGCAGATCAAATCCCAAACACACTGCAGGAGCTCTGCCTTCATCTTGCCTTTTCTCTCTTAAAATCTCATTTGCCTTTTGAAGATTAAAATGCAGCAGCAAGAGGCTGCAGGCAGGGCTGGTGCAGCCAAGAGCCTAAAGCAGGCAGAGAAGAAGGGCTGGAAGAATCTGACCTCTCTGTCCTCCCACCCTGCCCAAGTATGCTGCCTGGTGCCAGCCTTTCCAGGCAGGATCTCTGCCCCTGGCACAACTGATCTCCAGGGAATTGGAATGGAAAGCTGGTGGAAGGGTCTGCAGAGCAGGGCTGGTGAGGAGCAGCTGAGGGACCTGGGGGTTGTTCAGTGTGGAGTAGAGGAGGCTGAGGGGAGACCTCTCTCCAGCTCCTTGAAAGGAGGTTGCAGCCTCCTAAACATCTCCTTCATTTCATTCCCAGCACAGAGGGATGGGGTTTGCACTGAGGTCCTGTGTCAGCAGGGAGCTACAGGAGGGTGGTGGTGGCTGGAAGGTGTTTTGGTCTGCACTCAGTGACCCTTGGGCCAGGAGCCCTCACCCTGCAGATCCTCCTGGATTTGTAACAGGGAAGCAAAGAGGCATGGCTTTCTTTTTGGCAGGGAATGAAAATGCACATCAAGAAGGGGGTGAGGTGGTGAACAAGACCTGGAGAAGAGGTCTGGTGAGGATCAGCTGAGAGAATTGGGATTGTTCAGCCTGGAGAAGAGGAGCCTGAGGGCAGACCTCATTGCTCTCTCCAGCTGCCTGAAAGTTTGGAGCCAAGTGGGGTTGGTCTCTTCTCCCTCAGATCAGGTGATAGAAGGAGAGGAAATGGCCTGAAATTGTGCCAGGGGAGGGTTAAGTTGGAGATGAGGAACAATTTCTTTGCTGCAAGAGTGGTCAGGGATTGGAAGAGGCTGCCCAGGGAGGTGGTGGAGTCCCCATGCCTGGAGGTGTTCAAGAAATGTGTAGCCATGGCACTTGGGGCCATGGTTTAGTGGCCCATGGGGGTGTTGGGTCAGTGGTTGAAGTCGACGACCTTGGAGGCCATTTCCAACCAGCCAATTCCAGGGGAGGAGCTGGGGGAAGGGAAGCAGCCAGGCTCACTTCTCATTGTCGTAGTACAGCTTCCCGATGGCCCAGGCCACGATGATGGGGAAGGGGATACCTGCAGAGGAACACACAGAGGAGCCTCAGGGCTGCAGCACTGCCACCACCCCCAGACCAGGGCTGCAACACTGCCACCACCCCCAGACCAGGGCTGCAACACTGCCACCACCCCCAGACCAGGGCTGCAACACTGCCACCACCCTCAGACCAGGGCTGCAACACTGCCATCACCCCCAGACCAGGACTGCAACACTGCCACCACCCCCAGACCAGGGCTGCAACACTGCCACCACCCCCAGACCAGGGCTGCAACACTGCCACCACCCCCAAACCAGGGCTGCAACACTGCCACCACCCCCAGACCAGGGCTGCAACACTGCCACCACCCCCAGACCAGGACTGCAACACTGCCATCACCCCCAAACCAGGACTGCAACACTGCCATCACCCCCAGACCAGGACTGCAACACTGCCATCACCCCCAGACCAGGGCTGCAACACTGCCACCACCCACAAACCAGGGCTGCAACACTGCCATCACCCCCAGACCAGGGCTGCAACACTGCCACCACCCACAAACCAGGACTGCAACACTGCCATCACCCCCAGACCAGGACTGCAACACTGCCATCACCCCCAGACCAGGGCTGCAACACTGCCACCACCCCCAGACCAGGACTGCAACACTGCCACCACCCACAAACCAGGGCTGCAACACTGCCATCACCCCCAGACCAGGGCTGCAACACTGCCACCACCCCCAAACCAGGGCTGCAACACTGCCACCACCCCCAGACCAGGGCTGCAACACTGCCATCACCCCCAGACCAGGGCTGCAACACTGCCACCACCCCCAAACCAGGGCTGCAACACTGCCATCACCCCCAAACCAGGGCTGCAACACTGCCATCACCCCCAGACCAGGGCTGCAACACTGCCACCACCCCCAAACCAGGGCTGCAACACTGCCATCACCCCCAGACCAGGGCTGCAACACTGCCACCACCCCCAAACCAGGGCTGCAACACTGCCATCACCCCCAGACCAGGGCTGCAACACTGCCACCACCCCCAGACCACGGCTGCAACACTGCCACCACCCCCAAACCAGGACTGCAACACTGCCACCACCCCCAGACCAGGGCTGCAACACTGCCACCACCCCCAAACCAGGGCTGCAACACTGCCACCACCCCCAGACCAGGGCTGCAACACTGCCACCACCCCCAGACCAGGGCTGCAACACTGCCACCACCCCCAGACCACGGCTGCAACACTGCCACCACCCCACAACCAGGGCTGCCTTCTGGCAGCCCTTTGGGTGCAAGCAGAGGTGGAGCAGGGGGGTGGAGATGGGCATCATCCATCACTACAGGGCAGGGCAGCTGGGGGGCGCGGGGGGCCACATCCTGCACTCACACCAGCCGATGCAGATGAACATCCACTTGCGCAGCTTGTCCGTGGAGTAGGTGAGCACGATGGCCGTGTGCAGGTAGCAGCCCTCCCCAAACATCCAGAAGAAGTTGGTGACGTGGAAGTAGTTGTAGGCAGCAGTCACCAAGCGACACCAGACCTGCCCAGGGGGTTAGAGGTGGGGTGGGTGGGAGGCTGAAGGGCAGAGCTCTGCATTACAGACGCACACAGCAGCGCGGAGCCCAGCGGAGCAGCCGAACCCCAGCAGGCTCAGCAGCAGGGCAAGGCTTCTCCTAAGCCTGGGTTGCCCTCCGACCACCAGGCAGCCCCTCAGGCTGCTTTTGTGGCCTCATCTTTGGGATCCTCAGGCTCCCCAAGGTCAGGGTTGGGCTCCGAGTGGCTGCCCAGCAGGGCTGCACCTACCACGTTGCTCTCGTGCACCTCCGGGTTCATGGTGAGCTGCACCACGAACCAGGTGGCGTTGCGGAGGATGAAGGCTGTGATCAGGTTCCAGTGGATGATGTTCCTCAGGCACCTGATGCTCCTAGAGAGGGGGAGGGAGACAAGGGACTGTCAGAGCATGGGGAGTCATCATCTCTGGAGGTATGCAAGAAATGTGTGGCTGTGGCACTTTGGGACACGGTTTAAGGGTGGTGTGGAGTTGATGGTTGGACCTGATGACCGTAGAGGACTTCTTCAACCCAAAGAATTCCATGACTGGCACTGGGGGACCCCAATGCCTCTCACCACTGAGGTGCAGTGGGAGCAGCATGGGGGCTGGCTACACGTGGGCTAGGGGACAAGGCTGTTAGTGAAGCTGAATGTCTGTCAGGAGCTCAAGCGAGTTACTGAGGCCTTTCTTTGGGTGAAGTGGGCAGGAGCAAGGCCAGGAGGTGGAAGGATGACCCTCAGCCTCCCTAACCAGGTGCTCTCAAACAGCAGCAGGAGGAAAATAACCCTGAGAGACGTTTGAAGATCCCTCCAGACTGGAGAGCAACGGCCTCACAGAATCACAGCATCAACCAAGTTGGAAGACACCTCCAAGATCATCAAGTCCAACCCTCAGGTGGGGAGGATATGGCAAAACAGAGGGGCTGGGTCCATGCCCAGACCAAGGTCCATGGACTGGCTGCCTCTGGGCTGGTGGCCCCAGCAGGGAGAGGGCAGCAAGTTGGATCAGCAGGGAGAGAGCAGCAGGTTGGGGCAGCAGGGAGGGGGCAGCAGGTTGGGTCAGCAGGGAGGGGGCAGCAGGTTGGGTCACTCACCGCAGGCGCATGAAGAGGACGAAGGCCACGAGCAGGGCCCCCAGTGAGACACAGTGCCCCAGGTAGTTGATGATGACAGCAATGTGGTAGTGCAGTTTGCTCTTCTTCTGGGGGGGGGCAGATGGAGAGGGTGTCAGCAGCAGCCTTGGGGACCACCACAAACCCACCTCCTCCTCTTCCCCCTCCTCCTCCTCCTCCTTCTCCCCCTCCTCCTCCTCTTCTTCCTCCTCCTTCTCCTCTTCCCCCTCCTCCTTCTCTTCCTCCTTTTCCTCCTTCTCCTCCTTCTCCTTCTCCTTTTCCTCCACCTCCTTCTCCTTTTCCTCCACCTCCTTCTCCACCTCACCCCTGAGAGATGCACCACAAACTTTGGGCCCCTTTGCAGAAAGCAATTGGAGCCCAGCTGCTGCAGGACAGTGGAGATGGGGCTGGGAAGGGACACAGCTGGTTGGACAGGGCTAAGGTGGACAGGAGAGGCACCAACCTGACCTTGCAACGAGCTGAGATGTTTCACATCCTGCTCATGTCACAGCAGCTCATGGTTGCTGCCCCTTGCTCACCCCTGCTCAGTGCTGGGTCATCCCCAGGCTGCTGTGCAGGGAGATCCTGCTGCAATTCATCCCAGCTCCCAGCGATCTGACACCTGAGGGCTCAGTTCATTCCCTTTGCTCCCGGGGCAGCGGAGAAGCTGGGCTGGATTTGGGCAGAGGGAGCAGGGGATCCCGGGCAGGTGTGAGTGGTAATTAAATTAATCGATCCTCCTGCTGTTAGGCACTCAGCCAACCTGCGAATGGGCAATTAGCTGAGTGAGGAAACCATTCCTGACAGGAGCAGCATCGCAAATACCAGAGGTGGTATCAGCTGCAAATGAGCAGCTTGTGTCCCGTCCCCTCTGCTCCGAGGGGTGCCTGACCTCCTCAGGGGCTTGCAGTCCTTGATCCCTATTTTTTTTTTATCCCTTTCAGCTTCCTAAACATCTCCTTCATTTCATTCCCAGCACAGAGGGATGGGGTTTGCATTGAGGTCCTGTGTCAGCAGGGAGCTACAGGAGGGTGGTGGTGGCTCGAAGGTGTTTTGGTCTGCACTCAGTGACCCTTGGGCCAGGAGCCCTCACCCTGCAGATCCTCCTGGATTTGTAACAGGGAAGCAAAGAGGCATGGCTTTCTTTTTGGCAGGGAATGAAAATGCACATCAAGAAGGGGGTGAGGTGGTGAACAAGACCTGGAGAAGAGGTCTGGTGAGGATCAGCTGAGAGAATTGGGATTGTTCAGCCTGGAGAAGAGGAGCCTGAGGGCAGACCTCATTGCTCTCTCCAGCTGCCTGAAAGTTTGGAGCCAAGTGGGGTTGGTCTCTTCTCCCTCAGATCAGGTGATAGAAGGAGAGGAAATGGCCTGAAATTGTGCCAGGGGAGGGTTAAGTTGGAGATGAGGAACAATTTCTTTGCTGCAAGAGTGGTCAGGGATTGGAAGAGGCTGCCCAGGGAGGTGGTGGAGTCCCCATGCCTGGAAGTGTCCAAGAAATGGCACTTGGGGCCATGGCTTAGTGGCCATGGAGGTGTTGGGTTGCTGGTAGGACTCAGTGGTTTTAGAGGACTTCTCCAACCCAAACAATTCTATGTTTCTCCATATGCTGCATGAAACCTTCCCTCTGGGCTGCTGCTGCACTTGCAGCCAACAGATCCCTTGGGCCCTGGATGCTGCTGTCCTTCAAGGGATAATGAGGGACAACCAAGGTCCTACCTCTTCACTGAGGATCTCCTGGCACTGGGAGTAGTTGACTCGTGCTGCCCAGCTCCCGTTGGCAAGGCACTCCCTGTAGCCATTATCTGAAAGAGAGGCAGCAGCCAGAGGGTGAACAGTGCCTGAGGATGGGCACCAAGAGGTGACCTGATGAGTGACTGCTGCAGGGCTCAGTGGCATCAACCCTTTTGCTTTGAAGCCAGCTCAGATGCTGCCTTGGTTGGAATGGCAGAACCAAAACCCTTGGGAATTTCTAACCCACTCAAGGGCTTTGGGTTTGCTACAGCTTTTCCTTTTCTGTCCAGAGAAGGGCAATGAAGCCGTGGGCAAAGAAGTGAAGGGTCTGGAGAGGAGTGGAGTGATTGAGGGCACTGGGGCCGTTGAGTCTTCAGAAGAGGAGGCTGAGGGGAGACCTCATTGCTCTTTACAACTCCCTGAAAGGAGGTTGGAGTGAGGTGGAGGTTAGTCTCTTTTCCCAAGTGTCAGGTGATAGAACAAGAGTAAGTGGCCTGAAATTGTACCAGGGGAGGTTCATGTCAGATATGAGGAAAGATTTCTTCACTGCAAGCTTTGGAACAGGCTGCCCAGGGAGTCCCCATCTCTGGAGGTATTCAAGAAATGTGTGGCCATGGCACTTTGGGACAAGGTTTAATGTCCATGGTGGTGCTGGGTTGATGGTTGAACCTGATGACCTTAGAGGACTTCTCCAACCCCAACAATTCCATGATTGGCAGTGGGGGACCCCAATGCCTCTCACCACTGCGATGCAGTGGGAGCAGCAGGAGTTCAACTCCTTTCTCCTCCTCTGCACCTTTGGCTCAAGTTATCACCCAGCATGAAGCTTTCACTTCTCTCCATGCCTTAGGAGACTTCTTCACCTCCCAGCAAAGCCAGCAAGCAGCAAGGCTAATTGCAATGGCCAAGACTGCCCAAGAGGAGTCTCCAGTTAACACTGGCACTGGGGTGATGCCAGCACTGGGATGATGCTGGGCCCATGGAGAGCCCCTGAGCCCCATCAGGGGATGGGATGGGACAGGGATGGGGACTGGGGATGGCTTCTGGGCAGACACCAGCGTGGGTAAATGCAGAGACTCCTGTGAGGCCCCACGTGGCAGGAGCTGTCTGCATGGAGTCTCCCACGGTGGCCAAAAGGTGTGGGATGGACAAATGGATGTTCCTTTCACCAAAAGCAGAGCTTGAGCGGTCAGAAGCTCAACCATGTGCTAGGAATGGCTTTGGGCACTTTGCAAATGTCTTTGCTTTGTCCCCTGCTCCCAGCACGTCGTCGGCAGTGACAACGCAGTCACCCGTGCCAGGAGCTGCAAGGCCCCCAGCTGGGAGCTGCTGACCTCTGTGCCACCCCCAGCAGCAGAGCTGGCTCCCTCCCCTTCCCCTGTCCCCAAGATGGGGACATCAGCCCTCTTCCCTTTCACAGGGACCAGGGGGACCTCCTTACAAAGCTGCTGCTTTGAAACCACCCCCAGAAACCTGGGACGTGACGCATCCCACAGAGCCCCCAGCGAGCTCTGCCCCCTGAGATGCCACCCACGCCCCCACAGCCCCTGGTGCACCACTGAACTCCCCCTGCCCTCATCCAGCACGTCCCCCCCAGTGCTGCTCCTCTTACTGGTGGTGTTGTACCGCACTCCATAGAAGTACTCGGGGCAGGGGCGAGCCACCAGCTGCCCCCCGGCGCTGCGGGGCCAGCAGGTGCCAATCAGGTCCACTGAGGCGTTGCACTGGGGACCTGCAGCCAGACAGGAAAGCAGAAGTCACCATGGGCCACCTCCAGGTTTGCCTGGAATGCTGGGGCTGAGTCCTGGCTGAGCTATCCTCTGAAGATAGATTGAGAGAGTTGGGGTTGTTCAGCCTGGAGAGGAGAAGGCTCCCAGGGGATCTTATTGTGGACTTGCAGGATCTGAAGGGGGCTACAAGAAAGCTGGGGAGGGACTTTTTAGACTGTCAGGGAGTGATGGGACTAGGGGGAATGGAGCAAAACTAGAAATGGGGAGATTCAGATTGGATGTTAGGAAGAAATTCTTCCCCATGAGGGTGGTGAGAGACTGGCACAGGTTGCCCAGGGAGGTGGTGGAAGCCTCATCCCTGGAGGTTTTTGCAGCCAGGCTGGATGTGGCTGTGAGCAACCTGCTGTGGTGTGAGGTGTCCCTGCCCATGGCAGGGGGGTTGGAACTGGCTGAGCCTTGAGGTCCCTTCCAACCCTGACAATTGTATGATTCTATAATTCTCTGAGGGGTTGCTGTAAGCACAGCTGTGAGCAGAGCCTCATGGCAGACACAAAGCAGGGTCATGTGAAGACTTCCCAAGGGCTGGTTGATCCATCTTGGCCATGGCTATTGCCTTGTTCCTCTCTGAGTCCCTGGGATAAGCCTAGTTCTGGCTCAAGCTTGTTTTTCTGACCCTGCTTCCCAAGTCAGCCTGAGGTTCCCTGGCTCTGGTCTTCCAGCCCTGCTCCTTTCTTCAGCCATGAGTTTGAGATCCAACCCCACAACACCCAGGAACAAGCCAGATATTCTCTTTCCCAATGGTGCCAGCAGCCTGATGCTGGTGGGATGCTCCTCAGAGCCCCTCCAATCCTCTCACACCTCTTGGCTGCAAGATCTCCTTCCCAGCCTTTGCCGCTGGTCTCTTCCAGCCTTTCCTGGGAAGAAATCTCCCAAGTCTGCTGCTGCTATTTCAGATTTCAGGCAGGACTGGTGTGTGCTTTTCCCAGCTACACAAGTGTGCTAACGTAGGCATTAGGTAGGCCAGATTGCAGGCTTTTTTTTTTTTTTTCTGTGTAATTTGTGTATATTTAGAACAACTTGTGCTGAGCTAAATACGTCCTAGCTGCAGCCCAGAGCGAGCTAGGAGGCACCGGGGCTGCGATATCCATATCAAAGGATCCTCGATGGGCAGCTGATGGGGGGAGAAGCAGACCCTGGGAGGGGGTGGAGTTCAGTGCAAAGCATTCCTGAGCTGTTTGTGCTGCTGGCTCAGAGACAGACATTGGCGTTTCCCAAGGCACAGCTCCCCGAGGCACAGCTCTCGGGGTGGGAGGACACCCAGGCTCAGTGGTTGTGGTTTGGATGTGTCTCACGGAATCAGCGAATCCCAGCATGGAGGGGGTCGGAAGGGACAGCTGGAGATCGTCTAGCCTAGCCCCGCTGCTCAAGCAGGGTACCCACAGCAGCTTGCCCAGGATCACAATGGCCAGGGGGGGGTTTGGAATCTCTCCAGACAAGGAGATTCCACAAGCTCTCTGGGCAAATGAAATCTCCTGGGCTGCAGTTTGTGCCCAGTGCCCCTTGGCCTGTCCCTGGGCACCACTGAGCAGAGTCTGGCCCCAGCCTCTTGCCCCTCAGCCTTCAGCTCTTGCTGAGCATTGCTCAGCTCCCCTCTGGGGCTGCTCTTCTGCAGGCTCTCAGCCCCAGGGCTCTCAGCCTTTACTCCTCACAGGTGTGTTCCAGGCACCACAGCAGCTTTGTAGCTTCTGTTGGACTCTCTCCAGCAGTTCCCTGTCTGTCTTGAACTGGACAGCCCAGAACTGGACACAATACTCCAGGTGTGGCCTCCCTAGAACAGAATAGAGGGGGAGGAGAACCTCCCTTGATCTGCTGGCCACACTCTGCTCAATACACCCCAGGAGACCATTGACCTTCTTGGCCATGAAGGCACATTGCTGGCTCATGGTGAACTTGCTGCCCACCAGCACTCCCCAGAGCTGCTTCCCAGCAGGTCCCCCCTCACCTGTCCTGCTGCAGGAGGTTGTTCCTCCCCAGGGGCAGCACTTTCCCTAAGCTTCCTGTGGACAGAGCTGGCTACAGAGTGACCTGTCAGAAACCACTGAATACTGATCTTGATCTGCTGAAGGTTTTCACTGGGCAAGTGTTGTTTTCATTGATTACCTGAAAAACTGTCTCCTTGCTTTCTTGGGATAAGAGACTTTTCTTGGTGAGGGACTTTTGAGGGTGTCAGGTAGTGATAGGAGTAGGGGGAATGGAGCAAAACTAGAAATGGGGAGATTCAGATTGGATGTCAGGAAGAAATTCTTCCCCATGAGGGTGGTGAGAGACTGGCACAGGTTGCCCAGGGAGGTGGTGGAAGCCTCATCCCTGGAGGTTTTTGCAGCCAGGCTGGAGGTGGCTGTGAGCAACCTGCTGTGGTGTGAGGTGTCCCTGCCCATGGCAGGGGGGTTGGAACTGGCTGAGCCTTGAGGTCCCTTCCAACCTTGACAATTGTATGATTCTGTGATGTTCTCAGAGGGCATTTTCAGTGCAAAGCAGAGGAGACTCTTCTCCAAATGTATCTGCAAGAGACACAAACAACTTCCAAGTGTGCTTGCCAGGGAAGCACAAGAGCCTGGTGAGCCTCACCCTCTGCCTTGCATAGCTGGTGGTGAGAAATTAATTTTCACAATGACCTTTGCTTTCAGCTTTGCTAGTGTGGATGGTTGCTGAGGCAACCTTGCTGTGAAGTTAACTGTTTTAAGCCTGCATTTCTCAGGCAACAAGGAGCGTGGCACCACGTGCAGTGCCTGTGCCCCTCTGCAGCCATCAGCATCTGCTGAGCTCCTAAGTTGTTTTGCCTCCAGATTTGACAGAGGCATGGAAGGTCACCAGAAATGAAGGCCCTGTTTAAAATTTGATGCTGACATTCATCCAGTTGGACAAAAGAGAACTGACAAAAGAGAACTGACAAAAGACAACTGGCAAAAGACAACTGATAATGGCTTCAGCCTAGCACAAAGTTAAACTGCAAGTTCTCTCCCTGTTAGCCACCCAGGTGAGAAGGTGCTTCAATATCTGGAATAGGAAAAGCTTCATTTGGAGAAAGGCAAATGAAAAATGGGGCTTGCACAGTGCTGGTGTCCAAAGCAGCTCAGGTAGTCATCAAAACCCCTCCCTGTGACTGATGGGGCTGAGCACAAACTCCATCTTCTCCATCCCCTCATGCTTCAGGTTCCCTCCTGCTTCCCAGGGGCTGTGCTGGGGCACAGCTGCAGACTGCTCAGGAGCACTTAGTAACTACAAGTGAGCAGAGCCAGAGGTCAGCAGCAGTGGTCCTGTCCCTCAGTCACACAAATCTCACAGAGCTGTTTCACTTGGAAAAGACCTCTAAGATCAAGTCCAAGCACTGACCTGACACCACCATACCCCCTAGACCATGCTCCCATGGGCCATGTCTAGATGGTTTTTGCACACCTTCAGGGATGGTGACTCTGCCACCTCCCTGGGCAGCCTACAGCAGTGCCTCTGATAACCAAACCCAAGGCAGGTTCCTGGAAATGATGAGGTCAGATAAAGGTGGCACCAGGTTTGATGACCATGGTAGTGTTGGGTTGGTGGTTGGACTGGATGATCTTAGAGGACTTTTCCAACCACAACAATTCTATGAAACAATTCCCTGTTGACAAGGAGTCCCATGGAGAAGAGAAGGGGTGATGGGGACAAGTTCCTGCTGGGGACATTCCCATTGGACTTCAGAAGGAAATGTGTCCCCATGAGCACAGTCAGACACTGGAATCATCTCCTAAGGAAAGCAGTGGAGTCCCCTACAGTGGACAGTTTGAAGACTCATCTTGCCAGGGTGCTGGGCCAGCTCATTTCAGCTTAGAAAGCTTGGACCAGATGATCCTTAGCATCCCTTCCCACCTGGCATTCTCTGATTCTGTGTGATTCTGTTATGCCTCTGCTCAAGTCTGGATTCCACATCTCCACATTTGCTTTAATGCTGGTGGCTCTCCCATTACAGCACTCTGGACACCCCCCAGATGACAAACTGGCTGGCTGGGTCTTGCAGTCCCACCCTGGCAGGGGTGAAAGTGGAGCAGCACCACCAGGTGCTCTGCCCCCTCCTCGCCCCATGGCTCAGCCCTGTGCTGTGAGGTGATACTTGGGCTTGGTGCCTGCAGCTGGGTGAGCTGAGGTCAGGCTCAGCCAGGCTGTAGGAGCTCTGGAGCCTTCACCCAGCACACAGCAGGCTTCTCCAGCACTGCTGCAGGCAGAGTGTTGAGGTCTGTCCCACCAGCTGTTAACCTCGTGGGTGGCTCTAATGTTTCTCTCAGGCTCACGCTGGGAACTGCTTGATGAAGAGAAGCTGCAGCAAGCAGATGTTGCTTTTTTCTGCTCTCACCAGCATGTAGGGAAAGGAAAAAAATAATCTCCTGCTGGGAAACAGTTAAGTAAAACAGTGAAGGCAACCAGTGCTGGGAGGGCTTCAGTGACCAGTGTGCCCAGCATGACCGTCTGCTGCAGCTGCTCCCCAGTGGCAGCAGCTCCCAGCACTTGGAGCACTGCTTAGTATGGAAATGAGATGGATCAGTGCTAAGAGCTCCTCTCTCTGCTTTGAGGCCCATCCCTCTTTGCAGGGGGATTGTTCTCTCAGGTTCTGCAGATGCCTGTTCCATCTTTTCCATCACCACTGGCTGCACAGGCAGCTTTGGGCTCTGCAGTTTTACAGCAAGAGCAAGGTTGATGGGTTTCCTACCTGCACCCAGCCTCCTGATTTCAGTCATGGAATCATTACAGGATCACTGAATGCCAGGTCCCCCCCAGGGAAGGGACCCTAAGGATCATCTGGTCCAAGCTTTCTAAGTCATAGCAATAGCTAAAATGAGCTGGCCCAGCACCCTGGCAAGCTGAGTCTTCAAGCTCTCCACTGTAGGGGACTCCACTGCTTTCCTTAGGAGGTGATTCCAGTGTCTGACTGTGCTCATGAGGAAACCATGACCTCCAGTGGAGGCCAGGGACAAGTGGAGTGCCTCAGGGATCAGTCCTGGGACCAGTCTTGTTCAATATCTTTGTGGGTGCCATGGACAGAGGCATTGAGTGCACCCTCAGCAGGTTTGCTGATGACACCAAGCTGTGTGGTGCAGCAGACAGCTGGGGAAGGGATCCATCCAGGGACCTGGACAGCTGAGGAGGGATCCATCCAGAGGACATGGACAGCTGAGGGAGGATCCATCCAGGGACTGGACAGGCTGCAGAGGTGAGCACAAGCCAACCTCAGGAGGTTCAACAAGACCAAGTGCAAGGTCCTGCAGCTGGGTCGAGGCAATCCCAAGCACAAATCCAGGCTGGGCAGGGACTGGCTGGAAAGCAGCCCTGAGGAGAGGGACTTGGGGGTGCTGGGGGAGGAGAAGCTCACCAGGAGCTGTCAGTGTGCACTTGCAGCCCAGAGAGCCAAGCAGAGCCTGGGCTGCATCAGGAGAAGTGTGGCCAGCAGGGCAAGGGAGGGGATTCTCCCCCTCTGCTCTGCTCTGCTGAGACCCCACCTGGAGTACTGCATCCAGTTCTGGAGCCTCTGTTCCAAGAGGGACATGGACATGCTGGAAGGTGTCCAGAGAAGGGCCACCAGGATGAGCAGAGGGCTGGAGCTGCTCTGCTCTGAGGACAGACTGAGAGAGTTGGGGCTGTTCAGTCTGGAGAGGAGAAGGCTCTGAGGTGACCTTCTTGTGGCCTTCCAGTATCTGCAGGGGGCTACAAGAAAGCTGGGGAGAGACTTTTTAGGCTATCAGGTAGTGACAGGACTGGGGGGAATGGAACAAAGCTGGAAGTGGGGAGATTCAGGCTGGATGTGAGGAAGAAGTTCTTCCCCATGAGAGTGGTGAGAGCCTGGAATGGGTTGTGCAGGGAGGTGGTTGAGGCTCCATCCCTGGAGGTGTTTGCAGCCAGGCTGGATGAGGCTCTGGCCAGCCTGATCTAGTGTGAGGTGTCCCTGGCCATGGCAGGGGGGTTGGAACTGGCTGAGCCTTGTGGTCCCTTCCAACCCTGACTGATTCTAGGATTCTGTGATTCTATAAACACTTCCTTCTGGAGTCCAATGGGAATATCCCCACCAGGAACTTGTCCCCATCACCCCTTGTCTTCTCCATGGGACTCCTTGTCAACATGGAATTGTTTCACAGAATTGTTGTGGTTGGAAAAGTCCTCTAAGATCATCCAGTCCAACCACCAACCCAACACCACCATGGACACTAAACCATGTCCCAAAGTGCCATGGCCACACCTCCAAATCTAATCAAAACAGACTCCCTGCACCCAGAAGGATCTAACTTACACCTCCTTACCCCAAAGGAAAGGCCTTTGAGGGAATGCTCTTATTTCAAGCTGCTGCTGTGCCAAGGTGGGGTAGATCCCAGCTGCTGTGGTGGATCTCAGATGTCAAATGCTTGAGCCACACCTTGAGACACTGAGGGAAATGGCACTGGGGGACAATTTATGTTACCAAGGGGTTGAAATTGGGGTGGTGGAGCTGCTTGCCTTCTGTCTGAGGCACAGCTGAGTCCCCATCATGGCTTGAAGGAGCTGTGGTTGTCTCAAACACTTAGATCCTTGCTCACCCCCTACCTCCAGCACTGCTTTCAGGGGCTCTGGGTGTTTCTAATCATCTTGGTAAGAGTCCAGTCCTTAAAAAAGTCCCCAGCAATCCTCCCAAGCATTCAAGCTCCATCATCCACGGTGTAAAATAATTACACAGGCTAATTAAGTGTTATGAGAGCAAAGTGCCTTTGTAATGAATTTTCAGCTCGTTGCTATTCACCATCACTGACTGTCCCCTTGGGTCTTTGCTTCTGTTCTGGAGAAGAATAAATAGGAGGCATCAAGCCTAGCTTCTGCCATTGGCATTTGATGCATCTGCTCAATGTTGTCACTTCAGGCAGAGCCATGCACAGCTTCTGTGGTGCATGGGCACTTGGTGAGGATTTCAGGCAGTGGGTTGGCTTTGGGGCATATCTTGCCCTCCTGTTATGAACCATAGGATGGTTGGACTTGGTTACGACCCAGGGTAGGAGTTGTGTTGTTCTCAAGGGCAGCAGCAAGTGGTGGATTCCCTGGTGTGGGCTGGGCTTTGCTGGTGGGGAGAGCAAAGACACACAATAATCCCTTCTTGGCAGAGTCCTCCCAGCAAAGGCTTCTAGTTTGGCTACATCTGAACACAGAAGCTGGCAATGATTCTCCTGCTTGCAGTCCAAAGCACAGTGTAACTGTGGTAGCTGCTGCTCATGCTGAGATGTGCCAGGACACTGTTTCCTACCAGAATCACAGACTGCTAGGGGTTGGAAGGGACCTCCAGAAAGCATCTAGTCCAACCCCCCTGCTAAAGCAGGTTTGATGAGAGTCCCACAGGAATACACCCATCTGGGTTTTGAGAGTGTCCTGAGAAGGAGACTCCACACAACCTCTCTGGGCAGCCTGCTCCAGGCCTCCAGCAGCCTCACAGTAAAAACATTTTTGCTCATCTTCAAGTGAGACCTCCTGGGTTCCACCTTGTGCCCATTGCCCTTTCTCCTGTCCCTGGGCACGACTGGCAAGTCTGGCTCCATCCTCTTGCCCCCCAACTCTTGCTGAGCATTGCTCAGCTCCCCTCTGGGGCTGCTCTTCTCCAGGCTCTCAGCCCCAGGGCTCTCAGACTTTGCACCTCACAGAGCTGCTTCAGCCCCCTCAGCATCTTTGCAGCCTCCGCTGGACTCTTTCCTGTAGCTCCCTGTCTCTCCTGAACTGTAGAGACCAGAGCTGGACCCAGGACTCCAGGAGTGGCCTCTCTAGTGCAGAGCAGAGGGGCAGGAGAACCTCCCTTGACTTCCTGGCCTCTAACCTAAACTTCCCCTGGCACAACTTGAGACAATTTCCTCTTGTTCTATCATCTGATCCTAGGGAGAAGAGAGCAACCCCAGTCTCACTCCAAGCTCCTTTCAGGCAGTTACAGAGAGCAATGAGGTCTCCTCCCAGCCTCCTCTTCTCCAGACTAAACAACCCCAAATCCTTGCTGCACCAGGAAGCATTTCCTTCCTGGGAAGGAATCATCTGTGCTCCCCTCTCTGTCCTGAGCACACCCAGGGCACTGAGGATAACAAGTGATTGTGACACCAGTTTAACAGCTCAGAGGGGTGAATGGTGCAGCCAGGACCAGCTGAGGCTATTAGCATGTTGGGTGCAAACCCCTCGGGCTGATCTGAGCTTGACTGCTCTGAACAGCAAAACAACCCCGGGGGTGCTTCCAACTTGCTCCTCTGATTGCTTCCTGCTGGGCTGCTTTGGAAAAGCCTCATCTATGCCTTAAGGAGAGACTTTCCCATCTGCTCAGATCCCCCCTGCCTTCCCCAGGGAGGTGCCACGATGGGAGGAGATGCTGCAGCTGCAGGGGGATGCTCTGCCCTGCTGGGTGAGGTGACCTTGTCCCTCTGGGATGAGCTTTGTGGTGAGGCTGAGGCGAGAAGCAGCTGCTCACAGCCCCCCCGGGGAGCTGGAGCCATCAGGAAAACAAATTCCTGCTCTGAGGCAAGCTGCAGACTGGGAGCCATTGGGACAGGAACTCATCCACCCAGGACAAGTGATGCTGAGCCTCTCTACAAAGAGGGTCTGGGAATTTCTTGGTTCCCAAAGGTTTTGGGGGTGCAGTGACCTCACTTTTCTAAGGCAGCATACTGACTACAGGCACAGCCTGGTGTGGTTCCTGCCTGGAGCAGGGCTCCAAAGGCTACAAAGATGATTAGGGAACATCTCTCTTAAGAGGAAAGACTGAGAGAATTTGGGCTTTTTAGCCTGGAGAAGAGCAGCCTGAGGGGGGATCTGGTCAATGCTGATCAATACTTAAAGGTTGGGTGTCAGGGGCATGGAACCAGGGACAGGACAAAGGGTAAGAGGCAGAAACTTGAACACAGGGAGTTCCATCCAAACATGAGGAGGGACTTCTTTCCTTCAGGGGTGGTGGAGCACTGGAACAAGCTGCCCAGAGAGGTGGTGGAGTCTCCATCTCTGGAGATATTCAAAACCTGCCTGGATGTGACCTTCTCTTGGTGGTTCTGCCCTGGCAGGAGGTTTGAACTCGATGACCTCCAGAGGGCCCTTCCAAGCCCTGCTGTTCTGTGATTGTGTGACACTGAGTGGTGCTGAGGAAAGCAGCCTTCCTGATGGAGGGGCCAGCTCTGCAAAGGTGCTCCTGTGTCCCAGCACTGGCCAGAGCCAGAGGCTCCCCGTGGAGTATTTTTGATGCACACCAGCAATACCAGCTGGGATCATCACAGCTGGGCAGGAGCCTGAGTGTCAAGGGACACAGCCCTGTGCTGGGGGCAGTGTGCTTAGAGGAAAAGGAGTGAAAAAGCTGCTGATAAGGGCAGGATGAGGGAGCTCTGTGGGGCTCAGCTGCTCTGCTTCCAGGGATGAGGTTTTGCTGGGGGACCCTGGGGAGCATCACCCTGGGTCTGTCTCCACCACACTGCTGTGAACAGAGACCTCTTCCAGCCTCAGAGAGCTCTTGGCACCCTGCTGCTGTCACAGTCCAGGCAGGAGCCCTCATTAAAACCTGTGAGATTAAATAATGAAGGGCTGGTGACTGGAGGGAGGAGGAGAGCCCACGCTGGGCTGCTTTTCAGAGGGGGGATGCTGAGGTATGAAGCAGGGCTCCTCTGTGCCTCCCAGTGGTGCCCTGCAGAGCTGGAGGGCCGCTGGGCTCCTGCTCACCAGCATGTGCCATTTCCCAAGGGTTGTGTAGACATTAACAAATTAAGTCTCACAGCCTCACTGCAGTCCTCATTAGTGTCATCCTAACAACTCCCCATGCTAAACAGCCTCCAAACAAAGGCTCCAGCTTTGTAAATAGCCCTCCCTAGGAAGCACTGCCTGACTCAGGCAAGGCTTAAATGCCCCCCCAAGGATGAGGGCTGGCTCTGAGCTCCACTTTACCAGCAGACATAAGACAATTAGTTTCATCTCTATTTCTTGTTCTAAGCTCCCACCTCAGGCTGGAAAACAGCTTTCACATGAGCCATCCCCATCCCACATTAATGGGTTTCTCTGGGATGACAGCTTGGATGTGTGGAGGAGCTGGAGACTGTGCAAGTCTGAAGCCTGCCATGTTGTGCCCCCCTGTCCCAGGGTGATGGGCATCAAGGTGCACTGAATCCTCTTTGGGTTCACACTAATAAATCCCTGCACTAACAAATCCCTGAACAAAGCCCAGTCCCTGTAGAGAGCAGCTCCCACTGCTTGAGGAGTGCTGGTGGGCAGCAAGTTCTGCATGGAACAACAAAGTGCCCTGGTGGCCAAGAGAGCCAATGGGATCCTGGGGGGCAGCAAGAAAGGTGTCCAGCAGGGCTAGGGAAGTTCTTCTGTCTCTCTACTCTGCCCTGCTGAGACCACAGCTGCAATCCTGTGTCCAGTTTGGGGCTCCCCAGTTCAGGAGAGACAGAGACCTGCTGGAGAGAGTCCAAGGGAGAGCCACAAGGATGGTTTGGGGACTTGAGCATCTCCCTGTGAAGAGAGACTGAGAGCCCTGGGGGTGATTAGTCTGGAGAGGAGAAGGCTGAGAGGGATCTGATCAATGTCTATCAATAGCTGAGGGGTGGGTGTCAAGGGGAGGGTCCCAGGCTCTTTTGGGTGGTTCACAGTGATAAGCCAAGGAGCAATGAGTTCAAACTTGAACAGAGAAGATTTCAGCTCAACATGAGGAGAAACTTCTCTACAGTGAGGGTGACAGAGCCCTGGAGCAGGCTGCCCAGGGGAGTTGTGGAGTCTCCTTCTCTGGAGACTTTCCAATCCCACCTGGATGCATTCCTGTGCAGACTCCCCTAAGTGATGCTGCCCTGGCAGGGGGTTGGACCTGATGATCTCTGGAGGTCCCTTTCCACCTCTGATATACTGTGAGGCTGTGAGGGTGAGAGTCACTGCATGGCACACCCAGCAGCAAAGCCATGGCAGAGATTCTCCCCTGTCTCTGCCCTTCCCTCTGGGCTCTGGAGGCTCCAGCACTGGGTGACAAAGGCCATGAGCTGGGCACAGGAATGCTCTGGGATCTGCCTGCTGCCCTGGGGCGTGTCACCAGCCGGTCCATGCATCATGAGAGGGCTTGGCTGGTGCTTCTGTGGCTCAGAGCTGGACATGTTGCACCAGGAGAGGTGAGTAAGAGGCAAGCAAGTGCCATTTATCACAGCCTGACGTGGCCAAGGACAACCACCTTGCTGAGCAGAGTGCTGAAACCTTCAGGAAGCAAAGCACATGAGTGATGTCCAAGTTTCTTGTTTGCACCATGCCCTGGCCAGAAACACATCAGCATTTCCATTTCCACTGGCAGCTTTGCTCTCCTTTGGCTCTCTGCCTCCATCCCATGGGCTGGGGATGCTCTGGGGATGCTCCCTGCAGGGCTGTGGTGGCCTGGGCTCAGCCAGGCACTGAATCAGCCTCTGCCAAGCTGTGAGTTTTTAAGAAGGAGGTTTTAATGCTGCTGTTAATGGGAGCTGGGTGGTGGCAGCCTTGCCTTAGAGCCTGACCTCCACCACCATCCCTCACCCTGAGGGAGGGAGCTGCTCCAGCAGCAGGGACTGGGGCAAGCTGGGCAGTTGCTGGGTGCCTGCTCTGGTTTTCATTCACTTGGAGGAAAGCAAACTGCAGCATCCCTGAGCTGGGAAGAACTTTTCTGCTTGTCCCTGTGAGCTCCTCTCCCTCAGCCACGTTTCCTCCCCCAAAACCTCTCACTGAAGCAGACCTGCCACAGCTGAGGTGCCATCCAAGTCATGTCTTGAATGTAGCTGAAAGCCACTTCTGGCACAAACACAGCTTGGGCCTGACCCAGTTGGATGCAAACTCATCTCCTGGTGTTGTGTAGGAGTGAGCTGCCCATGACCCTGCTGGCCTCGCCAAGCTCAGCTGAGCCAGCCCTGGCCATGGCCACATCCCCAGAAGCTCCTCATGGCTGGTGACATCCCAAGGTTCCCATGGCACAGCTCCAGGAGCTCTGGGGGATGGAGGAGCTGAGCACATGATGGCCACACTGCACTGGTGAGGTGGTTCCCCGAGAAACTCACAACCTCCACAACCCCCTGGCAGGGAGTTGGCAGATGGGGGTGGACATAGGTCTTGGTGTCCCTGAGCATGGTAGAGAACAAGCAGTGTGGGAGCAGGGGCTGGGCTGATGTCTCTCTGTCCACTCTCCCCTCAAGTCCATTCCAAGAGAGGTTCATTTTTCTCTTTTACTTGCTCCAACCCTGCAAAGAGGCTGCTGGAGCAGCCAGCAAGGGGCTGCAGTGCAGGCTCAGCCCATCCCATCTCCCACCAGAAGAGACCCAGGCAGCTGCAGATCAGCACAGAGACCAACCCTAACACCCTCTTCTAGCCACCCCTGACCTAAGGTCCCCTGGGGATGGTGAGGGTGTGCTGGGGACACAGGACACTCACCTGTGTGGTTGGTGGCAGCTGGCAAGCTCTCACAGTACTGCTCCTGGATGGAGGCTGCAACTTGCCTGTCCCAAAGGAGAAACACCTGCATGGGGAGAGAGCAGAGCACAGGCAGGGTTAGGATGTGCAAGGTGCTGCTTCCCCAGCCCCCAGCCCCTCCATGGCCATGGCAGCAGGTGGATCAGACCTGAGCTTGTCCATGTCTTGGCGGATGCCCCCCTCCAAAGGGGCACAATGGACAGGTGCCCATCTGCAGGATGGGTTCCCCAAGCCCAGAGGAGCTTGGCTGGTGCAGCCTGGGGCTGTGGGCCTGATGCTTTCTGCTCTTTCATGGAATCAGAACTGTCTTTGTTAGAAGAGACCTTCTCAAGTCCATCCTAACACCACCATGGCCCCAAGTGCCATGGCCACAGGTTTCTTCAACACCTCCAGAAATGGGGACTCCACCTCCTCCCTGGGCAGCCTCTTCCAATCCCTGACCACCCTTGCAGTACAGAAATTGTTCCTCATCTCCAACCTAAACCTCCCCTGACACAATTTCAGGCCATTTCCTCTCTTCCATGGGAGATGGTTTAGTGGTCATGAGGTCTTGGGTGACAGGTTGGACTTTGATGATCCTTGAGGTCTTTTCCAACCTTATTGATTCTGTGATTCTGTGATTAAGAGCCCAAGCCCCACCTGGCTCCAACCTCCTTTCAGGGAGTGGTAGACAGCAATGAGGTCTCCCCTCAGCCTCCTCTTCTCCAGTCTCTTTCCCACCTACCAATCCCCTCCTGCCCCAAACACCCACCCTCAGCAAATCACCCTTCAGCCCTCCACATCCCTTGCCATGCCTTGCAGCTTCTGCTAGTTAGCAATGTAATCAACACTTTGAGTTTCAGCATCTTTGCATCCTGAGAGCAGAGGGGGGAGACATGATCAGCCTGACACCATGCTCAGATTTTCAATCCCTTATTAGCAGTCAGTGGAAGATGTAAATGCACATCCTTGAGGAGATCACTTCCACAGCCAGCCAGGTCTGGCTACAGCTCTTGATTCAGGAGAAAGGTTTGTCTGCAAACACTGACATCCCCACTGCTTTGGGGAGTGTTGCCCAGGAGCTACCTGGTGATAAAATGAAGCAGTGTGTGCCCAGCTGGCCAAGAAGGCCACCAGCCCCCTGCTTTGGATCAGCAATGGTGTGGCCAGCAGGACCAGGGCAGGGATCCTTCCCCTGTGCTGGGCACTGGTGAGGTTGCACCTTGAAGCCAAGGTTCAGTTTTGGGTGCCTCACTCCAAGGATGACACTGAGGGGCTGGAGCAGGTCCAGAGAAGGGCAAGAAAGCTGCTGAAGGGTCTGGAGAACAGAGCTGGGGAAGGAAGAGCAGCTGAGGGAATTGGGGTTGCTCAGTGTGGAGAAGAGGAGGCTGAGGGGAGACCTTCTGGCTCTCTATAACTCCATGAAAGAAGGTTGGAGTGAGGTGGGGCTTGGTCTCTTCTCCCAGAGAACAACTGGGAAATGGCCTCAAGTTGCCCCAGGGGAGGTTTAGGTTGGACATGAGGAACAATTTCTTCACCCAAAGGTTGTCAATGCCTGCCCAGGACAGTGGTGGAGTCCCCATCCCTGGAGGGGTTTCAGAGCTGTGTAGATGTGGTGCTGAGGGACATGGTTTGGTGGTGACCTGGCCAAGAGCTGGACTTAATGATCTGAAATAAAACAGTTCTGTGATTCTATGATGATTCTATGATGATTCTATGATTCTATCCCATCCCTTCTCCAGAGCAGCTCCCAGGTAGCTCCAGAGCTCTGCTGCAGTGAAAACCATCCACCCCATCAGCATGGGGAGCTGCTTTGGGAAACCTGCTGCTGAATTACTGTGCCTTGGCAGGACTCTGGGGAAGCTAAAACTGAGGAAGGCAACTGCAGGTGAAAGGTAGGTGGGGGACAGTGCTGGCAGAGCCAGGGCTCCCCAGGGAGGGTGATGGGGGAAGAAGAGGAGCTGCTGTTGTGTAAAACACAGAGATTTCTACAGAGCAGCTGCCTGCTTTCTCCTCCAGCTCAGAGATGGATGACACAGTGACATGGGCTCAGGGGAGGAAGGTCAGATGGGTGAGATTGGACCCCACTTCTCTCACCCCAAGCATGCCCACCAAGGACTGAGCAAAGCCCTTGGAGGAGTGCTCACTGCTGACTGACCCAACAGCAGAGCCATGCCCCGGGGCACAATCACACACAGACCCCTTGGGAGCTCCAACCAGAACCTGGAGGCAGGGAAGGCTTCAGCCTCCTCTACCTCCAGGCCACGTCCCAGCTCCCCATGGTGGTGGGCTCAGATAGCATCCTGCACTGAGCCAACACAGTGAACAACAACCTGCACCTTCTCTGCCAGCCAGGCTGCTCCCCAGTGCCTGACAACACCAAGCTGTGTGGTGTGGTTAACACTCTGGAGGGAAGGGATCCATCCAGAGGGATGTGGACAGGCTGGAGAGGTTGGCCCAAGCCAGCCTCGTGAAGTCCAACAAAAACAAGTGCAAGGTCCTGCACATGGGTTGGGGCAATTCCAAGCACAAACTCAGGCTGGGTGGAGAATGGATGAAGAGCAGTGGTGAGGAGAGGAGCCTGGGGGTGCTGACTGCTGAGAAGCTCAACATGAGCCAGCAGTGTGGGTTTCCAGCCCAGAAACCACCATGTCCTGGGCTGCCTCCAAAGCAGCATGGCCAACAGTCTGGGGGAGGGGATTATCAAACCAGGGAGGTGGTTGAATTCCCATCCCTGGAGGTGTTTAGGAGAGGTGGTGCTGAGGGACATGGGTTAGCAGCAGGCAGAGTCAGAGAATGGTTGGACTTGATGATCTTAAAGCTCTTTTCCAGCCCAAAGGATCCTATCCTATGGCTTCTATCTCCCTTCCCCAGTGCCAGTTGCCTTCAAAGCCTCTCTGGGTAAGAAGACTCTTCTCCTCTTGCCCTTTAGCCAAGCAGGCACTGGCTGCTCCCCTCCAGCACTCCCCTGAGCCTCCCCAGAGCATCAGCAGGATTTATTCAGACACAGAGACGAGCTCAGCACCCGACTTGCTCTTTTCCAAACACCTATTTACTGCCTTGGGAAGCTGCTTTTGCCAGCAAGAGCAATGTCAGGCAGACAGACAAACGGAGCTGAGAATAGCTCCCTTGTTATGACTGCTCCAGATGGCACAGGGGAGCTGGCAGCAAAACCATGCCCCAAGTGTGGGTGCTGCATGGGGGTCCTGTTGTGCTGGTCCTGCAGGAACCAGGCACCTCCTGGGATTTTTTTTTTTGTTTTTGTTTTTGTTTTTTTTTTTTTTGCTGAAAGCTGAGACCACACAAACTCCAGAGGTGGGGTGAGGAAGGGCAGAGAGCTCAGCTCCCCTCTGTGCTGATGCCCACGGCTGGTGCCCACCAGACTTGGTGACTCTGGAACAAAAAGGGCTCTCCAAAAGGGGCCAGGATGGTTTCCTACCTGACCAGGCTCTCAAGTGTTAATTGGCTCTGCCTCTCTCATGCCAGCCTGCTCCAAGCTGGCAGTGCCCCTTCTCCTTCCAGACACAGGGAGAGGTCTTGGCACTGAGCAGCACCACAGACCAAGCTACAGCGAGAGGGGAGGCTGTGGAGGGATGGATGGATGGATGGAGTGCAGTCTCTGGCTTTGTAAATGAGCTGAAAGAGCTACAGGAGGCAAAAGGAAAGGGGAAAAGGGTTCCCCAAACCACAACAAGCTCTGACAACTATTTTATGAGGCTGTGAGTCTTGTCCCACTGCCACGTGGCCAATGCTCTTGACAGAGGCACAGGCTTTGTCCCACTGCCATCAGCCCCAGCTCCAGAGACTTGGGAAGGTGGCAGCTGCCAAAACCATCACCATCCTGAGCTGGTACCCTGGCAGCAGTTGGGCTCTCCTCTCTTTCTGCCCTTTGCAGGTTGCTTCATCCCCTCTCCAGTCTTTGCAAAGAGAGAGGAGGTCAAAGCTCTGTCCTTGAAGAGCTTCTCCTGCCAGAGCATCTCTGCCATAAGATGCCACATGGTGCCCAGCAGGTCCCAGCCCTGCCAGCCTGGAGCCAAGAATGCCTCAACAGCCCTGAAACGGTTGTGGGTCCTGCTGGGGCCAGAGAGGGGCTGTGTCCCTCTGCCCTCCTGGCCCTGCTTTGACACAGGCTACAGCAAATCATGCTCTGCAGTGAAGAGCCCCTCAGTGACCTCTCCCAGCCTGCCAAAACCCTGGAGAGCTTCAGCTGAGCCTTCAGCTGCAGGGCTAAGGACAGCAATCTGCTTCTCCCGAGGCAGCCACATTGCACAGGGCTCCTGGGCAGCCTGGGGACCTGCTCCCATGGGCTCCATGGTTCTGCTGGCAGCTGTGTGGGCCCCATGAGTCCCCACAATGGCAGCAGCTTCTCTTTCAACAGCTCTCATCACCTCAGCCCCTTCCCAGGCTCTGCTAATGTCTTTGTTCCACACACAGGGAGGCATCACAGCAGACACTGATGGTACTGGGTCAAACTTGGACCTCATGGAGCAGCAGTCTCCTTCCTGCCACCCCAAAGTCTTCAGTAGTGGCATCAGCTGCCCCTCACCAGTCCTCACTGCATGGCTCAGACACCACAACCTGACTGCTCCATCACATGGCAAATGCCAGCTGCAGCCTCTGTCCCACCACCCACCCAATCCAGGCTGTCCCAGAAGGGAAACTGAGGCAGCACTTGCCTAAGGTAACCAGTTCTCAGGCTGCTCTTCTCCAGGCTCAACAGCCCCAGGGCTCCCAGCCTTTCCTCCTCACACAGATGCTCTATCCAGGTCCCTCAGCATCTTTGTGGTCTCTGCTGGACTCTCTCCAATAGTTCCCTGTCTCTCTTGAACTGGGGAGCCCAGAACTGGACACAATACCTCAGATGCATCCTCACTAGGGCAGAGTACAGGGGTAGGAGAACCTCCCTTGACCTGCTGTCCTGGTGTAATGTCCTGGGGGCTTCCTAAGGCTCTCCCTGTCCTGGTGCAATGCCCTGGGGGCTTTCTAAGGCTCTCCCTGTCCTGGTGCAATGCCCTGGGGGCTTCCTAAGGCTCTCCCTGTCCTGGTGTAATGTCCTGGGGGCTTCCTAAGGCTCTCCCTGTCCTGGTGTAATGTCCTGGGGGCTTCCTAAGGCTCTCCCTGTCCTGGTGTAATGTCCTGGGGGCTTCCTAAGGCTCTCCCTGTCCTGGTGCAAAGCCTTGGGGGCTTCCTAAGGCTCTCCCTGTCCTGGTGCAATGCCCTGGGGGCTTCCTAAGGCTCTCCCTGTCCTGGTGTAATGTCTGGGGCTTCCTAAGGCTCTCCCTGTCCTGGTGTAATGTCCTGGGGCTTCCTAAGGCTCTCCCTGTCCTGGTGCAAAGCCTTGGGGCATTCTAAGGCTCTCCCTGTCCTGGTGCAATGCCTGGGGCTTCTAAGGCTCCCTGTCCTGGTGCAATGCCTTGGGGGCTTTCTAAGGCTCTCCCTGTCCTGGTGCAATGCCTTGGGGGCTTTCTAAGGCTCTCCCTGTCCTGGTGCAATGCCTTGGGGGCTTCCTAAGGCTCTCCCTGTCCTGGTGCAATGCCCTGGGGGCTTCTAAGACTCTCCCTGTCCCCTGGGCCAGGAGATGCAGCCCAGTGGGCTGAGATTGTGGCAGCTCTTTATCATGAGGAGGCTGAGGGCCTGGCTGCTGGTGTGGCTGTGAGCAGCCAAATCACTCCTGGTGTCAGCCTCTGTGACCTGCCACTGACCCAGCAGCAAAATTCAATTAATAGCAATTAGGAATTAATGTCCCCCTGCAGTGCTTTCCCTCTCCAGAGCACTCCACAGATATTAATTAATACATTCACATCAACTCCTGCTCTCTGCTACCCAGAGGCAAGCATGGCTTCCACCCTTGACATCTTCCTGCTTCAGACAAGATGGGAGCTGGGAGGCAGGCAGGGCTGGCAGCTCTGAGCAGTGAGCTTGATGGCTCCTGGCCTAATTAGCAATCTGAGCTGGGGCCTGGGTTTCCCAGTGCCAAGGGGGCAGTGACTGGGGAGAGGAGAGATTAGCAGGATGAAGCAGCATGAGCCATGGCTCTGCACAGAGCTGGAGAGCAGGACTGGTGGTTGGTGAGGACCAGCCCCTGGAAGAGGGGTTTAGCATCAGCCACCCTGGGGTTGTCCTTGCTCTAGGGACCTTTCTCAGCCATCATTTCTGCTCCCTGGCTTGGCTGGGCTTGCTGCCCACTCTGATACCTGGACTCACTCTGCTATGCTCTGGTGAGACCTCAGCTGGAGTACTGTGTCCAGCTATGGGACACCCAACCCAAACATCTGGACACAGTACTCCAGCTGAGGTCTCACCAGAGCATGGTAGAGCACATGGAACACATGGGCCTGCTGAAGCAGGTCCAGAGGAGGCCACAAAGGTGAGCAGAGGTCTGCAGCACTTCCCCTGTGGGGACAGGCTGAGAGGGCTGAGGGTGTTCAACCTGGAGAAGAGAAGGCTCCAGGGAGACCTTAGAGCAGCATTTCAATACCTGAAGGGGACCTACAGGAAGGCTGGGGAGGGCCTGGTCAGAAGGGGCTGTGGTGATAGGACAAGGGGCAATGGTTTGAAGCTGGAGCAGGGGAGGTTTAGGTTGGAGATCAGGAGGAAGTTGTGCACAATGCAGGTGGTGCAACCCTGGAACAGGTTGCTCAGAGATGTGGGTGAGGTCCTGTGCCTGCACACATTCAAGATTAGACTTGATGCAGTCCTGGACAGCCTGATCTAGCTGGAGGTGTCCCTGCTGGCTGCAGAGGAGTTGGACAAGATGACCTTTGAGGGTCCCTTCCAACCTGGTGAAGTCTGTGGGTCTGAGAAGACACATCTGAGACAGCAGGGCAGGGGACAGGCTGAGCGCAGGCTCTGCCCTGGACCTTCCCTGAGGTTCCTCAGGGTGTTAGGCTGGGACAAAGCCTGCTTTTGGCTCTGAGCCTGCAGCAAAAGGTGCCAGACTTTGGGTGTTAAACACAATGAGTGTTAGCAGAGCTGGATGCCAGCTCTGGATGGCAGAGGAACATCAGCGGCGCGGGAAGGGAGGGTGCAGAGCTGCACATCTTGCCCCGGGCTGGAGCTGGCCTGACTGAAAGAGCTCTCCCCTCAGGTGTGCTTGGAGGTAGCCAGGGGGTCTCCAGCCCCTCTTTCCCACCCTTCCCTGTCATAGAATCATGGAGTGGTAGGGGTTGGAAGGGACCTCTGGAGATCGCTGAGTCCAACTGTCCTGCCAAAGCAGGGTCAGCTCAGGCAGGTGGCACAGACACACATCTGGGCAGCTCTTGAAGTCTGCAGGGAAGGAGACTCCACTGTCCCCCTGCCTTCACTCCTCTGTTGGCAATCTCTTGTCTCCTCTGACTTCCAGGCACTGTCTTGTGCAGCTGGTGAGCTTCTTCCCACCTCCAACTTGAGGGCTTTCACTTGGATATGCCCCATCCCCAGGTCAAGCCATGAATGAAACCCCTGAGCAGCATCTGGCACATGAAGGACACCCTCTACAACCCTCTGAGATGAAGGTGACAGGACTCAGGCCCTGCCACTGGCCTGCTCTGCTGTCCCCTGAGCTCAAGGTTTCTCCCAGACCTCTGCTTCTCTGCCAAGTTCCCCCTTGCTCCCTCATTGCTTTTGTGCAGAGCCACACCAGAAGCCCTGCTGGCATCAAGGCATCAAAGCACAGTGCAGGCAGCAGAACCATGCTCAAAGCAAGGACCACAGGGGGATTGTCTGTAGCTGATGGCACTCAGGGGGAAGAGCAGGCACTGAGAACATCTTCATCTGGCATTAAACTCTGTGAATTAATGGATTGAGCTGTATTAGAGGGCCAGGCCCTGCAGTGTGCAGACAAGAGGCTTTGGTGTGAGTGCTTCTGCTGTTGGGAGTCTCTCTGTGAGCATGCTGGGTGCAGATCCTAACAAAAGAATATCAATCAGGGCTAAATGAATGCCCTGGAAAACCTGATTTATGAGCAATTAAAGGTTTTCCTGGATTAAGCTCTGGTTTCACTTGCTTGCCATAAATAATTCTGGCTTCGTTTATCCATCAAAGGCAGCAGGGACCTGGGGGAGACAGGTTAAAAAAGAAAACAAACCCAAACCAAGCCAAAACAAAAAAATCCATGTGGATATTGGAAGCTAGAGGCACATCCAAGCTGGGGAAGGGGACACTGTGTGGCTCAGAGGGTCTGGATTTGGGGGCATTTGGATTCGGCAGGGCAAAGGTTGCTGAAGCAGAGTTGGAGTGCTGGACACCAGCACAGGAGAGGGCTGCTCTCTGAGGTGGTTGTATTCAATTCTCCTGTGGATTGTGCATGTAGGACCTGTGTGCATTCCCGGATATTCCCATTTGGGGGTTGGAGATCTGCTTTCTCCAGCTGCCTCCCAGGATTCACATCTCAGCTGCCCCAAGCACACTCCTTGACCCATCCCCTCTGTGGGGTCATACACAGCCTGGGGCTGAGCACCCCCCACTGACTCCAGTTATAAATTTTGCCTCTCTTTATCAGCATTCACAGCTTGGGAAAGCTTGGCCACCCCGAAGCTGCATCTGCCATCACCTTCCCAGGGTGAACTGTGCAGGATTTCAGGGTGGCAGAAGAGTTATGATCTGCAAAAGGCCAACACCCTTTACCCTCTGCCGTCTGACTGGAGGGGATTGCTTGTTCTGGTGGTGGTGGTGGGGGGGGAGTGACTCACAGATGAAGCAGGACACTCTGCAGAGGAGGAGGGGTCTCCATGAGCTCAAAATACAGTTAGGGGTAAAAAGGAAACCCAACAGATGGCCTCATGGTGTGTTACACCATCTTCAGGAAGAGTGACAGACGTCAAGCACTGGACAGCAGCTCCTTGGTCCCTGCTAAGGAGGTGTCCTTTCCCTTGGCTCCCAGTGCTGAGCTTCAAGATAGAAGATTTCACAGATGCAACCTCTCTAAGCCCTGCAGGCTTGGACCTCAGCTTGCAACAAAGTTCTGGGCCAGCCCTGTGCAGGATTTCTGGTGGGCAGAGCTGTGTTCCAGGGCAGGGCTGAGCAGGGCTCTGCTCTCTCACTGCTATATATTCATCCTATGGTGGCAGAGCAGCTATTCTGGGCACAGGCTGTGCCATTTCCATTCACTTCTCCACTTGGAGATGTGAAACCACGAGGATGATTTCATACACACTGAATCAACCCCAGCTTTTAAGGAAAAAAAAAAATAAAAGAGGGCTGGGAGAGATCCCCAGGGTCAGCATATCCTGCTCCTGCAGCTCTGTGTCTGTTACACAAGGATCTGAGCAGCAGTGGGGCTGAGGGATGGATTTGGGGTTTATTGCTGCTAGAGATTGAGGGTGAGGGGAAACTACCTCGCTCCCCAGCAGTTGATGCTGGGTGGTTGGTTTAATTTTTTGTTTTCATCAGATGCTTTTGCAAAACAGTTTTTTCAGCCCCAGAAATGTCATCAGGTCCTGACAAAGCTGCTGGTGAACTGTTTAAATTTTTTTTCCCCCCTCCACGTGTTTTGTTTGTTTAAATCATAGAATCGTTGCAGTTGGAAAAGATCAACCTGTGGCCATTAAAACATGACCCAAAGTGCCAAGTCCACACCTCCAGGGATGGTGACTCCACCACCTCCCTGGGCAGCCTATTCTAATGCCCCAAATGACTTGCAGGGTGCCCCAGAGCACCCTGCAGCAAGTTTGGCTGCCTGTGCCCATGTCTATCTGTCTCCCCCTCCCCTCAAGGGATGCCTGCCCAGCAAGGCAAGGTGGAGAAATCCATTCTAAACCAGAGCTGCTAGCCAGGTGCATGTGGAACACCTTAGCTGTGCCAGCTCAGGGAGCTGCAGGCTGTAAAATTTGCCCAAGCAGCAGAGATTGATCTCTGCTGAGCTGTGTTGGAGCTGGACTGCTGCAAGTCCCTGCACCTGCAGGCTGGACACTGCTGAGAGCTGCCTGGCTGCAGGGATGTGCTCACTTAAGGCTGGATTTTTTATGGTTCTTTAGCTCATGCTGTCCCCAGGAGAGGGTTGGGATTGTGCTGGTAAAGGATCTGAATTTGGAATGCATGTGCTTAAAAGAAAAAGGCTGCAGAGGGATGTTCTGTAGCTTGGGTGTTTCTTTATGGAGCTGCCTGGGAGAGACTTCTCTTTGCTTGGGCTGATTTTCAAGCCCCCCTCCTGGTCCCAGCCCCAGCCCAGGGTTGGTTTTGCTCTCAAACTCTAGAAGCTTTTTAAGGATTTGGCCTCCTCATCTTTTCAAGGAATCCTTGAGGAACACTTAGGGATGGCTAGGGAAGCCCCTGACCCTGTGGAGATTTCGCAGAGGATGGGAGCTGTGTCTCAGCACCTTTGGCTTTTCATTCCTGACCACTTTTTGCTCACACAGGAGCTGTCAGGCTCTCTTGACTTGTCCCCCTCTCACACCCTGCCCCTATTGTGCCAAGCCTGCAGCTTTGCTGGCAATGTCCCCACGTACTGACCATGGAGGACTCGAGCTGGGGAGGAGGGGAAGAGATCCTCCTCTGCCTCACCACCATCATTTCTTACATCAGAACCAAACCAAACCTGACCTGGGAAATACAACCCCAAGAGAGCTGCTATCAAACAGCAGGAGGGGTGTGCAGCTCTAAGGAGGAAGCAGCTTTTCAGGGCAACACCAAGTTGCTCTCTGGATGCATACCAGCTCTCCTCATGGCTTAGGTGAGAACTTTCCTGTCCCAAAGGTGCAGCTAACCACTCCCCCCTGCTCTGCAATGCACAGGAAGGAACCAGCCTGTGGGGCATGAACCACAATGGTGCCAGTGGGGAGGGCTTGACCCTCTTCTGCTTTCTCTGCTGTTTTAACTCTGCAGGCACAGAGACAGCATTTTGCAGAGAGCCAGGCAAATTCTTTTTTTCCTTTTAACCCCTCTTTGGCATAGAGGTTTAATGAAAAAAAAAAAAAAAAAAAAAAAAAAGGTCATTTTACATAACTGCCTACACAGGTTTGGGCCAATAATGTTTGAGATTTGAGTGGAGACTTTTTGTTTTGGTGGGGGGTGTCCTCCTCATTTCTCCAGGGTTTGGGATTTTAAAGATGTTTTGGGTTGGGAATGTTTCCCTCCTTGATGAGTCCTCAGGGAGGAGGACCACTGCTTCTGACAAAGCATTTGCATTTTGTGCAGAGCTGCAAATTTAGCCCTGCCACAGCCAGCAGGGTAGAGAGGGAAGTCTGCTTTGCAGGGGTTGGGGGGGAAGGAGAGGTTTCGTTAGAAAATCAGTTAAAGGGGTTACAATTTGGCACTGCATTCCTGTTGTCCCCATCCATCACACCCCTTCCCAGCAGCCTAAGGCAAACTGGTTTCACTGGGAGGTGCGGTGCGGGCTGAGCTGGGCTGCTCTCGGCAGGATCTGGCTGCAGGTCCCCCCCCCTCCACGCCGCCACCTTTAATGATCCTTTCACTGACTTCAGCCCCCTCCCCTCTAGTTCTTTGGGCATCCTGAGTCTTTGCCAAGTCCCTGTGCCTCTGCTGGAGGAATTCTCCGGAGGGCCCTTTGTGTACTGGGTTCTCCTTCTACTTTTCCCTTCCTTCCAAGAAATGGAAAAGTGACTGCAGGGAGGGCAAGCGGGACAGGAGGCAGGGGGCAGGGTGACGATAGGAGGTAGGGAGAAGAGGGCCGAAAAGCATCTTACCTGCAGGAGGAGGAGGAGGAGGGCAGAACGTGGGCTGAGCACCATCCTTAACTCCCACTGTGCCCAGCTCTCCGGGGCATGGCTGGCACCGGTCCCGCTCCTGCTGGGCTCCTGCTGCCGTCGCGGGTAAAATCCTCTGGGCTTGGTGACAGGAGCGTGTCCGGGTCCCGCAGGGGTGCGCAGGGCTGGGCAGGTACCTTCTGCCTTTCCTTCGCTCAGCGACCTGCTCCTGCCTTTTATAACCTCCCTCCGAGCTGATTCTCTGGCTTCCCCCCTTCAGCTCGCCCGGCGATGGGCTGCAGCCCTCCCCACCAGCCTCCCACTCCCCCCTGCTCTCCCTCCTCCTCTCCCTCCTCCCCTTTTCCTTCCTCCACCTCCTTAGTGCCTTCCAACTCTATTTTTTCCCCCTCTTTCTCTTCATCGTCTTTAGCAGCAGAAACTTACCCTGGCCCAGGAGCCCCCCACCCCCAGCCCAGGCTCTCCCCTCTCTGCTCCCCTACCTGTCCCATTTTGCAGCCCCTGCTCCTGTGTCTTCATGCACAGGGCTGGGGGCTGCAATGTACTGAGGGTCCCTGGCTCTGGGGGGAGGGGGATGCTCCCCATCATGCCACTGTCCTTTACAACCTCTTAAGGTGAACATGGAGGGAGGTGAGAGCCTCTTTCTCCTTCTCATAGGGGTGGAAGAGGCTTCAGCCCTTCCTTGTGAGGGAGATGCTCCTGAGACAAGGAGGGGGCCTGGGGCAGGTGGATGTAGCAGCCTCCCCTCCCCCCTCCTGCTTCCAGCAGTGGGGCTGTGTTGGGGACACTTAATCATAATGGGAGAGATGGAGTCACAGACAGGTGGGGGATGCTGCTGGGAGGGTGTTCTTTAGGGTGATGGTGGAAGGAGAAGAGGCAAGGGGCAGGAACAGGGGGGCTTGAACTGATAGAGGAGGGGAACCCTGTTCTGGGGGACATGTGGCCTAGGGAGGGTGGGGAGCAGCAGCACATGGTGCAGGGGAGCCTGGAGGATGCTCCTGGGGTTTTGGCTAATGACAAAGCTCTACCTCCCCTTGCCCCAGCCTAACCCTCAGACCTTAAAGTGACTCTGCCATGCTTCTCTCTCTCACCTTGTGCCACCACCCCCTGACAGCCTTCACCCTGGACTTCAGGGGAGGGGTTCTCCATGATCCCCTGTCTCTCTAGGATGCCATGGTCAGGCTTGGGTCCATCTCTGATCTGGATGAATCTCTGACTGGGTGTAACCTGCTCCCCTGTGCCAGGGCTCTTTCAGGGCATCCCTCCTGCACCCTCCTGGGCCTTTAGGGGGTTGTGCCAGCAATGGTTGCTGTGCCCACCCTGAGGAGTGAGCCAGGCTCTACCTGCCTGAGACGACCTGGCAGCAGATGGCCAGAGAGGAAGATCCGATTTCTTCTTTCCTTGAGGAAATAAGGAGACCCAAAGTGTGCCTGCTGGGAAGGAGGTGACAGAAGACACTATCTTTGGGGTCACCATCCTGGGGGAGGCAAATATACTTCCCCTACTTCATGCTGGTGCATCCCCCAAGAGCCTCTTATGGGGTGCTGGGCCATGCTCCCCTCTCCCTGATGCTGGTGCATCCCCCAACAGCCTCTTATGGGGTGCTGGACCATGCTCCCCTCTCCTTGATGCTGGTGCATCCCCCAAGAGCCTCTTACGGGGTGCTGGACCATGCTCCCCTCTCCTTGATGCTGGTGCATCCCCCAAGAGCCTCTTATGGGGTGCTGGGCCATGCTCCCCTCTCCCTGATGCTGGTACATCCCCCAAGAGCCTCTTATGGGGTGCTGGGCCATGCTCCCCTCTCCCTGATGCTGGTACATCCCCCAACAGCCTCTTATGGGGTGCTGGACCATGTTCCCCTCTTTGTCCCTACCCCAGCCTCATCCTCTGGGAACAGCTGCAGACCAGGAGATATTGCAGACAGATCAATAGGAGGGCAGTGTCCTTTGATGGATTCACAGCTGAAGCCTCCATCCATCTTTCTGTCTCTGAAGTATGGGAGAAGGCAGGAGGTGGTCGAGGTCCTTCCTGCATTTGCTGGACTGAGGCACAAGTGGGCAGCCAGGGCTACACACCAACCAAAGGCTGCAACCAACGACCCACCCCAGACCCCAAAGGGTAAATGCTGCTGGCCCAGTGATTAAAAGGGGTAAACAGCACAGACAGAAATCTTCCAGCATGAGCTGGGTTTAATCAACTGCGTCGCTGCTTTGGCAAAGAAGGCTGAAAATATGCAAAGCTCTGGCAAATTCAGGAAACTCTTTGTTTCTTAGGTCTCCTAACACCCCTACCCTGACAAGTGACAGCAGGAGACACACTCCAGAGCCATCCCTGTGCCACCCTTCAATAATCCCAACTGAAAACACAAAATGTGCTAAAAGAGGCTTGAGAAGCCTCCTGCAGCCTGGACTCAGCCTGTTCCCTGAGTGCTTCATGGCTCTAGGGGACAGCTCCAGGCTCTGCTTTCAGGGGATGCTTTGTGCAGCCCAGTGCACAGAAGGCACTTTGCAGCTGGGAGTACTGGGGACCTGCTTTTCATGCTGAGCCCCTGGGGCTTGTCTTTGGCCATCTCAGCCTGCTTGTGGCCACCAAGTGGGACATGTGCAATGGCTGGAGCAAAACTAGAAGTGGGGAGATTCAGATTGGATGTCAGGAAGAAATTCTTCCCCATGAGGGTGGTGAGACACTGGAAGAGGTTGCCCAGGGAGGTGGTGGAAGCCTCATCCCTGGAAGTTTTTTCAGCCAGGCTGGATGTGGCTGTGAGCAACCTGCTGTGGTGTGAGGTGTCCCTGCCCATGGAAGGGGGATGGAACTGGCTGAGCCTTGAGGTCCCATCCAACCCTGGCAATTCTCTGATTCTATAATTCTCAAGCCCCCAAAGTGAGGGGTGACTGGGGGCAAGGAAAAGTGAACAGCAACTATTTTTAGTCAAGGAATTGCCTGCCAGGGCCGAGAAGATAATTCCTTCCCTATACATCAGGGGAAACGGCTGCAGTGCTGTTTGAAAGGCCTAATTGAGGGGATTTATAGTAAAATGCAACTTGTCAGATGAGGCAAAGGAAAAATAAACCAGTGCCTGAGACAAGGAAATCAGTCCATTCGTCATGGTTAAGCTCAAACTCCTCGGTGCGGCGCAGAGACAAACGTGGGAGAGGGGCATTAAGGATAGGGAGAATGAAGAGAAATATCAGAGCTCCAGGAAGGAGGGAGAGGAGCCACTGAGCCTGACTTCATCTGCCTTTGGTGTGATGTTATTATTATTTTCTGTAACTGCATGTGGTTTGACACTCCTGGTGCTGAGCAGCTCCATGATGGATGCTCCAGGAGGCTGTTTGTGTGACTTGCTCCACCACAGTGCTTCTTCCTTGTCCCCTGCAGCCATCCCCTCCTCTTGCTTGGGAAAAGCATGGAACTCCATGGGTCTGTCCTGCACCACCACAGGGACAGGGCTGGGGCTGGCTCCATG
The DNA here is from genome assembly GCF_027791375.1 of Indicator indicator. Taxonomy (NCBI): domain Eukaryota; kingdom Metazoa; phylum Chordata; class Aves; order Piciformes; family Indicatoridae; genus Indicator; species Indicator indicator. The sequence continues at coordinate 2,036,667 of NC_072046.1, forward strand.
CACCAGGGGAACGTGGCAGCTGTGTCCTCACTTCCCACATGGGGCACTGGTAGCAGCGTGGGCCGTGGGGATTTGCTTCCAGGAGGGACATCTGCAAGAAACAAACTAATCCTTGTCTCATGGAAGTAGAGATCAAGGTGATGGAAGAGTGGAGCTTGGCTCCTCAGCTGAAAACACAGCTGAGCTCAGCAAGGTGCCTCAGCTTCCCTATCCACGTGTTGGGTGAAGTGTGACCAGCAGGACAACCAAGGTGATTCTCCACCTCTGCTCTTGTGAGAGCACACCTGGAGCACTGTGTCCAGCTCTGGGGCCTCCAGCGCAAAAAGGACATGAAACTGCTGGAGAGGGTCCAGAGGAGCCCACAAAGATGATCAGAGGGCTGGAGAACCCTGAGGAGAGACTGCAAGAGTTGGGTCTTTTCAGCCTGAAGAAGAGAAGGCTCCAGGAGACCTCATAGTGGTCTTCCAGTACCTGAAGAGGGCTACAGGAGAATCAGGAAGGGACTTTTGGCAAGGGCTTGTAGTGACAGGATGAAGGACAATGGCTTTGAGCTGGAAGAGGGGAGATTGAGACTGGAGATGAGGAAGAAGTTCTTTCCAGTGAGGGTGGTGAGATGCTAAAACAGTATTTAAGACCAGGCTGGATGAGGTTTTGAGCAACCTGGTCTAGTGGGAGGTGTCCTTGCCCATGGCAGGGGGGTTGGAACTGGATGGTTTTTAAAGTCCTTTCCAACCTAAACCATTTCTGCAGAAACAGAGTGAAGCTGAGGCTGCTTTTGAGTGAGGTGTTTTGTGGAGGAGGGTCTGTCAGCACATGGAGCTGTGTTAGCAGCTGCAGCCTGAGGGGAAAAACAGCACAACACAAGTTCCTCCCAGGGAACTTGCTTTTTTGCCCTGGTTTTAAAATCCAGTTTCAGGCTTTCTGTCCTGTGCCTGACCCTTTTTCCTCCTCCTAGACCTGCAGGGAAGGGAAGAACACGCTCTCAAACTCTGCCTGACAAAAGAAAGTGGTTGCTGCAAGCAGGTTCCAGGTCACCACATCATGTAACTGCCCCACATTCAGGTAGCCCTGCTGGATTTGACCTCTTCCTGCAGCCTGCCTCGTCTCTGCAAGCCTTACTGCTGCTCTAAAAGGAAGAGCAAGGAAGCTTAAACCACAGACTCTCTGAATGTGTTGTAAAGAAGGACTCCAGAGGCTTGTTGCTCAATCCACAACCTCTTCTAACTCTTATTACCTTGGAGCTGAGCTGGCAGAAAGGTTTCTTGCTCCTGAAGACCTTGCAAAAGGCTTGGATGGCCTCTGGATGCTCCAGACCCCTGCTCACTCCACTGAAGATGCAGAAGTTGTCCATGCAGTCCTGCAGGGAGAGAATCCAATGTCCTGGGAGAAGGAAAATCCAACTAAATCCCGAGCTGAGCTGGGTTTTGCTCTGACTCATTGCTCCACACAGCAAATGACTGATTCCTTCAGTACATGGATAATTCCCTCCTGCCCTTTCTCCTCCTCCTCTCCCACAGACTGTGTGAGTCAATAGGAGGTAGCATGTTAACAAACCCATCAAAGCTGCAAATTAAAACAAGCAAACTCAAGGAAGCTGGGAAACCCACCAAGCTCTGGGATCTAACTGAAGGTCTCATTTGATTTCAGTGTTTCTTGGAAGAGCTTGTCAGATTTCTCAGATAGCTCCAATTTCTTTGAGGAGGAAGTGTCAGTTTGGAGCAGAACAGCAACAGAAGAGCTTTTGTCTCACAGCTAATTAAACCTCCAGGCAGAATGCTAAGCTAATCACAATAATAGTCATAATTATTATTTTTCTCAATCGATGTGCTTTAGCTTAAAGTCAACTCAATTTTGCCAATCAGCAGCTTGTGATTTCCCATCAATTAAAATGCTGCAGCTTCACAGAGTCACAGAATGCTAAGGGTTGGAAGGGACCTCAGGGGATCATTGAGTCCCACCCCCTGCTGAAGCAGTATCAGCTAGGCCAGGACACACAGGAACGTGTCCAGATGGGTCTCAAAAGTCTCCAGGGAAGGAGACTCCACAACCTCTTTGGGCAGCCTGCTCCAGGGCTCCAGCACCCTCCCAGCAAAGAATTTTCTCCTCATGTAGAAGTGGAACTTGCTGTTTTCCAGATTGTATCCATTGTCCCTTGTCCTACCACAGGACACCACTGAAAAGAGGTTGATGCCTTCTTCTTGGCACCCACCATGGCTGGGGAAAATCTCCTGGGTTTTACTCTGGAGACTGTTCCCATCAGAATCCACCAGCCAAAAGTCCTGTGCTCTCCTGTACTGTGGAACAGGGAGATGCACAACCCTGCCAGCACTGAGCTGTTGGGGTGTAGATGATGCTGATGTTGGGGTGTAGATGATGCTATTGGGTAGATGATGCTCTTGGGGTGTACATGATGCTGTTGTGTGGATGATGCTGTTGTGGTGTAGATGATGCTGTTGGGGTGTAGATGATGCTGTTGTTGGGGTGTAGATGTTGCTGTTGGGGTGTAGATGATGCTGTTGTTGGGGTGTAGATGATGCTGTTGTTGGGGTGTAGATGATGTTGTTGGGGTGTAGATGATGCTGTTGTTGGGGTGTAGATGATGCTGTTGTTGGGTGTACATGATACTATTGTTGGGGTGTAGATGATGCTATTGGGATGTAGATGATGCTGTTGGGGTGTACATGATGCTGTTGTGTACATGATGCTCTTGGGGTGTAGATGATGCTGTTGGGGTGTACAAGATGCTATTGGTGTGTACATGTTGCTGTTGGGGTGTGGATGATCCTGTTGTTGGGGTGTAGATGATGCTGTTGTTGGGGTGTAGATGATGCTGTTGTTGGGGTGTAGATGATGCTATTGGTGTGTACATGTTGCTTTTGGGGTGTGGATGATCCTGTTGTTGGGGTGTAGATGATGCTGTTGGGGTGTAGATGATGCTGTTGTTGGGGTGTAGATGATGCTATTGGTGTGTACATGTTGCTGTTGGGGTGTGGATGATGCTGTTGTTGGGGTGTAGATGATGCTATTGGTGTGTACATGTTGCTGTTGGGGTGTGGATGATCCTGTTGTTGGGGTGTAGATGATGCTGTTGGGGTGTAGATGATGCTGTTGTTGGGGTGTAGATGATGCTATTGGTGTGTACATGTTGCTGTTGGGGTGTGGATGATCCTGTTGTTGGGGTGTAGATGCTGTTGGGGTGTAGATGATGCTGTTGTTGGGGTGTAGATGATGCTATTGGTGTGTACATGTTGCTGTTGGGGTGTGGATGATGCTGTTGTTGGGGTGTAGATGATGCTGTTGTTGGGGTGTAGATGATGCTATTGGTGTGTACATGTTGCTGTTGGGGTGTGGATGATGCTGTTGTTGGGGTGTAGATGATGCTGTTTTTGGGGTGTAGATGATGCTATTGGTGTGTACATGTTGCTGTTGGGGTGTGGATGATGCTGTTGTTGGGGTGTAGATGATGTTACTGTTGGGGTGTAGATGATGCTGTTGTTGGGGTGTAGATGATGCTGTTGCCTGGATGGTGGCCAGTGCAGCTCTGCAGACACAAGGAGATGCTTGTGCCAGTGGTATGGCCACATCCACAGTGTTACACACACTGCAACTGCTAAAGCCTTCCTGTGGCATGGCCACAGAAGATGATGGAGACGGGCATGACATGGGTGATGGAAATGTGCTGCTCAGATCAGGGCAAGGGTTATGCCTTCCTCGTGGCAAAAAAATCCACCTCCCCTCTCCTCAGGTCTGTAAATGCCAGTCAAGGCAAGGAAGATTCTGGATGCCTTTCAAATCTGGTTATTTATTCCCTGTGCATTTGATGAAATATTAATCTTCTCATCTCCAAAAGGCAATCAAATAAAACCCAGAAGGGATGACGCACGGGGGCCCCGGTGCAGAGTGTGCAAAGCAGCAAAGAAAGAAAACAAAAGGAAAGAAAAATCCAAACAAAAGGTAAAAGTCTATAAAATGCATCTCTGTGGTGGCACGAAGGGCAGAGGCAAAGTGACCTATTGGCTGAGAGAGTTGGGGTTGTTCAGCCTGGAGAAGACAAAGCTCCAGAGAGACCTTCTGGAGGCCCTTTCAGTGCTTCAAGGGGCCCAGCAGAAAGCTGGGGACAGACTTTGGAGCAGGGCCTGTTGTGACAGGACAAGGGGGGATGGTTGGAAACTGAAAGAGGGAGATTTGGATTGGGTGTAAGGAAGAAATCTTTTATGGTAAGGGTGGTGAGACCTTGTCCCAGGTTGCCCAGAGAGGTTGTAGATCCCCCATCCCTGGAACCATTCCAGATCAGGTTGTTTGGGGCTCTGAGCAACCTGCTGTAGTTGCAGATGTCCCTGCTGACTGCATGGAGATTGGACTGGATGACCTTTAGTCCCTTCCAACCCAACCCATTCTATGATTCTATGACTCCAGTGTCCTTGGAGCAGATGTGTTTGGGAGGCTGAGGAAGACCATGCTGGGAAGGGTGTGAAGATGAGTCGGACCAGGCAACCGCTCGAACAGGTCTTAAGCTTTCCTGTGAGGGCTGTTGGTTGGGATTTCTTTGAAGGTTTGCCCTTCCTTCTCTTATGCCTTAATTAGAGGGTGGGTTTGTGCCAAGGCACCAGCCAGCTTGGACCATTGTGCTGGGAGATGGGAGGGAGCCAGGCGGGGATGTGCTGGAGGTGGTGCCGGCTGTTACTCGTAGCAACCGCGCTGCTTGGCACGGCAGCGCCTGGCAGCTCCAGGGAAAGGGCTGTGCTGTGGGGATGCCTCCAGAGACTATCTCAAGGTTGATACAATGCTCCAGCTCCACCTGCTTCCAGGCTAGTGCAGCCTGAAAATGGACTTGGCTGTTCTCTGAGGTGTTTTGCACGGCTGTGTGCTCCAAAGCCATGCTCCTCCATCTTTCTAAGGCCAAGAACGTGGCCCTTGGAAAGCACTGATGGAAGCTGTGGACGCTGCTGGTACAAAACAGGTGGCCCAGGGAGGTCGTGGATGTCCCCTCCCTGGAGGTGTTGAAGGCCAGCTTAGATGAGGAGCCTTCCTGTAGGTCGCCTTTGGATATGGAAATGTAGCTCTAAGGTCTCCTTGGAGCTTTCTCTTCCACAGGCTGAGCAGCCCCAATCACAGGATCACAGCTCACAGGATGTTAGGGGTTGGAAGGGACCCCCAAAGATCCTCGAGTCCAACCCCCCTGCCAGAGCAGGACCTTAGAATCCAGCACAGGTCACACAGCAACACATCCAGATGAAAGTCTCCAGAGAAGGAGACTCCACAACCTCTCTGGACAGCCTGCTCCAGTGCTCTGTGACCCTCACAGGGAAGAAGTTCCTCCTCATGTTGAGGTGGAACCTTCTGTGCTGGAGTTTCTATCCACTGCCCCTTGTCCTATCCCAGGGAGCAAGTGAGCAGAGCCTGTCCCTTCCCTTTCTTTCAGCCTGTAAGACTTGGTTTGCTCTCTTGTGCTGTGAAATCCCTCAGTCCATGAGAAGCACAGAGGTTATTAATGCATCTATAATGCTTCCTTCCACAGAGTTTAAGGTCCTTGGCACTCTGCTAACTGTGTTTCTCATGCATGTTTTACTCCATCGTTCCTCAGCCAGGGATTGTTCTTCGTTAGGAATAATTAACTGTTGAGTAAGGGTCAGCCAAAGACTGCAGTTTATTACAGGGGGAAACAGGAAATAATAAAGCTGGTGTGCGGAAAGTCATCCAAATTGGAGAGGGGTGTGAAAGGGCAAGTTGTGTGTGGCAGCCCACGTGGGGCTGTGCTGTGGAATCTGCAGTAATGGATCCCACAGAGCAGCTAATAACTGGGGAGAAGAGGAGAGGAGAGGAGAGGAGAGGAGAGGAGAGGAGAGGAGAGGAGAGGAGAGGAGAGGAGAGGAGAGGAGAGGAGAGGAGAGGAGAGGAGAGGAGAGGAGAGGAGAGAGGAGAGGAGAGGAGAGGAGAGGAGAGGAGAGGAGAGGAGAGGAGAGGAGAGGAGAGGAGAGGAGAGGAGAGGAGAGGAGAGAGGAGAGGAGAGGAGAGGAGAGGAGAGGAGAGGAGAGGAGAGGAGAGGAGAGGAGAGGAGAGGAGAGGAGAGGAGAGGAGAGGAGAGGAGAGACCCCCAGCTTCTCCTCCTTTCCCACCTCCCTGCACAGCAGCATATCCCACCTGCAGAAGCTCTCTCTACCTTGCAGCCTCCTTTCTCCAGCTTCCCTGTGCATGTCCTAAGCTGTCTGGAATGGAGCCAGGTATGGAGCTAGAGGCATCTTTCATGTCCAGACTTCTCCATGGGGAGTTGTTGACCTCGGGCTAGCAGGGAATGCCTGCTGGCAGGAATGATGACCACTAGTGAAAATCTGGCTCCATCTGTGCTGATGCTGAGCTGCAGAAAAGCCCTAATGTCCCAAATCACCAAGGTCAGCCCCAGACTGTGCCAGGTCACCAGTCCATGCCATGGTTCAGGCATGCCCTGGGGAAGGACAGTCCTCGCTTGCCATATCCCAGCCACTTGGCACTGAAACACAAGCCAGGGCACCTCCATGAACCCCTCAGCACCGCAGTTCAGCAGGACCGAATCCAGCAGCAGAGCCCTCACCGATGCACTGACAGATGTCTGCTGTGGATCATTCCTCTCTCCCCATCCATCTCTCCTGCTTTTTCCTGCCTGCTGCACTGATGACAGCCTCCAGGGTGCTGGGACCCCCGGGGCAGGGCTGGGATCTGCAGCTAGCAGCCTCAGCATCTCATTCGATTGAACAATCCATCTCGCTGCTTGCGTTTTGCCAGCTACCCCCGAGCCGCGGCTCCGAAAGCAGCCACACGGAGAGCTGCAGGTTGACATCTTCAGCACGGGAAGGAAACCGACAGCAGCTGGAGCTGCCTCTTTGATCCTGTGCCAGCAGAAGGTGCATTGGCAGTGCTTGGACTTGTGAGGAGATGAAATCTGCAGTGTGTGCTTGCAGCCCAGAAGCCAAGTGGTGTCCTGGGCTGCACCAGAAGCAGTGTGACCAGCAGGACAGGGAGGGAGTTCTGCTCTCTGCTCTGCTCTGCTGAGACCCCACCTGCAGCACTGCATCCAGTTCTGGGGCCCCCCAGCATGGAACTGTTGGGCTAGGTCCAGAGAAAGCCATAATGATGATCAGGGGGCTGGAGAACCTCTGCTGTGGGAGCAGGCTGGGAGAGTTGGGGATGCTCAGCCTGGAGAAGGGAAGGCTCCAGGGAGACCTTAGAACAGCCTTCCAGTACCTGAAAGGGGCTACAGGAGAGCTAGGGAAGGACTTTTGACAGGGGCTTGCAGTGACAGGATGAGCTGGAAGAGGGGAGATTGAGACTGGAGGTTGGGAATAAATTCTTTCCAGTGAGGGTGGTGAGATCCTGGAACAGGTTACCCAGGGAGGCTGTGGAGGCCTCCTCCCTGGAGGTGTTCAAGGCCAGGCTGGATGAGGCTTTGAGCAGTCTGGGCCAGTGGGAAGTGTCTCTGCCCATGCAAGGGGGTGTGTGGAATTACATCATCTCTGAGATCCCTTCCAACCCAAACCATTCTATAATTCTGTGATGATCCTGTGAAACCCTCTCTCAGCCCTGCCAGGTTCAAGCCATCATCCCAGCTCATGAGCTCTGCAGCAAGCAAATCACATCCCCACCAGAGCAGGGATATGGTCTCATGGGACTTTTCTTACTTGGGGTTTTGTTGTTCCTCAGGATGACTCAATGCAGACAAAGCCTCCACATTCTCCTCAGCTCGAGTACAAGCATCTCTCTGAACTCCTTTTGTAAGGTTTGGCTCCAGCTTGGCACTTCAGTGCACTGCTCTGCCCAAGGTTCCCTCCAGCTGGAAGATGTCCTCAACAGCACGCTGCAGAATTTGCCCTGGTTCAGGCTGAGCAAGCTGCTGCCTTTGGAAACTCTGCAGTCTGAAAGCTTTGCTACTGCTAAGCTCATTGCCATGTCCATGAATCCTGCCCCTGTGGGGAGGAACTGGCTCTGTTTGCTTGCTTGGCAGAGAGGTGTTTGTGCAGCTCAGGTTTCATAGAATCATAGAATCACAGAATCACAGAGTCATAGAATCATAGAAACGTAGAAACATAGAATCATAGAACCATAGAATCATGGAATCATAGAATCATAGAATCATAGAATCATAGAATCACAGAATCATAGAATCACAGAATCATAGAATCATAGAATCATAGAATCACAGAATCATAGAATCACAGAATCATAGAATCATAGAATCATAGAATCACAGAATCATAGAATCATAGAATCACAGAATCACAGAATCATAGAATCATAGAATCACAGAGCCATAGAATCATAGAATCATAGAAAACCATAGACTCATAGAATCAGTCAGGGTTGGAAGGGACCACAAGGCTCAGCCAGTCCCAACCCCCCTGCCATGGCCAGGGACACCTCACACTACAGCAGGCTGGCCAGAGCCTCATCCAGCCTGGCTGCAAACACCTCCAGGGATGGAGCCTCAACCACCTCCCTGCACAACCCATTCCAGGCTCTCACCACTCTCATGGGGAAGAACTTCTTCCTCACATCCAGCCTGAATCTCCCCACTTCCATCTTTATTCCATTCCCCCCAGTCCTGTCACTACCTGATGTCCTAAAAAGTTCCTCCCCAGCTCTCTTGTAGGTTTGCTCTGAGTCACAACATGCTGCTCTGTGCTCAGGCTCAGGAACAGCAGCCAAGGTGGTAAAGGGCCCTGACCACAAGTCCTGTGAGGAACACCTGAGGGAACTGGGCTTGTTTAGTCTTCAGGAGAATGAGGGGAGACTTCACCACCCTCTACAACTACCCCAAAGAAGGTTGGAGCCAAATGGGGGTTGGTTTCCTCTCACATGCAACAAGTGAACAGGACAAGAGGAAATGGCCTCAAGTTGTGCTAGGGGTGGTTCAGGTTGGATATTAGGAAAAAATTCTTCCCAGCAAGGGTTCTCAGGCACTGTCCCAGGCTGCCCAAGGAGGTGGTGGGGTCACTATCCCTGGGGGTGCTTAAAAGACACCTGGATGTGGTGCTGAGGGCTGTGGTTTGGTGGCAGTGGCTTAGCAGCAGTGGTGGATTTTGAGTGTTGGACTTGATGATCTCAAAGGTCTCTTCCAATCCCAACAGTTCTAAGGTCCTATGATTCTATGATCTTGAACATACAGAGCAGTCACCTTCCACTCAAGCAGGGAAATAGGCTAGAAAATGTGACTCAAAGGCACCCAGTTGAGGAGAGTAAGAACCCCAAGGTAGATCTTTATACCAGCCACCTGGACATGCAGGGATTTTAACAGCTGGAGCCTTGCAGTCAGTGGAGGTGACCCATTCAGCATCAGGTGAGAGATTCTCCTGCAGCTGAAGGTGCCAAAACAGGTCGAGTGAGGCACCTTTGAGAAGTTCCAGTCCAGGAGAGAGATTTTCCTGGGCACTTCCAAGGACAGATTGCAGGGGCTATGGCTGCTTTGTGAGAAGCTGCTTCCCTGCTGCACTTAAAACTTGGTGACTGTTGCCCTGTGGGAAGCCACAAGGAGGAGACTGTTCCCACAGAGTGCTTGGAGCATGCTGGAGGCTTGGCAGCTGAGAAAAAGCTCTTTAACCTAAAATTGGCTGTGGAGCAGCAGGCAGGGGGGAGCAGGGCAGACCCTCAGTGCAGCAACTGCTTAGGCTCCTCACCCTGATTTCCACTAACATTGTTTGTGGTTCTTCTTCATTCCTGGGATTTCTACTGCTGGTTAATCCTTCTGGTTCTCCTCTCCTGCTTCACACTGGGTGAGGCTGCACCTCTGGTATCGTGTCCAGTTCTGGGCTCCCCAGTTCAAGAGAGACAGGGAACTACTGGAGAGGCTACAGCAGAGGCTACAAAGATGCTGAGGGGCCTGGAGCAGCTCTGTGAGGGGCAAAGGCTGAGAGCCCTGAGGCTGTTGAGCCTGGAGAAGAGCAGCCCCAGAGGGGATCTGAGCAATGCTCAGCAAGAGCTAAAGGCTGGGGGGCAAGAGGATGGGGCCAAGGTCTTTTCAGTGGTGCCCATTGCCAGGAAAAGGAGCAATGGGCACAAACTAGAACCCAGGAGGTTTCACTTGAACATGAGGAAAAACGTTTTTACTGTTAGGGTGCTGGAGGCTTGGAGCAGGCTGCCCAGAGAGGTTGTGGAGTCTCCTTCTCCTGAGAGACTCCAAACTCCCCTGGCCACTGTGATCCTGGGCAAGCTGCTGAGCGTGACCCTGCTTTAGCAGGGTTGGACAGGATGACCTCCAGAGGTCCCTCCCAACCTCTGTCATTCTGTGAGCTCTCTGACAGCTAATCCCAGCCCAGCAGTGCACCATCTCTCTTAGCACCACCTGCCCCATCTCCTTAGGCTTGCCTTGTGGAGGTTCATTGGTTTAGTGAGGGGTGGCTTTGCCAGGAGATGTCTTTTCCTCCCCATGTGCAAGCAACTCACGTCAAAGTGTCCTCCAGAGATTCATTCTACTCCTGTGGACTGGGCCATGCTTGCATGGAGCAGTATAAAAGCTTCTCTGGGCTATTGGGTTTTCAGATGAGCTGCTGAGCATTTAGAGGTGAGGCTCTGCAGCCTGGGCCAGCTTCAGAGGGATGCTCTAAGATGCCTATTCAGAAGGATCTAAGAAATGCTTTAGCAAGGTAAAAGTATTCCAAGGAGGAGGGAGGTATCCTTGGCTGAGTTATGTTTCACCACCTTCCACTGTGGCTGCATCCCCAGCTCCTAAGCAGTGCCACGTGCAAGGAGGTCACCAGTAAATGAGCCACCAATCTGTCACTGCCTCCAGGCAGACACTGGACATTTATTATCCCACGTGGTGCATCTGTAGGGATCCTGTTTTGTGTGCCCCCAGCACAGGCAGGGAGAGCATCAGTGATTTATGTCACACTGCCAGAGTGCTGAGCCAGCCTGGAACCTGCTGCACCCTGGCCCTGCCCAGGGCAGTTAACTGCCTCCCCAGCAAAGTCACACCTGTGCTCTGCAGAGCTCAGCCAGGACTACAGCCCACTCTCCAGGGAAGCAAGGTGGGTCAGAAAGATGCTCCTCTGGGGCACCTCCATCTTTCTGACCTCCTCAAGTGGGGCAGAGGACAAATTCCAGGATTATTTCTAGGGTCCTGCAATCTGATGCTGGTGTCTTGATGATCAGAGGGTGCAGCACCTCCCCTGTGGGGATAAGCTTTGAGAAGTGAGGCTGCTGAGCCTGGAGAAGGCTTCAGAGAGCCCTTAGCCAGCATTTCAATAACTGAAGGGGACCTAAAGGAAGGCTGGGAAGGGACTATTTAAAAGGACTTGGGGTGATAGGACAAAGGGTAATGGTTTGAAACTGGAGCAGGGGAGATTTAGATTGGACATTGGGAGGAAGTTCTGCACAGTGAGGGTGGTGAGACACTGGCACAGCTTGCCCAGGGAGGTGGTTGAAGCCTCATCCCTGGAGATATTCAAGATTAGACTGGATGTGGTCCTGGACACCCTGATCTAGTTGGAGGTGTCCCTGCTGACTGCAGGGGGGGTTGGGTAAGATGATCTTTGAGGGTCCCTTCCAGCCAAGTGCAATCTATGGTTCCATGATTCTATGATTCTGTGATTCTATGATTCTATGATTCTATGTTTCTGTGATTCTATGATTGTTATTCTGTGATTCTGTGACTCTATGATTCTGTGATTCTATGATTCTATGATTCTGTGATTCTGTGATTCTATGATTCTGTGATTCTGTGATTCTGTGATTCTATGATTGTTATTCTGTGATTCTGTGATTCTGTGATTCTATGATTCTATGATTCTGTGATTCTGTGATTCTGTGACTCTATGATTCTGTGACTCTATGATTCTGTGATTCTATGATTCTGTGATTCTATGATTCTATGATTCTGTGATTCTGTGATTCTATGATTCTATGATTCTGTGATTCTGTGATTCTATGATTCTATGATTCTGTGATTCTGTGATTCTATGATTCTGTGATTCTATGATTCTGTGATTCTATGATTCTGTGATTCTGTGATTCTATGATTGTTATTCTATGATTCTGTGATTCTCATTCTGTGATTCTATGATTCTATGATTCTGTGATTCTATGATTCTATGATTCTGTGATTCTATGATTCTATGATTCTGTGATTCTGTGATTCTGATTCTGTGATTCTATGATTCCATGATTCTGTGATTCTGATTCTGTGATTCTATGATTCTATGATTCTGTGATTCTATGATTGTTATTCTATGATTCTGTGATTCTGATTCTGTGATTCTATGATTCTATGATTGTGTGATTCTATGATTCTATGATTCTGTGATTCTGATTTTGTGATTCTATGATTCTATGATTCTGTGATTCTGTGATTCTGATTCTGTGATTCTATGATTCTATGATTCTGTGATTCTGTGATTCTATGATTCCATGATTCTGTGATTCTGATTCTGTGATTCTATGATTCTATGATTCTATGATTCTATGATTCTGTGATTCTATGATTCTATGATTCTGTGATTCTATGATTGTTATTCTATGATTCTGTGATTCTGATTCTGTGATTCTATGATTCTATGATTGTGTGATTCTATGATTCTATGATTCTGTGATTCTGATTTTGTGATTCTATGATTCTATGATTCTGTGATTCTATGATTCTGTGATTCTATGATTCTATGATTCTGTGATTCTGATTTTGTGATTCTATGATTCTATGATTCTGTGATTCTGATTTTGTGATTCTATGATTCTATGATTCTGTGATTCTGATTCTGTGATTCTATGATTCTATGATTCTATGATTCTGTGATTCTGTGATTCTATGATTCTGTGATTCTATGATTCTATGATTCTATGATTCTGTGATTCTGTGATTCTATGATTCTATGATTCTATGATTCTGTGATTCTGTGATTCTATGATTCTATGATTCTGTTATTCTGTGATTCTATGATTCCATGATTCTGTTATTCTGTGATTCTATGATTCTATGACTGTGTGACTCTGGCAATGGCTCAGCCAGATTCCCATCCCTCAATCCAGTGTCTGGAGGCTGAAACCATCCCATTTCCCAACAGCAGGAAGAGCCCACAGCTTGGATCTCCTCCAGGCCATACCCAGTGGCTTATGCTGCTGTGATGAAGCTGTGTGGGGAGCCTGAACCACAAAAGTAATAGTGGTGAAAGGAGTTCATGTGCTTAACCTCCTTATTCCAGCCAGAGGACCTGGAACAGCCCCGAGGCAGCTTAACGGCTGCTCTGTGGCTATTACCCAGCCCATAGATCTTCCATGGAATCACCCTGCTGGAGGGATGAGACAAGCTGATCTATGGCTGTTTGCCTGCCACTTAACCAGCCCTGTAATGGGCCTGTTTAACTGGGTTGTAACTGGGATTGTTTAACAGAAAGTGATTCAGGGACTGGGAAACGCTGGTCAGTGGGAAACTGCCATCAGGATGGGTTCATGGGGAGGAAGGACTAAGGACATCCCAGCACTGAGCTTGGGAGAGGGTTTTAAGGCACTGAAACAGTTCATAAAGCAAACCTTTATCTTCTACCTCTCTTATTTTCCACCTCTGTTCTTCCTGTTCCTTTTGGTTTAGTTTTTATGCTGCAGTCTGCCTATTGCCTTTGTTGTGATGGGCTGAGGGCCAGTGGTGTGAAACCAGAGGGGGGGTAAATTTAGGTTGGACATTAGGAGGAAGTTCTTTACTATGAGGGTGGTGAGACATAGGAACAGGCTGCCCAGAGAGGTGGTAGAGGCCTCATAGGATGATAGAATGATTTGGTTTGAAAGGGACCTTAAAGCTCATCCAGTTCCAACCCCCCTGCCATGAGCAGGGACACCTCCCACCAGCCCAGGTTGCTCAAGGCCTCATCCACCTGGCTTTGAACACCTCCAGGGAGGGGACAGCCACAATTTCCTTGGGCAAACTGTTCCAGTGTGTCCCCACCCTCACTCTAAAGAATTTCTTCCTCATCTCCAGTCTAAATCTCCCCTCCTCCAACTTAAAGCCATTGCCCTTCACCCTGTCACTGCAAGCCCTTGTAAAAAGTCTCTCTGTCTCCATTCCTGGAGATGCTCAAGGTCAAACCTGATGGGATCCTGAACAACCTGCCCTAGCTGCAGGTGTTCCTGCTCACTCACAGGGAGGTTGGACAAGCTGGACCTCTGAGGGTCCCTCCCAACCTGAGGCATTCTGTGATTCTGCCACCATGGAGGTCATCACACTGGGACCTTGATCTCCCTTCTTCCCACCCCAAACAGGACATCTGCATTAGGTCAGATGAATTGATCCAATGAATTGGTCAGGGGTTGGAACAAGTGGTGGAGACCCCATCCCTGGAAGTGTTGAAGAAACCTGTGGCCATGGCACTTGGGGCCATGGTTTAGTGGCCATGGTGGGGTTGGGTTGATCGTTGGACTGGATGAACTTGGAGATCTTTTCCAACCAAAACAATTCCATGGTTCTATGAATCCAGCCCTCAGCAAGACAAAACAGGGAAAAGGAAGGAAGTCAGAAGATGCAGGGTTAAAAAAAAAAACCAGCTGAAGGAATGCATCAAAGGCATCAAGTGAAGAACTGTCCAGGCTGTGTGAAAGCTCTGCAGAGCAAGTCAGAGCTTCTTGCTGAGCCTTCCCTAAAATCTTCCTGGGAAATGAAATGTAGCTGAGCTGATGGAAGGGAATTATCCCCAGATCCCCTGCTAACGTGTTGTGACAAGCTCCCTGCTGCAGTGCCTTAAGTCTCCACTGAAACACAGCAGCACAAAGAAAGTGTGAACAAGGGAGAGCTAGAGAGAGGTTCCCTCTGCTCAGCCCTGACACTGAGACTCCTCAGAGAGGGCGAAAAGGACAACCAGAGGCACTGGCACTGACCTGGGTCAGGAAATCCCTTGGATCATCATTTGATCTGACACTGAGACTCCTCAGAGAGGGCGAAAAGGACAACCAGAGGCACTGGCACTGACCTGGGTCAGGAAATCCCTTGGATCATCATTTGATCTGACACTGAGACTCCTCAGAGAGGGCAAAAAGGACAACCAGAGGCACTGGCACTGACCTGGGTCAGGAAATCCCTTGGATCATCATTTGCTCTGACTCTGAGGAATGTGGGTGAGTGGGGATGGTGGGTTTCCACCTTTGGTGCTGTCTGAATATTGGGTGTGAAGAAACCAGCCAGAAAGGATCAAACACTGGTCTGGGGGATGCTGGTGAGCTAACAGCACCTCACTGGGCTCTTCCAGAAGCCAATAAATCTCAGTCAGATGCTACCAGCAAAAGATCTGGTCCTCAAAATGTAATTAGAGCTTGGCCTCTCTCTCTGTCTGTATGCATCTTGCTGCCTATGAACTTATTTCCCCAGGTCCACTCTTTCAATAACAGCTTTTCCTTGGAGATGAGAGGGTTGGTAGCAGCAGGAGGAAAGAGGCTCTCACAGTGCATAGTGTGAGATGTGAAATGGAAAAAAGAAAAAAAGCAAGCTTTTGCTCCACTATGGTTTGCAGAGGTTTGCTCTTTGCATTTGTGAAGGTGTGAGGGACCAAGGTGTGCTCACAGGGAAGATGCCTTGCAACCAGTAGGTCACTGGAGGCAAGAGACCAAGGGGGGGGGACATCCTTCACCTGCCTGGAGTGCCTGGATTTAGAAGGCAGGGAGACATGGGGAAGGACTCAGAGGTCCCAAGAAATGACTGAATGCAGCTCTTCTCATGACAGAGGTTGTCTGTGTGGTGCACATCCTGACAGCAGAGCTGGACAAGGCTGGTTGTCCCCTTCTGTGCCCCAGCAGTGCTGTTGGTGGAAAGGGTATGGATGGGACAGGTGCTCAGTGCTGCATCTAAAGACACAGATGGCATTCCCAAGGGCTGGAGCCCAGTTTTCGCCTTCATGCAGTGGGTGCTGTGTGTTCTGCCTGCAAAGCAGCAGGCATCACTGGATGCCAAACCTTCCCCTGGATGGTGATGGGAGAGTGTGACAGAATCCCAGCACTGTGGGGGGTTGGAAGGGACCTCTGGGGTTCACCCAGTCCAACCCCCCCTGCTAAAGCAGGGCACCCACAGCAGCTTGCCCAGCAGCACAATGGCCAGGGGAGGTTGGAATCTCTCCAGAGAAGGAGACTCCAAAACCTCTCTGGGCAGCTTGCTCCAGGCCTCCAGCACCCTCACAACAAAGAAGTTTCCACCCATGTTCAGGCAGAACCTCCTGGGTTCCAGTTTGTGCCCACTGCCCCTTGTCCTGTCCCTGGGCACCACTGAGCAGAGTCTGGCCCCAGCCTCTTGCCCCC